>NC_069499.1:84996142-85370269 GCF_027579735.1 Bombina bombina
CGAGTCTAAACACCCCTAATCTGTCCCCCCTACACCGCCGCAACTAAATAAAGTTATTACTCCCTAAACCGCCGCAAGCTACTCTATACATATTAACCCCTAAACCGCCGCTCCCGGAGCCCACCGCAAGCTACTCTATACATATTAACCCCTAAACCGCCGCTCCCGGAGCCCACCGCAAGCTACTCTATACATATTAACCCCTAAACCGCCGCTCCCGGAGCCCACCGCAACTATAATATATGTATTAACCCCTAAACCGCCGCTCCCGGAGCCCACCGCCACCTACATTATACCTAGTAACCCCTATCCTGCCCCCCCATACCACTGCCCTCTGTAATAAAGTTATTAACCCCTATCCTGCCGATCCCGCACCTCGCCGCAACTAAATAGTTTAACCCCTAAACCGCCGCTCCCTGACCCTGCCGCAACCTATATTAAATTTATTAACCCCTAATCTGCCCCCCCTACACCGTCGCCACCTATAATAAATTTATTAACCCCTATCCTGCCCCCCACTATACCGCCGCCACTGTAATAAATTTATTAACCCCTAAACCTAAGTCTAACACTAACCCTAACACCCCTTAACTTAAATATTAATTAAATAAATCTAAATAATATTTCTATTATGAACTAAATTAATCCTATTTAAAACTGATCGGAACAGCCAATAGAATGCAAGCTCAATCTGATTGGCTAATTGGATCAGCCAATCGGATTGAACTTGAATCTGATTGGCTGATTCCATCAGCCAATCAGATTTTTCCTACCTTAATTCTGATTGGCTGATAGAATCCTATCAGCCAATTGGAATTGAAGGGACGCCATCTTGGATGACGTCCCTTAAAGGAGCCTGCATTCGTCGGTAGTCCGTCAGTAAAGAAGGATGTTCCGCGTCGGCGGGGTGAAGATTGAAGACCCCTCTTGGAAGATGACATCGCCCGGATAGAAGGCTTCTTCAGCGCCGCTTGGAAGATGACATCGCCCGGATGGAAGAATTCTTCACTGCCGCTTGGAGGATCACTTCATCGGATGGAAGATTTCTTCAGCGCCGCTTGGAGGATAACGTCTGCCGCTCCGGGTCTCCTCTTTGGTTCCATCGCTGCTCGGCTGAGTGAAGACGACTCAAGGTAGGATGATCTTCAGGGGATTAGTGTTAGGTTATTTTAAGGAGGGTTTGGGTTAGATTAGGGGTATGTGGGTGGTGGGTTTTAATGTTGGGGGGGGTTGTATTTTTCTTTTACAGGCAAAAGAGCTGAATTCTTTGGGGCATGCCCCCACAAAAGGCCCTTTTAAGGGCTTTTAAGGTAAAATAGCTTTAAACTTTTTTAATTTAGAATAGGGTAGGGCATTTTTTTATTTTGGGGGGGGGGTTGTTATTTTATTAGGGGGCTTAGATTAGGTTTAAGTAGCTTAAAATTGGTGTAATATGGGGGGCGGAGCCAAGCATCCATCATGGCCGGCGGCACAATTCTGAAGCTCTCCTAGCCATACTAAAAATTCTCTTAATATATGCTAATAAACTTTGCATCTACAGAACCAAGCTTCAGCAATATGCATGGGAACGCATACTGAATCAGTTGAAGTCTTTATTTGCCTTCTAGAATCAACAGGGATCGCAGAACTATCCTTTTGAAGGTCTTTAGAGGCTGCTGTGTATTGAAAACATCGATTTCCCCTCACGATTGCTCTGGATGCTACTTCTAACTATGGAGACTAAACATTGGAGACAGATCAATATCCTATTGAGAAATCTCGGACGGCAAATGGACAACAGGTTTGAGGAGCTCACAAATACTATAAGAATTGAGTCCGCCTCTGCCTACACCTCTACTGTCAAGATGGCGGCGAACACTACGCTGCAAGTAAGCCTCAAAAAAATTGAATGCTCTCTTCGTGAGAATGGGACACTACAGAAACCTGCCCTATATAAGGTGACACCCCGGAGTGTTTGTAGAGCGCCTAGTTCTTACCCAGCTAGTTATGTTTGCGGATCGAGCGACGAGTCGTGTGCAGCAATCAGTGGTCTTGGGCTCGCAAAGTCTCCAGCACGTGGTGGCGCAGCTAGAGCTCCGAACAGGGGAAAACAGACTGTGCAAGCCTCACAGAGATCCGGAGACATTGGAAATATAACGTTACAGCCCTCCGCAAAGCACAAATTGCCTATCCCGATAGACGACTGGGCCTGGTGGCAGGAAATCGATCCTAATATGGGGGGACTATTTTCTAAATTTGCCTGGACTCTCATGGAACAGTATCCAAGCTCCCTGTTTGATAAAGCAGGTATGGGCTAGACACCGGGACACTCTTTTCCCAAGCGGCAACTGGTCTCCTCAGTTAATGATACAGAATTTTTTTTTACCGCATGTTGGGCTTTGTTTTAGCGGTATGGCTCTGAGAGTTTCTGTTATTTTAAGTTTAGGACATTTACCAATCTATTTAAAATGGAGGTTCCGCTTTTGGAAGCTATATACTCTGCACATGCTAGTTTTGTATTTTTTTTTTTTTTTATTATTATTGTTCGATTTCATAACTGTTTTCCGTTAAACTATTATAGCATTACTGGTATAATGTATGTTCTAAGGCCCCTTTTAAAGCACTCCTATATTTTTATGCCTCCTAGAATTTTGCTCAGCTGACAATACTGGCTGTAATGTATAGGGAAATCCTGCTCTCATAAAAGTATATACCGGGTCATGGTGAACTCTAGGAGAGAGATGTAGCAATGTTATTATATTCTACTCTGCTCAGGCCCGTGTCATATACCACTGTCCCTAGGTATTTAGCCCCTTTGACACAGGCCTGCTATATTGATATGACTGGGATCTACATTATATCCCTTAGACGTTTGGTTCCTATGAAGCTCATACACCATTTTATACAGCTGTGAATGTATTATATATTGCTTGCCCTGTATACTCCACATGTATCATGTCCATCTCTCACACTACCTCCGCTACATATAACAGATTATAACCCCTCTCAGACCAATCCTTACCGAAAACTATGCAGTGAGAATAGCTGCTATAATATGTAAATAAGGCTGTTCTGGATGTATAGGGTTATGTATAATGTATATTTAAATAATTGATCACTACTCTGACAATATCCTCTGACTGGTGCACATATATGGTCCAATATAGTTATTGGCAATTGGAATATGTACCTCACGGTAGCTCCAACTGTATAACCCTTGTACATGCTGCCAGCATTTAATATAGCTCCTAGTTGCTGTCCTCCACATAGTTAATTTACCCTAGAGAGAGCTTTTCTACCTTTACCTTAGAGGCATCCTACTATACTTTTACTCTGAACTAATTTGTCCCGGACAGAGATACAAAAGAGTGAGAAACTGGTCAATGTATATACCATAATTTGCCCTACCTAATGAGTGCATGCTCTTGCTGTTAATCCCATATATCACAGGGATTGTTGCTTTAAGCATAGGATAGTTAGTGACCATCCATCTAAATTATCAAATTTTTACTTCTAGTTCATATTGGGTTTTTTTAAACCTCAGATATTCACTTCTCGGTACCCTTACTAAGTCCCCACATACAATACTCCCACGTATATAACCTATTATTACACTTAGATTAAAATAAGCAGATGCACCATATCATATTTAGTCTGATATGTCTTGTGTATTGAATATGCCCATCCCAGCTATGTATCTCTTTCTAAGCATGAGTTCAAAGGTTTACTCTGAATTGTTTATCTACACCCTTACCCACTGTTGATATCTATAGCTAGCGTTTGGATGCTATAGGTGTTCCTCCTGTCAAAGTAGAGTTAACTGATTATTTTTCATTTCCTCTTCCCACCCCATAGACATATATGCTTGTAACCCCTTATGTCCCCTATTTATCTATATTAAGGAATGTGCTAGATGCCGTACCAGAGCCTTTTGTTCAACTACCTTGAATAATATAGCCATGGAACAGAATTATATAGCTTCTACCATCTGTATAGTAGGTATATAGCTCCTTGCCCTCTTGCACCTGTAAAATCTTAAACTCTTCTTTGTTACTAAGTGATTGATTATGTACTAGCTATTTAAATGCCAAGGCGCTCAGCATGGTTATTATGATGCATCTTAACTGTTCCTACATTCTATCCCCCTTGGGTAGTATATGTGATTGTACTGTAAGCTTTATCTAGGCTGCATTATCTGTTTCACCCTAATTTATGCCTTTCCACTTAACACATGCAAAGGTCTCCATACCATACTACTCCTATATGTATTAGATAACCCACAGTATATATTGGTTTATTATGAGTAATTTCTTTAGGAAGCTACCCCACAAGCTTTAAACTCAGATACGATTTGAGTGCCTACAGCCATCCCAGATTCATATCTCATATAACTCTTCCTGATCTCTATGCACCCCCTTCCATTATGTAAACATTGTATTCATAGTGCCGTGTATGTCTAACAATATTGCCTGCGGCCGGGGCAATAAGACATTATGCTATGCTTGCTAATTGGCGCCAATTGTGTACTGTGGCTATCTGTATTGAGAGCTATAATTTACTTCTGATTTTCAGGAGGCAGCATGTCATTTAACCTTTGCGAGACATCTCTCTTTATCATAGTTAAAAGGATTAGTACTGCACATAACTGTATTAGCCTAGTTAAATTCATCTTTTTATGCTTATAAGGCTCCGTCTCCCCTCATCCCTGTAAATATTATTCATTCACCCAGTATGGTGAATTCTACTGCGGTATTAATCCGCTACTTTTTATTTACATAGAATCCAAATACATCTTTATATTGCATTTAGTCTACCATACTATAGGATATACAAGTTGTTTTGGGTATTCAAAACGTGAATGGTTCTTTTTTTCTTTCTGTGTTGTAACATAGGTAACAAAACGAAAAAGAGGTAATGCCAGAATGTGATTATTTCTTGTTATGCTAGAGATTTATGGCTTGACAAAACTTCATAGGTGACATGTTTCAATTCTATGTATAATGTTTATTGAATGCTACCCTTGTATATCTGGTATTCCTCAATAAAAAACTTTGATTCTAAAAAAAAAAAATTGGTGTAATATTTTTAAAATGTTTGTAACCTTTTTTTTTTTTGTAACTTAGGTTTTTTTTTTTTGTACTTTAGTTAGTTTATGTAATTGTATTTAATTGTAGTTATTTGTAGTTAATTTATTTAATTTATTTAATGATAGTGTAGTGTTAGGTTTAATTGTAACTTAGGTTAGGATTTATTTTACAGGTAATTTTGTATTTCTTTTAGCTAGGTAGTTATTAAATAGTTAATAACTATTTAATAACTATTCTAACTAGCTAAAATAAATACAAAGTTACCTGTAAAATAAATATAATTCCTAAAATAGCTACAATGTAATTTTTAATTACATTGTAGCTATTTTAGGCCTAGATTTAGAGTTGGGCGGTAGCCGTGAAAACTAAGCCCATGAAGATCTTCCTACCTTATCTTCACCATGCCAGGTTCACCGATCGCTCCAGGCACCAAAATCTTCATCCAAGCCCAAGCGGGGGCTGGCGATCCATAATCCGGCTGAAATCTTCTATCAAGCGGCGGCTGAAGAGGTCCAGAAGAGGCTCCAAAGTCTTCATCCTATCCGGGAAGAAGAGGAGATCCAAGCGGCATCTTCTATCTTCATCCGATGAGGAACGGCTCCATCTTGAAGACCTCCAGCGAGGATCAATCTTCTTCTTCCGAAGTCCAACTGAAGAATGAAGGTTCCTTTAAGGGACGTCATCCAAGATGGCGTCCCTCGAATTCCGATTGGCTTATAGGATTCTATCAGCCAATCGGAATTAAGGTAGGAAAATTCTGATTGGCTGATGGAATCAGCCAATCAGAATCAAGTTCAATCCGATTGGCTGATCCAATCAGGCAATCAGATTGAGCTCGCATTCTATTGGCTGTTCCGATCAGCCAATAGAATGCAAGCTCAACGGCGACGTTGGGGGCGGCAGATTAGGGGTTAATAAATATTATGTAGGTGTCGGCAGTATTAGGGGCAGCAGATTAGGGGTACATAGGGATAATGTAGGTGGCGGCAACGGTGTCCGGGAGCGGCGGTTTAGGGGTTAATACATTTATAAGAGTTGCGGCAGGGTCTAGGAGTGGCGGTTTAGGGGTTAGTAACTTTATTTAGTTGCGGGGGGCTCCGGGGGCGCCGGTATAGGGGGTAGAACAGTGTAGCTTAGTGTGAGTGCTTAGTGACAGGCTAGCAAGAAAGCTGTGAAAAAGCCGAAGAACAGCGAGATCGGATGAGTGATAACTCTCACAGTCCGCTGCTCATCGCCCCGTACTTGGTGCACGGCTTTTTGACAGCTTTTTTGATAACTTAGGCGAACGTATTCAGGTCCGCGGCGGCGATGTGAGGCGAGCTTAGGCGGGCGTATTGGGCCGGCGAAGGTACATAATGTAGGTAGCGGCGGTGTACGGAGCGGCAGATTAGGGGTTAAAAAAAAATGCAGGTGTCAGCGATAGCAGGGGCGGCAGATTAGAGGTTAATAAGTGTAAGGTTAGGGGTGTTTAGACTCGGGGTACATGTTAGAGAGTGTTAGGTGCAGACGTACGAAGTGTTTCCCCATAGAAAACAATGGGGCTGCGTTAGGAGCTGAACGCTGCTTTTTTGCAGGTGTTAGGTTTTTTTTCAGCTCAAATTGACCCATTGTTTTCTATGGGGGAATCGTGCACGAGCACGCTTTTGAAGCTGGCCGCGTCCGTAAGCACCGCTGGTATCGAGAGTTTCAGTGGCGGTAAATATGCTCTACGCTCCCTTTTTGGAGCCTAATACAGCCATTCTGTGAACTCTAAATACCAGCGGTATTTAAATGGTGCGGGGGGAAAAAAGCACGCGTAGCTAACGCACCCCTTTGGCCGCAGAACTCTAAATCTAGCCGTTAGGGTTTATTTTACAGGTAAGTATTTAGTTTTAAATAGGAATAATTTATTAAAGTATAGTGTAGTGTTAGGTGTAATTGTAACTTAGGTTAGTTTTTATTTTACAGGTACATTTCTCTTTATTTTAGCTAGGTAAGCTATATCCTGTTCTCTGATTACAAATAGAAGGGCACAGAGAACCTTCAAAAAGATTACTGGAGCTGTTGCTAGGTCAAATGGAAGAGTGACAAATTGGTAATGCTTGTCTAGAAAAGAGAATCTCAGAAAACAATAGTGGTCTGGATGAATCAAAATGTGAAGAAATGCATCCTGTAAGTCTATTGTGGACATATAATGACCTTGCTGAACAAAAAGCAAAATAGTCCTTATAGTCACCATCTTGAAAGTTGGGACTCTTACAAAACGAAAATGATTAAAAGCTTTAGATTTACCCTTAGATCTTTTATCCTGAGGCAAAAAAATCTCCTTTCCCCCAGTGATAGTTGAAATAATTAAATCCAACTGAGAACCAAATAAATTGTTACCTTGGAAAGAAAAAGATAGTAATCTAGACTTAGATACCATGTCAGCATTCCAAGATTTGAGCCATAAAGCTCTTCTAGCTAAAATAGCTAAAGACATAGATTTAACATCAATTTTGATATCATCAAAAATAGCATCACAGATAAAATGATTAGCATGTTGAAGCAAACAAACAATGCTAGACAAATCAGGATCTGTTTCCTGTTGCGCTAAGCTATACAACCAAAAGGTTGATGCAGCCGCAACGTCAACCATACCAATGACAGGCCTGAGAAGATAGCCAGAATATAAATAAGCTTTCCTTAGATAAGATTCAAGTTTCCTATCTAAAGGATCTTTAAAAGAAGTACTGTCTTCCATAGGAATAGTAGTACGTTTGGCAAGAGTAGAAATAGCCCCATCAACTTTGGGGACTTTTTCCCAAAACTCTAATCTAGCCGCTGGCAAAGGGTACAATCTTTTAAACCTAGAAAAAGGAATGAAAGAAGTACCAGGCCTAATCCATTCCTTAGCAATCACATCAGAAAAAGCATCAGGAACTGGAAAAACCTCAGGAGTAACCACAGGAGGTTTGTAAACAGAATTTAAACGTTTACTAGTTTTGATATCAAGAGTACTAGAGTCCTCAATATCCAAAGTAACCAACACTTCTTTTAAAGGGACAGTCTACACCAGAATTGTTATTGTTTAAAAAGATAGATTATCCATTTATTACCCATTCCCTTGTTTTGCATAACCAACACAGTTATATAAATACACTTTTTACCTCTGTGATTACCTTGTATCTAAATCACGTGTGTGAGCATAGTGTTATCTATATGTCCCATATGAACTAACACCCTCTAGTGGTGAAAAACTGTAAAAAATTCCCTGAGAGAAGAGACAGCCTTCAAGGGCTTAGAAATTTGCATATGAACCTCCTAGGTTTAGCTTTCACCTAAGAATGACAAGAGAACAAAGCAAAATTGGTGATAAAAGTAAATTGGAAAATTGTTTAAAATTACATTCTCTATCTGAATCATGAACGTTTATTTTGGACTAGACTGTCCCTTTAACAAGGAACGAATATACTCAATCTTTAAAAGATAATTAGATTTGTCAGATTCAATGTCTGAGGTAGGATCTTCTGAATTAGAGAGATCCTCATCAGAGGAGGATATTTCAGTATGTTGTCAGTCATTTGAAATGTCATCAATTTTATGAGAATTTTTAAAAGAACTTTTACATTTATTAGAAGGCGGAATAGCAGACAAAGCCTTCTGTATCACATCAGCAATATAATTTTTCATATCAACAGGGATATCATGTACATTAGATGTTGAAGGAACAACAGAAACTGTACTAGTACTGATGGAAACGTTTTCTGCGTGCAAAAGTTTATCATGACAACTGTTACATACTACAGCTGGAGATATAATCTCAGCTAATTTACAACAGATACAGTGTGGCAAAAAAGTATTTAGTCAGCCACCAATTGTGCAAGTTCTCCCACTTAAGAAGATGAGAGAGGCCTGTAATTTTCATCATAGGTATACCTCAACTATGAGAAAAAAAATGTGGAAACAAATCCAGACAATCACATTGTCTGATTTGGAAAGATTGTATTTGCAAATTATGGTGGAAAATAAGTATTTGGTCAATATCAAAAGTTCATCTCAATACTTTGCTATATATCCTTTGTTGGTCAAACATTTTCTGTAAGTCTTCACAAGGTTGTCACACACTGTTGCTGGTATGTTGGCCCATTCCTGCATGTAGCTCTCCTCTAGAGCAGTGATGTTTTGGGGTTGTCGCTGGGCAACACGGACTTTCAACTCCCTCCAAAGGTTTTCTATGGGGTTGAGATCTGGAGACTGGCTAGGCCACTCCAGGACCTTGAAATGCTTCTTACGAAGAGACTCCTTCGGTGCCTGGGCGGTGTGTTTGGGATCATTGTCATGCTGAAAGACCCAGCCACGTTTCATCTTCAATGCCCTTGCTGATGGAAGGAGGTTTGCACTCAAAATCTCATGATACATGGCCCCATTCATTCTTTCATGTACATGGATCAGTCATCCTGTTCCCTTTGCAGAGAAATAGCCCCAAAGCATGCCACCCCCATGCTTCACAGTAGGTATGGTGTTCTTTGGTTGCAACTCAGCATTCTCTCTCCTCCAAACATGACGAGTTGTGTTTCTACCACACAGTTCTACTTTGGTTTCATCTGACCATATGACATTCTCCCAATCCGCTTCTGGATCATCCAAATGCTCTCTAGCATACTTCAGATGGGCCCGGACATCTACTGGCTTAAGCAGGGGGACATGTCTGGCACTGCAGGATCTAAGTCCCTGGCGGCGTAGTGTGTTACTGATGGTAGCCTTTGTTACGTTGGTCTCTCTGCAGGTCATTCACTAGGTCCCCCCCGTGTGGTCCTGGGATGTTTTCTCCCCGTTCTTGTGATCATTTTGACCCCACGGGGTGAGATCTTGCGTGGAGCCCCAGATCGAGGGAGATTATCAGTGGTCTTGTATGTCTTCCATTTTCTAATTATTGCTCCCACAGTTGATTTCTTCACACCAAGCTAGAATTTGTCCTGAGGCAAAAAGGCTCCCTTCCCCCCAAGTAACAGTTGAAATTATTGAATCCAACTGTGAACCAAATAATTTATTACCTTGGAAAGAAAGAGAAAGCAATGTTGACTTAGAAGTCATATCTGCATTCCAAGATTTAAGCCATAAAGCTCTTCTAGCTAAAATAGCTAAAGACATATACCTGACATCAATTCTAATGATATCAAAAATGGCATCACAAACATAGTTATTAGCATGTTGGAGAAGTTTAACAATGCTATAAGCATTATGGTCTGACACTTGTTGCGCTAAAGCCTCCAACCAGAAAGTGGAAGCTGCAGCAACATCAGCCAAAGAAATAGCAGGTCTAAGAAGATTACCTGAACATAAATAAGCCTTCCTTAGAAAGGATTCAAGCTTCCTATCTAAAGGATCCTTAAAAGAAGTACTATCTGCCGTAGGAATAGTAGTACGTTTAGCAAGAGTAGAGATAGCCCCATCAACTTTGGGGATTTTTTCCCAAAACTCTAATCTATCAGATGGCAAAGGGTACAATTTCTTAAACCTTGGTGAAGGAGTAAATGAAGTACCCAGACTATTCCATTCCCTAGAAATTACTTTTGAAATAGCATTAGGAACTGGAAAAACTTCTGGAATAACTACATGAGGTTTAAAAACTGAATTTAAACGCTTATTAGATTTAATATCAAGAGGACTAGACTCCTCCATATCTAATGCAATCAACACTTCTTTAAGTAAAGAACGAATAAACTCCATCTTAAACAAATATGAAGATTTATCAGTGTCAATATCTGAGGCAGAATCTTCTGAACCAGATAGATCCTCATCAGAAATAGATAAGTCAGAATGATGGCGGTCATTTAAAAATTCATCTGAAATATGAGAAGTTTTAAAAAACTTTTTACGTTTACTGGAAGGAGGAATAACAGACAGAGCCTTCCGAATAGAATTAGAAACAAATTCTCTTACATTAACAGGAACATCCTGAACATTAGATGTTGAAGGAAAAACAACAGGTAATGGATTATTACTAATGGAGACATTATCTGCGTTAGAAAGTTTATCATGACAACTAACACAAACTACACCCGGAGGAACAGTTACCAAAAGTTTACAACAAATGCACTTAGCTTTGGTAGAACCAACATCAGGCAGCGTCTTTCCAGAAGTAGATTCTGATCCAGGGTCAGGTTGTGACATCTTGCAATATGTAATAGAAAAAATAACATATAAAGCAAAATTATCAAATTCCTTAAATGACAGTTTCAGGAATGGGAAAAAATGGGAAAAAATGCAAAACAAACAAGCCTCTAGAAACCAGAAGCAACAAAAAAGTGAGACTGAAATAATGTGAAAAAAACTGGCGCCAAGTATGATGCCCACATTTTTGGCGCCAAGTATGACGCCCACATTTTTTGGTGCCAAAAATGACGCCCACATTTTTTGGTGCCAAAAATTACGCCCACATTTTTTGGCGCAAAAAACGTCTGTAACACACATGCGTCAAAAAATGACGCAACCACGTGAAAACTTCCGGCGTCAACTATGATGCCGGAAATGACGACATTTTGCGCCAAAAAAGGTTGCGCCAAAAATGACGCAATAAATTGAAGCATTTTCTGCACCCACTAGCCTAACAGCCCGCAAAGAAAAAAGTCTAATTGAAATTTTTTAAGGTAAGAAAAAATATTTATTCATATGCATTTTCCCAAAAAAATTAAACTGACAGTCTGAAAGAAGGAATACTGATTATCCTGAATCATGGCAAATATAAGTTTAAAACATATATTTAGAACTTTACATATAAAGCGCCCAACCATAGCTTAGAGTGTCATAAATAAAATAAGACTTACTTACCCTAAGACACTCATCTACATATAGTAGATAGCCAAACCAGTACTGAAATAAGAATCAGTAGAGGTAATGGTATATAAGAGTATATTGTCGATCTGAAAAGGGAGGTAGGAGAAGAAATCTCTACAACCGATAACAGAGAACCTATGAAATAGATCCCCTAGAGGAAGACCATGGTATTCAAATAGGCAATACTCTCTTCACATGCCTCTGACATTCACTGCACTCTGAGAGGAAAACCGGGCTTCAGCCTGCTGCGAAGCGCATATCAACGTAGAAATCTAGCACAAACTTACTTCACCACCTCCATGGAAGGCAAAGTTTGTAAAACTGAATTGTGGGTGTGGTGAAGGGTGTATTTATAGGCATTTTGAGGTTTGGGAAGCTTTGCCCCTCCTGGTAGGAATGTATATCCCATACGTCACTAGCTCATGGACTCTTGCTAATTACATGAAAGAAATACATATATTTAAAACTTTATATTAACACATAAAGTGCCAAACCATAGCTGAGAGTGTCTTAAATAAGAAAAACATACTTACCGAAAGACACCCATCCACATATAGCAGATAGCCAAACCAGTACTGAAAAAGTATTGGCAGAGGTAATGGTATATGAGAGTATATCGTCAATCTTAAAAGTGAGGTAGGAGATAAATCCCTAACCGATAACAGAGAACCTTTGAAAAGATTTCCCATGAGGAAAACCATAAAATCAATAGGCAATACTCCCTTCACATCCCTCTAACAAACACTGTACTCTGAGAAGAATTGGGCTTCAAAATGCTTAGAAGCGCTTATCATAGAAAAAATCATAGAAATCAAGCACAAGCAATGTTTGTAAAACTGAATTGTGGATGTGGTGAGGGGTGTATTTACAGGCATTTTGAGGTTTGGGAAACTTTGCCCCTCCTGGTAGGATTGTATATCCCATACGTCACTAGCTCATGGACTCTTGCCAATTACATGAAAGAAATTGTAGACATTTGTAAAAGTATGCAAAGGAGATCAAGTAGCTGCCTTGCAAATCTGGTCAACTGAAGCCTAATTCTTAAAAGCCCAAGAAGTGGCAACAGACCTAGTAGAATGAGAAGTAATCCAGTGTGGTGGAGGCTGACCTGCCTCCAAGTAAGCTTTGTGAATCAAAAGTTTCAACCAAGAGGCAAAGGAAAGAGCAGAAACTCTGACCTTTCCTAGGACCAAAAAAATTAATGAACAAACTAGAAGTTTATCTAAAGCCCTTAGTATCATCAATGTAATATTTCAGTGCCCTTACAAATTCCAAAGAATGCAAAGATCTCTCTGAAGCATTCCAAGGATTAGGACACAAAGAAAGAACAACAATCTCTCTGCTAAAGTTTTCTGAAGAAACAACCTTAGGCACAAAGTCAAAAGAAGTCCGTAAAACTGCCTTGTCTTGATGAAAAATCAGATAAAGAGGATAACAAGAAAGAGCAGATAACTCAAACTTTTCTAGCAAAAGAAATAGCCAAAAGAAATAACACTTTCCAAGAAAGAAGCTTAATATCCACCTTATGCAACACAAGTTAAGATTCCATGGAGGAGAAATTGGCTTAATTACAGGTTTAATACGCACCAGAGCTTGAACAAAACTATAAATATTAGAAAGATTAGCAATCTTCTTTTGGAACAAAACTGAAAGAGCAGATTTAGCAGATAGGCCATTATCCAGACCATCCTGCAAGAACTGCAAAATCCTAGGAATTCTGAAAAAAATGCCAGGAAAACCTATGATCTATACGCCAAGAAATAAAGGCCTTCCAGACTGTGATAAATTCTCCTAGTTACAGACTTTTGAGCCTAAATCAAGGTTTCAATCAGAGAAACCGCTATGTCTAAGGAATAAACATTTCATTTGACTTGAGATCTGGATGGAAAAACAGACCTTGAGACAGAAGGTCTGACCGCAGAGGCCAAGGAGGATAGCTGAACATCTGAACCAGATCTGTATACCAAATCCTGCGAGGCCACGCTGGGGCAACAAGGATTACTGAAAATTTCTCTAGGCTTATCTTGGAAATCATTCTGGGAAGAATTACTAGAGTAGGAAACAGATAAGCAAGCTGAAAGGAACTACTAGAGCTACCACTAACTCTGCTGGAGGATTCCTGGACCTCGCAAAGTACCTGGAAAGTTTGTTGTTCAAACGAGTGGCCATCAGATCTATCACTGGGAGACCCCAAAGATCCACAATCTGATTAAACACATCCTGGTGTAGAGACCATCCCCATGGATTTTGAGATTGACAACTGAGAAAGTCCACTTCCCAGTTGTTCACCCCTAGAATCGCAGAAACTAGACAAGTATTGAATTTGAGACACCTCCCTCATTGCTAGGGAACTGTGAGTTTCCCCCTGATGGTTGAAATAAGCCACTGCCGTGCCATTGCCTGTCTGAAAACGGAGATGAGGATTCCAAACTCCCTATGCTCTCAAGGGCCCCCAAACAGCTTGCCAACCTGAGAGACTTGCATCTGTAACAATCACAGTCCAGGTAGGATGAGCAAAAGAAGCCTCATGAATAAGAAAACTGAAGATCCAGCCACCAAGTCAGAGACTGACTTAATGGGAACCAAAAATATCCTTTGAGACAGCTAATTGTAGTCTCTGCACCATTGACGAAACATACAAAGCTGAAGAGGTCTTATGTGAAAACGAGCAAACAGAATTGCATCTGAAGCTGCAGTCATAAAACATAGTACTTCCATGCAAAGAGCAATCAAGGGTAAAGAGGTTCAGACAAGCTAACACTAAAAATGGCACTTCATTCACATATTAATTATTAGCCATGGATCCTAGTGTCCCGCTATCACTTTATATAACAAACAGTGAATTATTAGACCCAATGAGTTAAATGGCTGTGCTATCTATCAGAGAATTGGAGCCGTTGTGGTTGACACAATGCGGCATATTTATCAAAGTGCGAGCAGACATGATACGATGTAGCGTATCATGTCTGCTGCACATTGATAAATGCTTGTGCAATACCGCCCACTGCAGATTCGCGGCCAAATGCCCGCTAGCAGGGGGTGTCAATCGATCGTATTAAATCGGGTTGATTTCTATCCGCCGCCTGAGAGCAGGTTGACAAGTTATGGAGCATGACAAGTTATGGAGTTATGGAGTCCGCCGCTGGTTCATAATTTCTGTTTCGGCCCCAATGTGTTTATGATACCATGTATATATGTGTTCATGACAGTGCGATACTTTGTGTACATTATTTGTCAGTAATATGTAATCTTTTTGAATCACCCCTCGCTTTGTCTATGTGAAGTCAAAGGAGAGGAAGGGATTGGTATATGACTATTCTCTACAGGCTACTCACCTGTGTGATGTCACAGGAGGAGGTGTGTCCCTTACATAGTTTGTTTATTGATTGGAGGAGAGAACTTCAAATAGGTAGCGGTTTACTTGTACCATATAGTCTGAGGAAACGGCATTACACGCCGAGAAACGCATCACTGTTGTTTAAGTTTTAATATTAAATTTGTTTTAAAACTACTGCTACCACTCTAGTTCTTGAAAGTTTTGTGATATTCAGAATACCCCATAATCTATATTGGGATAACTGCTGAAAGTGATTAGGAGAAGCTGATGGATACAGGGCATTCTGATCAAGGCAAGGAGGAGATCCTGAACCGTAACCTTTTGCCCTTCATCTGTTGGGGATACCGGATTTTTTAGAGTCAGCCTAGTGGCTCAGAAATCTCAGTCCACCACAATTGCACTAAAGTGTGATTCAAAAAAGGTGAGTGTGTATACCAATATACTTTGTGTTGATCTCACTCTATTTGGTGATCCATTGTATCTTTTCCTTTTCTTAGGAATCCACCTACTTCAGACAAACTTTCCAGAGAGCAGCCAGAGACCTTGTGCACTTTTTTGAAAGAGACTTTTTACGAAAGAGACTTATATCTGTATATTGTAACTGTGTGTGTCTTTTTAACCACTTATAATATTTGATCACTGATACTTTATATATATTTTTTCTATATTGGGGTTGATACATCACGATTTGGCTGCACTATTAAGTGTTGTTTTCATCTATTTTTGCACTGCCGACTATTAGTATTAGAGTGATAAGTTCATCATTTCTTCACGCTGTTGGAAGCTGACACTAATTTTAACCTTCTCTTAACCTTCTCTGCTCTGTTAGAGAAAGCCTCATGGAGACTGAATCTATTTGAAATCTCCAAAAAGTTACCTTTGTTTGAGGAATGAAAGAACTTTTTTGAAAATAGATCTTCTAACCATGTTGTTGAGGAAACAAGAGTCTGTTGGTGTAAGATTCTGCTAAAGGAAAAGATGGAGCTTGACCCAAGATGTCATTCAGGTATAGAAACACTGCAATACCCTGAGTTCTGATCATAGACAAAAGGGAATCCAGAAACTTTGTTAATATACTTGGAGCTATAGCCAGATCAAATGGTAGAGCAACAAAATGAAAATGCTTGTCCAGATAGTCAAATCCCAGAAACTGTAAATATTATTTGTGAATAGAAACATGAAGGTAACATCCTTTAAATCTATTGTGGACATCTCCAGTTTCCAGATCTCCAGACTTAAAAAAAAAAAGCTTGAGCTTTCACAGGATTTCTTGGAATATTGGACAGAAAAATATTTCCTCTGGGAAGCCTAGTTCTTAATCCTATTCAATATCTCTGAAAAACTATATTCAGAACCCAGGGATCTGGAACAGACTGAAACCAAACCACCCGAAAGAGGGTTAATCTGCCCCCTACCAAAACTTCTGGATTGGGCTCCACACCTTCATGCAGTTTTTGTAGTAGGGATAGATTTCTTACCCTGCTTTGACTTGTTCCAGTTAGCATTAGGTCTCCAGACTGAACCAGAGGTGTCCTGCTTCTAAGCAGAGAAGTCATCCTTTTCTTCCTTATTCTGATGAAAGGAACGGAAACCATTAGAAGCTTTAGATTATCCTCTAGACTTTTTGTCCTGAGGAAGAAAATCCCCTTTACCTCCAGTAATAGTTGAGTTTAAAGAACCTAAATCAGAACAAAATATCTTCTTTCCCTTAAAGGAAACAGAAAATAATCTGGATTTTAACACCATATCAGCAGATCAGGATTTAAATCCATAAGGCTCTCCCCTAGCAAGGACTGCCAAAGACATGCTTTTGACATTAATTTTCATAATATCATATACAGCATCACAAATAAAAGAATTTTCACTCTTGAGTAAATCCAAAAGATTTGCACTAGCAGACTCATTAGAATACTGTTCGTAAAAACTAGACAACCAGTAAGTAGAAGAAGCAGCCACATCAGCAATATAAATAGTTGTCCTGAGTTAATACCCTGCTTGTAAAAAAACATAATTTATGTAAGAACTTACCTGATAAATTCATTTCTTTCATATTAGCAAGAGTCCATGAGCTAGTAACGTATGGGATATACATTCCTACCAGGAGGGGAAAAGTTTCCCAAACCTCAAAATGCCTATAAATACACCCCTCACCACACCCACAATTCAGTTTAACAAATAGCCAAGAAGTGGGGTGATAAGAAAGGAGCGAAAGCTCTTTCATGTAATTAGCAAGAGTCCATGAGCTAGTGACGTATAGGATAGCAGATACCCAAGATGTGGAACTTCCACACAAGAGTCACTAGAGAGGGAGGGATAAAATAAAGACAGCCAATTCCGCTGAAAAAATAATCCACAACCCAAATCAAAAAAATTGAAATAATAAGCAAAACAGCTGCCTGAAGTACTTTTCTACCAAAAACTGCTTCTGAAGAAGAAAAAACATCAAAATGGTAGAATTTAGTAAAAGTATGCAAAGAAGACCAAGTTGCTGCTTTGCAAATCTGATCAACAGAAGCTTCATTCCTAAAAGCCCAGGAAGTAGAAACTGACCTAGTAGAATGAGCCGTAATCCTTTGAGGCGGGGATTTACCCGACTCTACATAAGCATGATGAATCAAAGACTTTAACCAAGACGCCAAAGAAATGGCAGAAGCCTTCTGACCTTTCCTAGAACCAGAAAAGATAACAAATAGACTAGAAGTCTTTCTGAAGCCTTTAGTGGCTTCAACATAATATTTCAAAGCTCTTACTACATCCAAAGAATGTAAAGATCTCTCCAGAGAATTCTTAGGATTAGGACACAATGAAGGGACAACAATTTCTCTACTAATGTTGTTAGAATTCACAACTTTAGGTAAAAATTTAAATGAAGTCCGCAACACCGCCTTATCCTGATGAAAAATCAGAAAAGGAGATTCACAAGAAAGAGCAGATAACTCAGAAACTCTTCTAGCAGAAGAGATGGCCAAAAGGAACAAAACTTTCCAAGAAAGTAATTTAATATCCAGAGAATGCATAGGTTCAAACAAAGCCTGTAAAGCCCTCAGAACCAAATTAAGACTCCAAGGAGGAGAGATAGACTTAATGACAGGCTTGATACGAACCAAAGCCTGTACAAAACAATGAATATCAGGATGATTAGCAATCTTTCTGTGAAAAAGAACAGAAAGAGCAGAGATTTGTCCTTTCAATGAACTTGCAGACAAACCCTTATCGAAACCATCCTGAAGAAACTGTAAAATTCTAGGAATTCTAAAAGAATGCCAAGAGAATTTATGAGAAGAACACCAAGAAATGTAAGTCTTCCAGACTCGATAATAAATCTTCATAGACACAAATTTACAAGCCTGTAACATAGTATTAATCAGAGAAACCTCTATGGCTAAGTATCAAGCATTCAATCTCCATACCTTCAAATTTAATAATTTGAGATCCTGATGGAAAAATGGGCCTTGAGATAGAAGGTCTGGTCTTAACGGAAGTGTCCAAGGTTGACAACTGGCCATCCGAACGAGATCTGCATACCAAAACCTGAGAGGCCATGCTGGAGCCACCAGCAGTACAAGCAAACGCTCCATTAGGATTTTGGAAATAACTTTTGGAAGAAGAACTAGAGGAGGAAAGATATAAGCAGGTTGATAATTCCAAGGAAGCGACAACGCGTCCACTGCTTCCGCCTGAGGATCCCTGGATCTGGACAGATACCTGGGAAGTTTCTTGCTTAGATGAGAGGCCATCAGATCTATTTCTGGAAGTCCCCAGATTTGAACAATCTGAAGAAATACCTCTGAGTGAAGAGACCATTCGCCCGGATGTAGCGTCTGGCGACTGAGATAATCCGCTTCCCAAATTGTCTATACCTGGGATGTGAACCGCAGAGATTAAACAGGAGCTGGATTCCGCCCAAACAAGTATCTGAGATACTTCTTTCATAGCCTGAGGACTTTGAGTCCCTCCTTGATGATTGATATATGCCACGGTTGTGACATTGTCTGTCTGAAAACAAATAAACGATTCTCTCTTCAAAAGAGGCCAGAACTGAAGAGCTCTGAAAATCGCACGGAGTTCCAAAATGTTGATTGTAATCTCGCCTCCTGAGATTCCCAAACCCCCTGCGCTGTCAGAGATCCCCATACAGCTCCCCAACCTGAAAGACTCGCATCTGTTGAGATCACAGTCCAGGTTGGACCAACAAAACAGGGCCCCTTGAATTAAACGATGGTGATTCAACCACCAAGCCAGAGAAGATCGAACATTGGGATTTAAAGATATTAATTGTGATATCTTTGTATAATCCCTGCACCATTGGTTCAGCATACAAAGCTGAAGAGGTCTCATGTGAAAACAAGCAAAAGGGATCGCGTCCGATGCAGTAGTCATGAGACCTAGAATTTCCATGCACAAAGCTACCGAAGGGAACGATAGAGACTGAAGCTTTCGACAAGCTGAAACCAATTTCCGACGTCTCTTTTCTGTTAGAGACAGAGTCATGGACACTGAATCTATTTGGAAACCGAAAAAGGTTACCCTTGTCTGAGGAATCAAGGAACTCTTTGGTAAATTGATCCTCCAGCCATGTCTTTGAAGAAACAACACAAGTTGATTCGTATGAGATTCTGCAGAATGTAAAGACTGAGCAAGTACCAAGATATCGTCCAAATAAGGAAATACTGCAATACCCTGTTCTCTGATTACAGAGAGAAGGGCACAGAGAACCTTTGAAAAGATCCTTGGAGCTGTTGCTAGGCCAAACGGAAGAGCAACAAACTGGTAATGCTTGTCTAGAAAAGAGAATATCAGGAACTGATAGTGATCTGGATGAATTGGAATATGAAGATATGCATCCTGTAAGTCTATTGTAGACATATAATGCCCTTGCTGAACAAAAGGCAGAATAGTCCTTATAGTCACCATTTTGAATGTTGGTATCCTTACATAACAATTCAATATTTTTAGATCCAGAACTGGTCTGAAGGAATTCTTTTTTGGTACAATGAACAGATTTGAGTAAAACCCCAGACCCCGTTCCAGAACTGTAACTGGCACAATTACCCCAGCCGACTCTAGGTCTGAAACACACTTAAGAAATGCCTGAGCCATTACTGGGTTTACTGGAATGCGTGAGAGAAAAAATCTTCTCACAGGCGGCCTTACCTTGAAACCTATTCTGTACCCTTGTGAAACAATGTTCTGAATCCAAAGACTGTGAATCGAATTGATCCAAACATCTTTGAAAAATCGTAACCTGCCCCCTACCAGCTGTGCTGGAATGAGTGCCGCACCTTCATGCGGATTTAGGAGCTGGTTTTGACTTTCTAAAAGGCTTGGATTTATTCCAGACTGGAGAAGGTTTCCAAACTGAAACTGTTCCTTTAGGGGAAGGGTCATGCTTCCAAAACCAAATAATTTATTACCTTGGAAAGAAAGAGAAAGCAACGTTGACTTAGAAGTCATATCTGCATTCCAAGATTTAAGCCATAAAGCTCATCTAGCTAAAATAGCTAAAGACATATACCTGACATCAATTCTAATGATATCAAAAATGGCATCACAGACAAAGTTATTAGCATGTTGAAGAAGTTTAACAATGCTATAAGCATTATGGTCTGTCAATTGTTGCGCTAAAGCCTCCAACCAGAAAGTTGAAGCTGCAGCAACATCAGCCAAAGAAATAGCAGGTCTAAGTAGATTACCTGAACATAAATAAGCTTTTCTTAAAAAAGATTCAATTTTCCTGTCTAAAGGATCTTTAAACGAAGTGCTATCTGCCGTAGGAATAGCAGTACGTTTGGCAAGAGTAGAGATAGCCCCATCGACTTTAGGGATTTTATCCCAAAACTCCAATCTATCAGATTGCACAGGGTACAATTTCTTAAACCTTGGAGAAGGAGTAAATGAAGTACCCAGACTATCCCATTCCCTAGCAATCACATCTGAGATAGCATCAGGAACTGGAAAAACTTCCAGAATTAACACATGAGGTTTATAAACCGAATTTAAAAGTCTAGCAGTTTTAGTATCAAGAGGACTGGACTCCTCCATATCTAATGCAATCAAAACTTCTTTAAGTAATGAACGAATAAACTCCATTTTAAATAAATATGAAGATTTATCAGTATCAATATCTGGGGAAGAATCCTCTGAACCAGAAAAAAACTCATCAGAAACAGATAAGTCAGAATGATGGCGGTCACCTAAAAATTCATCTGAAATGTGAGAAGTTTTAAAAGACCTTTTACGTTTACTGGAAGGAGGAATAACAGACAGAGCCTTCCTAATAGAATTAGAAACAAATTCTTTAACATTAACAGGAACATCCTGAACAATAGATGTTGAAGGAACAACAACAGGTAAAGGATTATTATTAATGGAGACACAATCTGCATTGGAAAGTTTATCATGACAACTTACACAAACTACAGCTGGAGGCCCAGTTACCACAAGTTTACAGCATATGCACTTAACTTTGGTAGAACCAGCATCAGGCAGCGTCTGTCCACTAGTGGATTGAGATCCAGGGTCAGGATGAGACATCTTGCAATATGTAATAGAAAGAACAACATATAAAGCAAAATTATCAAATTCCTTAAATGACAGTTTCAGGAATGGGAAAGAATGCAAAATAATAAGCTTCTAGGAACCAGAAGCAATGAAAGAGAGATGTTTAAATAATGGGAATTGGCACCAAATACAACGCCCATATTTTTGGCGCCAAAATGACGCCACATCCTCTGACGTCGAAAAACAACGCCCACATTTTTTGGCGCAAAAAAATGTCTGAATACGCATGCGTTAAAGAAAATGCTAGACAGAATACAACTTCTGGCGTCAATTACGGCGCCGGAAGTGACAAAATTTTTAGCGCCAAAAAAGTTTGCGCCAAAAAATGACGTAATAAAAAGGAACATTTTCTGCCCCCGCGAGCCTAACAGCACGCAGGAAAAAATGGTCAAATAAAATTTTTCAAAGTAAGAAAAAATAATTAAATGCATTATCCCAATAATGAAACTGACAGTCTGTATTGAAAATGAATACTGATTATCCTGAATCAAGGCAAATATAAGTTTATAGACATATATTTAGAACTTTACATATAAAGTGCCCAACCATAGCTTAGAGTGTCACAAAAAAATAAGACTTACTTACCCCAGGACACTCATCTACATATAGTAGATAGCCAAACCAGTACTGAAACGAGAATCAGTAGAGGTAATGGTATATAAGAGTATATCGTCTATCTGAAAAGGGAGGTAGGAGAAGAAATCTCTACGACCGATAACAGAGAACCTATGAAATAGATCCCCTAGAGGTAGACCATTGTATTCAAATAGGCAATACTCTCTTCACATCCCTCTGACATTCGCTGCACTCTGAGAGGAAAACCGGGCTTCAACCTGTTGCGAAGCGCATATCAACGTAGAATCTAGCACAAACTTACTTCACCACCTCCACGGGAGGCAAAGTTTGTAAAACTGAATTGTGGGTGTGGTGAGGGGTGTATTTATAGGCATTTTGAGGTTTGGGAAACTTTGCCCCTCCTGGTAGGATTGTATATCCCATACGTCACTAGCTCATGGACTCTTGCCAATTACATGAAAGAAATAAAATTTATGATTACCTGATAAATTAATTTCCTTCTTGGCAGTGAGAGTCCATGAGAACATTCATAACCTATGGGAATTACTCGACCTGGCCAGGAGACAAAGACACCCCAAACAAAACAATAAATATCCCTCCCACTTCCCCTACCCTCTCAGTAGTTCAAGTCGAGTATAATGTCGAGTAGGAATGTATATCCCATACGTCACTAGCTCATGGACTCTTGCTAATTACATGAAAGAAATAGTATGCACCGGTACCATTTAAAATAAAAAACTTCTTGACTGAAGAAACTAAAACTAACACCTCACTTTACCATGTCTTCCTAGTATAACACAGGCAAAGAGAATGACTGAGGGTGGAGGGGAAGGGGAGGGGCTATATATATACAGCTCTGCTGTGGTGCTCTTTGCCACTTCCTGTTAGCAAGAGGTTAATATCCCACAAGTAAGGATGAAATCTGTGGACTCGTCATATCTTTGTAAAAGAAATAACTATCTTTAAATTTTCGAATTGTCATTTGCTAAAGCCTTACTTAGTCGCGTTTCTGCTAACATGGCATGTTTTTTGTAATGACCCACTTATTGTTACTATTAATATGAACTTTATTTTGCTGCAGTTTTGTTTGGTGTCCATACAAAGAGTGATGTATTAGACTATTGTAATTTACCTGTTGCACCTATTTAACTTTTCTAAAAATATTTGAAATTTACTAATGACTCAAATGGCTGCAGTTGTTTTGTTTGTTTAAATACTCACTGCAGTTTGGTTAATAAGGTTCAAATGAATCTAAATATGACTAATGTCTTTATTACATGCTTGCCTAAAATGGAATACAGTGTTTTGGTTGAGTGTTGGAGGGAATTTCATAATAATCAAAACAAATTAAAATTGAAGGTAATGTATCCCTTAAACCCTGTTTCAGTCTTCAACCCTGTCACACTATTCTCAATCTTATCACATTAATATTTTAGGAAAATAAATTTAAAATGAAAACATTTCTTGCTTAACTTGATATATTAAGTGCTAACACAAAGTTGTGGTTTTTAGTTAAACATCTAAATTGATAACTTTTTTTCAAAAATAAGACGACACACACAATTTGTCTATTTGCAACTTCCATCACATAAAAATGTGAAAACTATCATAAATGTTACTTTTGTAGGCATTAAATTATTATGAGGAACACATGAGCAGTAGGTAGATAATTGTTTTCTAACAAGTTTTGTGTACAATTTTTAAACCAGTTCTTTTTCTTTCTGTTACTGGGAAAAAAACAAAACCCCAGAAAATAATAGAAAGAGCTTTAATGCCTGAGATGGGACAATATGATTTGTTAGAGGTTTGATATATGCCTGAGGTAGGGTATTTAGAAAATGAATCAAATATAGTTAAAAATATTACCGAATCCCAGGAATGACTCACCTACACTACAGAATTGAGGGAGGGATGGGTTCCTACACTAGAGTAGTTTTAGTGGTAGAGGAGGTCCTACATTACAGAAAATCAAAATTTATGATTACCTGAGAAATTTCTTTCATGGTGGTGAGAGGCTACGGTGTGATTTACTTCCTAGCCACTAGGAGGAGGCAAAGATTTCCCAAAACTCTCAAGAGCACTTCATCCCTCCCACCTCACAGGTAGGCCAGACGTATAGCCAAGCAAGGAGGGTAAGCAAAGAAAATTTAGGAAAGGACAAAGCAAAGACAATAGAGGTGCAAAATGGAACAATCTCCGCTTGAGGATTCCTGGATCTTGCAATATATCTGGGAAGTTTGTTCAAACAACAAAAAGCCATAAGGCCAACCGCTGGGAGACCCCATAATTTTATAATCTGCTTGAAAACTTCCCAATGTAAACACCATTTGCCTGGATGAAGAGTTGAATGACAGAATGCAAGATACTTCTTTCATCACTAGGAAACTGTATGTTCCCCCTTGGTGATTGATATATGCCATTGCCGTGATATTCAGGTGAGGACAGCTCTGAAGAACCCTGAAGATACCAATAAGTTCCAAAAAACATAATTTATGTAAGAACTTACCTGATAAATTAATTTCTTTCATATTGGCAAGAGTCCATGAGCTAGTGACGTATGGGATATACAATCCTACTAGGGGGGGGGGGCAAAGTTTCCCAAACCTCAAAATGCCTATAAACACACCCCTCACCACACCCACAATTCAGTTTAACGAATAGCCAAGCAGTGGGGTGATAAAGAAAGGAGTAGAAAGCATCAATAAAAGAAATTTGGAAATAATTGTACTTTATACAAAAAATCATAACCACCATAAAAATGGTGGGCCTCATGGACTCTTGCCAATATGAAAGAAATGAATTTATCAGGTAAGTTCTTACATAAATTATGTTTTCTTTCATGTAATTGGCAAGAGTCCATGAGCTAGTGACGTATGGGATAGCAATACCCAAGATGTGGAACTCCACGCAAGAGTCACTAGAGAGGGAGGGATAAAATAAAGACAGCCAATTCCGCTGAAAAATAATCCACACCCCAAAACAAAGTTTAAAAAAATCAAATCAAAAGCAGAAGAATCAAACTGAAACAGTTGCCTGAAGAACTTTTCTACCAAAAACTGCTTCCGAAGAAGCAAATACATCAAAACGGATGAATTTAGTAAATGTATGCAAAGAGGACCAAGTTGCTGCTTTACAAATCTGATCAACTGAAGCTTCATTATTAAAGGCCCACAAAGTGGAGACTGATCTAGTAGAATGAGCTGTAATTCTCTGAGGCGGGGCCTGACCCGACTCCAAATAAGCTTGATGAATAAAAAGTTTCAACCAAGAAGCCAAAGAAATAGCAGAAGCCTTCTGACCTTTCCTAGGTCCAGAAAATAAAACAAATAGACTGGAAGTCTTCCTGAAATCTTTAGTGGCATCCACATAATATTTCAAAGCTCTTACCACATCCAAAGAATGTAAGGATCTTTCCAAAGAATTCTTAGGATTAGGACACAAGGAAGGGACAACAATTTCTCTATTAATGCTGTTAGAATTCACAACCTTAGGTAAAAATTGAAAAGAAGTTCGCAAAACTGCCTTATCCTGATGAAAGATCAGAAAAGGAGAAAAGAGCAGATAGCTCAGAAACGCTTCTAGCAGAAGAGATAGCCAAAAGGAACAACACTTTCCAAGAAAGTAGTTTAATGTCCAAAGAATGCATAGGCTCAAATGGAGGAGCCTGTAAAGCTATCAAAACCAAATTAAGACTCCAAGGAGGAGAAATTGATTTAAATGACAGGCTTAATACGAACTAAAGCCTGTACAAAACAGTGAATATCAGGAAGTATAGCAATCTTTCTGTGAAATAAAACAGAAAGAGCAGAGATTTATCCCTTCAAAGAACTTGCAGACAAACCCTTATCCAAACCATCCTGAAGAAACTATAAAATTCTAGGAATTCTAAATGAATGCCAAGAGAATTTATGAGAACACCATGAAATGTAAGTCTTCCAAACTCTATAATAAATCTTTCTAGAGACAGATTTACGAGCTTGTAATATAGTATTAATCACTGAGTCAGAGAAACCTCTATGACTTAGTACTAAGCATTCAATTTCCATACCTTCAAATTTAATGATTTGAGATCCTGATGGAAAAACGGACCTTGAGACAGTAGGTCTGGCCTTAACGGAAGTGGCCAAGGCTGGCAACTGGACATCCGAACCAGATCCGCATACCAAAACCTGTGTGACCATGCTGGAGCCACCAGCAACACAAATGATTGTTCCATGATGATTTTGGAGATCACTCTTGGAAGGAGAACTAGAGGCGGGAAAATGTAAGCAGGATGATAACACTAAGGAAGTGTCAGCGCATCCACTGCTTCCGCCTGAACATCCCTAAACCTGGACAGGTATCTGGGAAGTTTCTTGTTTAGATGAGAGGCCATAAGATCTAGCTCTGGAAGACACCACATCTGAACAATCTGAGAAAACACATCTGAATGGAGAGACCACTCCCCTGGATGTAAAGTCTGACGGCTGAGATAATCCGCCTCCCAATTTTCTAAACCTGGGATATGCACCACAGAGATTAGACAGGAGCTGGATTCTGCCCAAGCAAGTATCCGAGATACTTCTTTCATAGCTTGGGGACTGTGAGTCCCACCCTGATGATTGACATATACCACTGTTGTGATATTGTCTGTCTGAAAACAAATGAATGGTTCTCTCTTTAACAGAGGCTAAAACTGAAGAGCTCTAAAATATTTATTGGTAATCTCGCCTCTTGAGATTCCCAAATCCCTTGTGCTGTCAGAGATCCCCAAACAGCTCCCCAACCTGAAGGACTTGCATCTGTTGTGATCACAGTCCAGGTTGGTCAAACAAAAGAAGCCCCTTGAACTAAACGATGGTGATCTATCCACCACGTCAGAGAGTGTAGTACATTAGGATTTAAGGATATTAATTGTGTTATCTTTGTATAATCCCTGCACCATTGGTTCAGCATACAAAGCTGTAGAGGTCTCATGTGAAAATGAGCAAAGGGGATTGCGTCCGATGCTGCAGTCATGAGACCTAAAACTTCCATGCACATAGCCACTGAAGGGAATGACTAAGACTGAAGGTGCCGGCAGGCTGCAACCAATTTTAAACGTCTCTTGTCTGTTAGAGACAGAGTCATGGACACTGAATCTATCTGGAAGCCTAAAAAGGTGACCCTTGTCTGAGGAATCAAGAAACTTTTTGGTAAATTGATCCTCCAACCATGTTTCCAAAGAAACAACACTAGTTGATTTGTGTGAGATTCTGCAGAACGTAAAGACTGAGCTAGTACCAAGATATCGCCCAAATAAGGAAACACCGCAATATCCTGTTCTCTGATTACAGAGAGTAGGGCACCTAGAACTTTTGAAAAGATTCTTGGAGCTGTTGCTAGGCCAAATGGAAAAGCAACAAATTGGTAATATTTGTCTAGAAAAGAGAATCTCAATCAGATATGAAGGTATGCATCCTGCAAGTCTATTGTGCACATATAATGTCCTCGCTGAACAAAAGACAGAATAGTCCTTATAGTCACCATCTTGAAGTTGGTACTCTTACATAACGATTCAAAATTTACAGATCCAGAACTGGTCTGAATAAATTTTCCTTCTTTGGGACAATGAATAGATTTGAACAAAACCCCAAACCTTGTTCCTGAAAAGGAACTGGCATGATTACCCCTGAAGACTCCAGGTCTGAAACACACTTCAGGAAAGCCTGAGCTTTTACTGGATTTGCTGGGATACGTGAGAGAAAAAAATCTTCTCACAGGAGGTCTTACTCTGAACCCTATTCGATACCCTTGAGAGACAATTCTCTGAATCCATTGATTTTGGACAGAATTTATCCAAGTATCTTTGAAAAACCTTAATCTGCCCCCTACCAGCTGAGCTGGAATGAGGGCCGCACCTTCATGCGGACTTAGGGGCTGACTTTGGTTTCCTAAATGGCTTGGATTTATTCCAATTTGAGGAAGGTTTCCAATTGGAAACAGATTCCTTGGGGGAAGGATTAAGTTTTTGTTCCTTATTTTGACGAAAGGAACGAAAATGGTTAGAAGCCTTAGATTTACCCTTAGGTTTTCTACCCTTCCCCCAGTGACAGTTGAAATAATAGAATCCAACTGAGAACCAAATAAATTATTACCTTGGAAAGAAAGAGATAGTAATCTAGATTTAGATGTCATATCAGCATTCCAAGATTTAAGCCACAAAGCTGTTCTAGCTAATATAGCTAAAGACATGGATCTAACATCAATTTTGATATCATCAAAAATGGCATCACAAATAAAATGATTAGCATGTTGCAGTAAGCGAATAATGCTAGATATGTCAGAATCCAATTCTTGTTGCGCTAAATTCTCCAACCAAAAAGTTGATGCAGCCGCAACATCAGCCAAAGAAATTGCAGGTCTAAGAAGATGGACCTGAATATAAATAGGCCTTCCTTAGATAAGATTCAAGCTTCCTATCTAAAGGATCCTTAAAGGAAGTACTATCTTCCATAGGAATAGTGGTACGTTTAGCAAGAGTAGAAATAGCCCCATCAACTTTGGGGATTTTTTTCCCAAAACTCTATAGACTTTGCTGATAAAGGATACAATTTTTTAAACCTTGAAGAAGGAATAAAAGAAGTACCTGGCTTATTCCATTCTTTAGAAATCATATCGGAAATAGCCTCAGGAATAGGAAAAACCCCTGGAGAAACCACAGGAGGTTTAAAAACAGCATTTAAACGTTTATTAGACTGAACGTCAAGAGGACTGGTTACCTCAATATCCAAAGTAATTAACACTTCTTTTAATAAAGTATGCATATACTCTATTTTAAATAAATAAGTAGATTTGTCAGTGTCAATATCTGAAGAAGGATCTTCTGTATCAGATAGATCCTCATCAGAAGAGGATAAATTATTATGTTGTTGGTCATTTGAAATTTCATCAACTGAATGAGAAGTTTTAAAAGACCTTTTACGTTTATTAGAAGGTGGAAATGCAGACAAAGCCTTCAAAATAAAATCAGAAAAATTCTTTAAAATTCATAGGTATATCATGTACATTAGAAGTTGAAGGAACTGCAACTGGCAATGTACTATTACTGATGGACACACTATCTTCATGTAAAAGTTTATCATGACAACTATTACAAATGACATTCAGCGAAATAATTTCCACAATTTTACAACAAATGCACTTAGCTTTGGTAGAACCGATGTCAGGCAGCAATGTTCCAGCAGAAACTTCTGAGGCAGGATCAGATTGAGACATCTTGCAAAATGTAAAAGAAAAAACAACATATAAAGCAAAATTATCAATTTCCTTATATGACACTTTAAGGAATGGGAAAAAATGCAAATAGCATAGCCCTCTCATAGAGAAAAAAGGCAAGAGGCAAACATCAATGGGGTATTGAAATAATGAAAAAGTTGGGCGCCAAGTATGACGCACAACGTAACTGAAAACTTTTTTGGTGCCAATAATAACCGGAAATGACACACTCGCGTCACCAATGACGCAACCGTGTGTAAGGCTTCGGCGTCAATTATGACGCCGGAAATGACGAAGTTGCGTCATAGACGTATTTTTCGCGCCAAAAAAGACGCAATAAAGTTTAGCATTTGGCGCACCCTTGGGCCTAATACCGCCCGCAATTTGCAAGAAGTAGTCAATTGAAAAAAAGACTAAACCCCAAGTAAGAATTTTTTTTATTAAAAAATGTTTATATTCCCCAAATATGAAACCGACAGTCTGCAGAAGGAAATACATGAACCTGACTCAAGGCAAATATAAGTACAATACATATATTTAGAACTTTATATAAATGCATAAAGTGCCCAACCATAGCTGAGGTGTCTTAAGTAATAAAAAACATACTATCAGTAGAGGTAATGGTAAAATGAGAGTATATCGTCGATCTGAAAAGGGAGGTAGGAGATGAATCCCTACGACCGATAACAGAGAACCTATGAAATAGACCCCCGTTAGGGAAATCATCGTATTCAATAAGTGATACTCCCTTCACGTCCCTCTGACATTCGCTGTACTCTGAGAGGAATCGGGCTTCAACAATGCTGAGAAGCGCATATCAACGTAGAAATCTTAGCACAAACTTACTTCACCACCTCCATAGGAGGCATTGTTTGTAAAACTGAATTGTGGGTGTGGTGAGGGGTGTATTTATAGGCATTTTGAGGTTTGGGAAACTTTGCCCCTCCTGGTAGGATTGTATATCCCATACGTCACTAGCTCATGGACTCTTGCCAATTACATGAAAGAAATAAAATTTATGATTACCTGATAAATTAATTTCCTTCTTGGCAGTGAGAGTCCATGAGAACATTCATAACCTATGGGAATTACTCGACCTGGCCAGGAGACAAAGACACCCCAAACAAAACAATAAATATCCCTCCCACTTCCCCCACCCTCTCAGTAGTTCAAGTCGAGTATAAGTAAAAGTGAAGAGAGATACAAGGGGTACAGAGGTACCATTGACTTCCACCACTACACATTTTGCATTAGGATGGGGTCGTGGACTCTCAATGCCAAGACAAATACATTAATCAGGTAAGCATAAATTATATTTCTTTCCAATGGCATGGAGAGTCCCCAAATCCATTCAATTACTAGTGGGAATTCAACTCCTGGCTACCAGGGGGAAGCAAAGAACACCCCAGCAGAGGTGTTAAGAATCACTCCCACTTCCCTTAACTCCCAGTCATTCTTTGCTTCGTAACATCATAGGGGGGGTGTGAAGAAAGTCAACTATTTAATCCTTTATTAGGTACTTTTCAATGAAAGCAAGGATTGGGGAAATGCTGTGTTCATGTCAATCTCTTTAGTAAGAGAAATGATGGCTTTTAGCAGTTGGCAGTTGGCAGATGGCGAGCAAGTCTTTGCTTACCTTCCAGCACTTGTGCTACACCTATATAGAAAACTAGGGTTGGTTACTCTGTTTTTTCCTTTCTCTTCAGGTCCCTGTCAGCAATCGGATGAGGCTGACAGACCTGAAGCTGCTGTGACTGCTCCAAAGCAGAAGACCCTAGAGGATAAGTCCATTCTGTTATAATTCTTACAGGTTTATGGAGGAAGACCTGGGAGATCAGGGACCTGCCACCATCAGAAAAGGGGTTTGCATACCAATTCATATATGTCCACTTGTTGGGATATTTGCAATGGAGCAGTTAACAGAAACAGGGAATATGCTGCCCCCATTGCCGGTCTTATATAAGGATAGACCCGGGTTTCATGGTGTGTTGGGATTTCATAAGGGTGTTTATATTATCCCTCACTTTTTACTTTCCCTGCTTGACCCATTTTTTTATTTTTTTTTATAAAACAAGCTTTATTATTGAAGAGAATTGCAGCATTACATGTACATTAGAGTAACATCAATGTATATATCATCAGAAACTTTTACATGTAAATGGTTCCCTGTGACACGCTTTATACAATAAAAACCATGAGCATATAGTATTTCAAGTTCATTTGTCATCTTAAAATGAGCTGCTCAGGTCAGGAGCATCATTTCATGTGGGCCTAATTTACAAATTTTGAGATAGTGATATCTCTTGAGTCTCAGCAATTCTCCTACCTTAACCCTCCATTCCTGCAAGCTTGGAATGTGTTGCTTTTTCAAGTGTAGAGGTATTAATCCCTTTGCTCCATTCAGCATTAACAGAAAGAGCAGATACCTGTCCTCCCCGATGATTTTGGGTAGTTCATGATAAATAAGATAATTCGGCTTAGCGGGATAATAATATTAAGAATCCTACCCATCCGCTTGATCCATTTTAACGGATAATTGGGTGCTGTTACTTTATTATATTTAGTATGGTATGCACGTTAATTTTTTTCTGTCCTTCTCGGTAGGATCTCTAGGAGGAAGTAAAGAATACCTCCGATAAGAGATTTGGGGGTTTTAGTGATTGGCGATGTAAGCAAACTATAGTCTTTAGGTTTGTTGTCACCATTCGGTTTTTACTGCCACGGACACTTGAGCGCACAGAAACGTATGCGCTACGCCATTCAGAGAAGTGGGTGATGGCCGCTAATGTTTTTTGCACCGCGGGCAGAAGGTATGGTGTTTTTAATTCATGACCCGCTTCGTTTTGGCGCCGCTCCTCGAGATGTTCACTCCACTACCAGTTGCGGCTCACTTTTTATAGTATTTTAATGAGTATGGCCTGCATTGATTTTCGGCTTATGTTAGAGACCGACAAGTTATTTTTTCTGACTAGTTTCTGTAGCCTTGGATCAGAACTTTTCTTTTATGAGCAGGCTCTTGTATGCATTATATGTGAGCTTAATCTCCTATTATGCGGCAGCCTATACATATATATTGGTTTTTACTGCTAACTTTTTTAACCATTATGTGGCTTTTTTTATTTAATATGTCGTGCCTATTAACTGTGGGTTATTAGTTTACCCTATCTATCCACAGTATCAGTATATACCGGTTGTGGTTATAAGCCTTTATGTTTGCTTTACTATCCCTTGTCTGCTGGGCATTCTAAACTATATGAGGGAATATCAGTAAAAGTTTATTTTGTACTTTGTCTCAAGCATAGGTCTGCTTAAGGAGTTTGTTATTTTCCCAATAGGCATTTAAGTTTATGTTTGTGCACTGTTAGGTGTTTTCTTTAGTGCAGCTTTTAAAAAAGATCTCTGATTTCTTAGCTTCTGCTGCCATCTTGTGTTCAGTTTTGCTACTGCAGATATCTTCTTTCTTTACAAGGAAGAATAAGTTGTAACCCTTTTCTGATACCAGTAGATAGGATTCATTCCTCTGGTTTAGAGGTTAATCCCAGGGATAGTTTAAAATTAAGCAGTTTACTCCTTGGTAATTGCGCCATTTGGTGGTACTGTATATGTAATGTACTTTAAATTGTAGCAATCTATTTTATAATGTTTATTTCATGTACAAGGGTACTATCTTTTCTACCTGTATTGGTATTGTGGAGTATGTTTTCAATATACTTGCTCAGTTGCGCAGATGAGAAGCTGCAGGTGTTTAGCATTAACAGTACATTGTGGAGGATATTTAAGGGGAGTAAGTCGTACTATATTTGTTATATGTCTGAGGAAGGGGCTAAATACCCTGAAACGTCACAATTCAATTAAAGAAGTTTGTGTTTTCACAGCGGAGAGTGCAGGACCTGTTTATTTTATTTGTTAACTTTTCCTACCCAGAGCACCCCGGAAGTTGGAAGTTTATTGTGTGTGCACATCCCCTGCTTGACGTTTTCCTATTGATACACTTGGGACTACCTTGCACCACTTCATTTTCGTTTTTCCCTGTACTTGGACATTTATGCTGACTATATGGTAAGTCAGTTATTCTTTGCTTTTAACAAGTATGGAAAATGCACCTGTAAGTGATTTGATACCTGAACAAACTGAGGAGGAAATTCAGGGGTCTAATGTTTTCCAATTCTCTGATGATGATGCTGTTAGAATAAGGTTTGATGCAGTAGCTATTAAAGAGAAAAGAGAACAATCGGCATATCTATTTACGCATTTAGTTAAACTGAAAAAGCGTTGTATTGATTTAAAATTGCACGGAGGGTATTTTTCAGAGTACCACCGTAAACGCTTTATTCCAAGAGGGTTCCACATTAAAAAAGAAAATGTATGCTTACCTGATACATTTATTTCTTTTTTGACACAATGAGTCCACGGATCATCTAATGAGTATTGGGAATATCACTCCTGCCCAGCAGGAGGCGGCAAAGAGGACCACAGCAAAGCTGTTAAATATCACCTCCCTTGCCTCCCACCCCAGTCATTCGACCAAAGTAAAGGAGAGAAAGGAAGTAACAAGGTGCAGAGGTGTCTGAAGTTTATAACAAACCAACAACCTGTCTATAAAACAGGGCGGGCCGTGGACTCATTGTGTCAAAAAGAAATAAATTTATCAGGTAAGCATAAATTTTCTTTTTAATGACACGATGAGTCCACGGATCATCTAAGTACTATTGGGAATCAATACCCATGCTAGAGTACACAGATGATACATTAGGGACAAGACAGGGAACCTAAACGGAAGGCACCACTGCTTGAAGAACCTTTCTCCCAAAAGCGGCCACAGCCGAGGCAAAAGTGTCAAATTTATATTACTTTGAAAAAGTGTGAAGAGGACACCAAGTTGCAGCCTTGCAAATCTGTTCCACAGAAGCTTAATTTTTGAATGCCCATGAGGAAGCAACAGCCCTCGTGGAATGAGCCGTAGCTCTCTCTGGAGGGTGCTGTCCAGCAGTCTCATAGGCAAAACGTATGATATTTGTGGCTTTTTGACCCTTACGTTTTCCCGAGAAAACCACAAATAAGGCAGAAGACTGACAAAAATCTTTAGTCGCCTGTATGTAAAATTTTAAAGCACGTACCACGTCTAAATTGTGCAGAAGCCATTCCTTCTGAGAGGAATGATTAGGACACAAGGAAGGAACAACAATGGTCAGAAACTACTTTAGGAAGAAATCCTAATTTAGTACGTAAAACTACCTTATCCAAATGAAAAATAGAAACAAAATTTTCCAAGATAACAACTTAATATCTAAGTAATGCATAGGCTCAAATGGAGCCCCTTTAAGAACCTTAAGAACTAAATTAAGACTCCAGGGAGGAGTAACTTGTTTGAACACAGGCCTGATCCTGACCAAGGCCTGACAAAAAGGTTGCACGTCTGGTACGTCTGACAGACGCTTATGTAACAAAATAGACAAGGCAGATATTTGACCCTTTAGGGAACTTGCCGATAATCCTTTCTTCAAACCTTTTCGGAGAAATGACAAAATTCTAGGAATCCTAACTCTACTCCAAGAGTAGCCCGTGTATTCACACCAATAGAGATATTTACACCATATCTTGTGGTAAATCTTTCTAGTTACAGGTTTATGAGCCTGAATCATGGTCTCTATGACCAATTCTGAAAAGCCCCGCTTGGATAAAATTAAGCATTCAATCTCAAAGCAGTCAGCTTCAGAGAAACTAGATTTGGATGAAGGAAGGGCCCTTGAAGTAGAAGGTCCTTCCTCAACGGAAGTCTCCAAGGTGGAAGAGACGACAGGTCCACCAGATCTGCATACCAAATCCTGCGAGGCCAAGCCGCTGCAATGAGGATCACTGATGCTCTCTCCTGCTTGATTTGAGCAATGACCCGAGGAAGAAGAGCAAAAAGAGGAAATAGGTATGCTAGACTGAAGGTCCAAGGTACCGTCAGGGCATCTATCAGTACAGCCTGAGTGTCCCTGGACCTCGATCCATACCTCGGTAGCTTGGCATTCTGTTGAGAAGCCATGAGATCCAGTTCCAGCTGATTTGAGAATAAGGATGGAAAACACTTCCGGATGGAGTTCCCACTCCCCCCGGGTGAAAAGTCTGCCTGCTCAGGAAGTCCGCCTCCCAGTTGTCCGCCCCTGGGATGTGGATTGCTGACAGACAGCAAGAGTGGGTTTCCGCCCACCAAATTATTTTGGCTACCTCTGTCATTGCTAAGGAGCTCCGCGTTCCTCCCTGATGATTGATGTAAGCCACTGAAGTTATGTTGTCTGACTGGAACCTGATAAACTGGGCCGAGGCTAACTGGGGTCAGGCCAGAAGAGCATTGAAGATCGCTCTCAGATCCAGAATGTTTATAGGCAGGACAGACTCTGACTGAGTCCAAACTCCCTGAGCCTTTAGGGAGCCCCAGACTGCTCCCCATCCTAGAAGGCTGGCATCTGTTGTCACAATCACCCAAGAGGGTCTGTGAAAGCAGGTTCCCTGGGAGAGATGATCCTGAGACAACCACCATCGAAGAGAATCCCTTGTCTCCTGCTCCAGTAGTATTCGTGGAGACAAATCTGCATAATCTCTGCAGAGGTCCGAGGTGGAAACGAGCGAACGGGATGATGTCCATTGCCGCCACCATCAGCCCGATTACCTCCATGCACTGAGCCACAGATGGTCGAGGAGCGGACTGAAGCACTAGGCAAGAATCGAAAATCTTTGATTTCCTGACTTCTGTCAGAAAAATCTTCATTGATAGGGAATCTATTATGGTTCCCGAGAAGGTTACCCTTGCATTTGGAACTAAGGAGCTCTTTTCCAAATTTACCTTCCATCCGTGAGATCGCAGGAAAGATAACAACATTTCAGTATGGGACCTTGCTTGTTGAAAAGATGGCGCCTGGACCAGGATGTCGTCCAGATAAGGCGCCACTGCAATTCCCCGTAATTTAGAGCACTGCTAGTAGGGATCCCAGAACTTTTAGAGAATGCGTAATAGGAAAAGCAGCTGTACAACTTCCCTTCCGAATATCAGGAAGTGAAGGAGAAAAGTTGCGCAACGCAATTGCCGCCTCCTCTAGTACCGCCCATTGTGGGCGTCGCCAATACAGTCATCTCCCGGTTAGCATATTTATTTATGAAACCGCTGGGAGATGTGAACCACCACAAAGCATTTTCCTTGCACCAGTGCCTGCGTCTAGGCTGTCACATAGCGTCTCCTGTGTACATAGGAGAAATTATGTCTAATAAATATAAAGTGCCCAATTCCAATGAAGGCTTCCTTATATGCCCCATCCTATGAAATAAAGTGCCCAAATGTTTCTGAGTTTTCTACCATTAACCCCAGAAATTAAAGTCAGCACTTACCTCATATTCTGCCTGACAGCAAGGCAGCTCCCAGGTTTGAGAGGTCCTCTCCCTCACATGGACCTGTGAAACAAGAGAAAGGACTGAGTAATATCCCTCAGTTTTTCAGAGTTAGGGTAGCATCAGTATGGGATGCACAGTGAGAATTATGTCCCACAAGTTCCCATTGCTCTAAAGCCACCACTGCTCTACTGAAGAGACTGGTATGGACTACGGCTACACCCCAGGACAAAGCAGCACAATCTTGTACTACTGTAAAAATAATAAACTCTTGATTGAAGATCTTTTCTAACACCTAACTTTACAACTTCCTTGCTCTAACGTAGGCAAAGAGAATGACTGGGGTGGGAGGGAAGGGAGGTGATATTTATCAGCTTTGCTGTGGTGCTCTTTGCCGCCTCCTGCTGGGCAGGAGTGATATTCCCAATAGTAATTAGATGATCCGTGGACTCATCGTGTCATTAAAAAGAAATATTCCCACAGTTGGAAGAAATAACATCAGTTTCTGTAACAAGTGGTGCCTTGGATTTATTACTGTTAGTCATTGAAGAGACCAAATGCCAACTTAATCTATGTGAAGTAGAAATATCCCAATTCGAACAACAGAATTTACTGATTCTAGAATCAAATAAGGATGAGGACTGGCTGGACAAATTGAAAACCCAGCTAGATGAATATGAGAAGGAATTGGTAACATTTAAATAACGTAAGTGGGAGGCGGTGATCTCTGACTACAGGGAGAAAAGGTTATATAAGTGGTCCTTGGGGCCTGAAAAGAGAAGATACAGTAGACCTAGACGACAACAGGTATTTAAACCTAGAACATTATTAACTGTTGACAGCTCTGATACAGGATCAGAGGGTGAGACCAACGTGCATAGTGTACCCTCGGGTACTACACAAGGCGCTACCACCAGATCGTCAAAAAACCTACGGTGGAGAAGGATAACAGAGGAGCAAGAAGGAGAGGGAGGCCACCGCGCCCATGGAGGAAATAGAGGAGAATATTATTAACTTAAGTGACCATATTTTGACCAATAAAGAACGTACGGTTCTATGGAAAGGGTTCTCATTCATACCTACCACCAAAACTGATCCCTTTGATTTGGAGATTGATACCCATAAATTCCAAAGGAACTTAAGATTAAAATAATTCTTTAAAGATAGTACTATGGAGGGAAGTACACTGAGGAAGAGGAGTGATTTTGATCCTAAGAGCCAGAATGCTAGTATTAACAACTTCTCCAGATTGATGAAACATGATCTTACAACAGCTATCCATTTGAATCAACCTCAAATACATAAAAACCTATCTGGAAATGAGTGGAAAGCATTGATGGACTTGAGAAACAATCCTAAACTTGTTTTCAGAGAAGCGGACAAGGGGGGTGCTCTGGTAGTTATGAACTATGATGATTACAGGTCGGAAATTTTGCTTCAATTGAATGACAGCAAGACCAATAGAGCCTTACCTGGAGATCCTATAAAGGGATTTAAGAAGGAGATTGATGATTACACACAATCTTTGGAACAACAAGGCTGGATTGATAAAACCCTAGCGTCTTATTTATTCACGGATTGCCCGATTAACTCCTATCCTCTACACCTTGCCTAAGGTACATAAAGATCCATTGAAACCTCCGGGGAGACCAATCGTCTCTGCTCGTGGATCGGTTTTACAATCCGTCGCTATTTATGTGGATTCTATACTACAGCCTTTAGTAAGAAACATCCTATTATTTCTATTAGATTCAATTGAAATGATTAAGATTCTACAACAGGATGATATGACGGTCACTGATACTGACTTACTGGTGACACTGGATGCCATTCCTCATACAGGTGGCCTGGATGCCACAAGTAGACATTTAAATCGATACCCATATGTGGGTCCACCTGTGGAGGTAATATTACGTCTTCTCGAATTCTGCCTGGAATGCAATTATTTCCGTTTTGAACAGAAATTTTAACTTACAGATTTCTGGAACGGCGATGGGGTCGAATATGACCCCGTCATATGCCAACATCTTTATGGTAGAATTTGAGCTATTTGACACTGATCTATTTCGTGACCCAAACATCAGGATGTTCAAGAGATATATAGATGACTTGTGTATCATTTGGACGGCCACCAGACATGAATTGGATAACTGGTTTGCCCAACTAAACGGATCAAGTGAACACCTCAAATTCAAAATGAATGCTTCTGACACCTGTATTGAGTTTTTAGATTTGTTAATCTTCAAGAATGGTAATCGCCTGGAGACTACTCTATACACCAAGGAGATGGATAGGAACTCCATCCTAAGAGCTGCCATCCACCGGCCCTTAAAAGGGCACTGCCTATATCCCAATTGAAGACAGTGGTACGGAACAACAGTACTGAAAGTAAAAAGTTGGAACAACTCTAGGAAATGGAGAACAAGTTTATCCAAAGGGGATATAAATGTAAAACCATTCAGGATATCAAATCTACTATGTCCACATTGACACAAGCTGAAGCATTGATAAAGAGAACCAGCGAAGACACACCTGACTTGGCTTTAAGGATGACGTTCGTGACCACATATTCTCTTGACAAGTGGCAATCACCCAGTATTCTGCAAGAGAATTGGCACATCATCCACACAGATGAACGCTTACCCTTTAAGAATACCATCCATCCGAGGGTTGGTTATAAATGTTCAATATCTTTGAGGGACTACTTGATGCATCCTGACAACCTGATGGTTGTTTTAAGTGTATGGGTTGCACTACCTGTAATGGGTTGGTATAAACCACCCATTTTATCCACCCTTGGCACAACAAATGCTATGCCATTAAGCACAGAGTCACTTGTACTACCAAGTTTATAGTGTACATGCTGCACTGTTGCTGTGGCAGATATTACGTTGGAAAAACGAATGATGATCTATGCACCTGTATGGCCAATCACAGGACATCCATACGTGCTGCCCTAGCCACTGGTGAAAATGATCAGCCAGTGGCTAGACACTTTTTGCGTGCGAAACAAACTGTGGCCGATTTGCGATCCTGTTTGTACATATTTTACACGTAATAGTATATTGAGTAGTACAGCTAGCCATAGATTCATACTAGTCTGTCAGTTATTAGATTATACAGGGATGATTAAGATTGTATTCATAATTCTTGTGTCTTTTTGACATATTCCCACCTAGATAAAGCAATGGATTTCATAATTACACTTGATATTCATTACTTGCCTGTTTTTTTTAAAGTAATATCTTACTTATTCCCCTCATTAGTTAAGATGTAATATTTATTTGTAGCCAATTTTTGTTTTTTCTAGTTTTGTTACATATTGTGAAGACGAGTTATTCATCACATATATCAGGGGTACTTAGGTTACATTTTTGTTTATATGAATATTGTTACATTGTAATTTCAGGCATTTTCCATTTTTAAATTTGCTTTTAGTTGTTTGTCCCAATGCAGTCACCATAGTTATCTCTGAGCATGCTCAGTTGCACAGATGAGAAGCTGCAGGTGTTTAGCATTCACAGTACATTGTGGAGGGTATTTAAGGGGAGTAAGTTGCACTATATTTGTTATCTGTCTGAGGAAGGGGGCTAACTATATTTTATTATTTTTTTTAAGAGCCTTGTATTATTTGGGCTATAAGAATTTTTTTTCCTTTTCTCTGAATAAGGAGTTTTTCTTATGACCATGATATCGTAAAGTCCTAGGTATTATGTTTTCCTTCGGAATCTTTATTGGACAGTAGGAGTTGGAACATTTAGTCTAGCTGCTGGTAAGCGGAAGTTTAGCAGTCTGAATCTTGCTACAGCTTCTTGTCCCTTGCGTGCGTGTGCACATTCTTTTTTAGATAGGATTTATTAAATATTTCTCATTTGAAATGGTATTAGGCCTAGGACTGTTGCTTGGTCTATTTCTTCTTAACATTTTAAGTTTCTTATCTGGAGTGCCCTTTGAAATTTCTATAGTCTCCTATTTGGAGACTATTCGTCCTATCCTCTCTTTAGTTCTTGAGGGACAGTTCATGTCTTCCATCTCCTTGAAGCACATATATCTCATGTTCATATTCTTAATGAGCATTGTCGATTCCTTTGGTTTGCCTTTTGGACAAACACTTCAATTTGTAGCCCTTACTTTGGCGTTGCCTCTGTCCCTAGTTATTTTAGAAGTTTCTTCTTAAGGAGTCCTGGTGGTTCGTTTTCTGGATGTTTTCATGGTTCAGACGCCATCCTTTTCTTTATCCAGATATCATAAGGATCTCTGTTAGTCCGTCTGTGACTCTGTGTCTGGAAGTATTAATAGTTCTAATGGTGGCTTTCATGGATATTGTTCTTTTTGTTCGCTTCATCTGAGACCTCTACAGTTATGCATGCTCAGTCTATGGAACGGAGTTCTCTACTGAGCCAACAGCAGCGCACATCTTTTTGTGGCTACGCTACATAGATGTGTTGTTGTGGCAAGGGGATCAAACGTCATTAAATAGGTATGTCCATAATCTTGATAATAGGGAGTATAATCTTAAATATAGTTACATATACAAGTGGTAGGTGGTGCAATTATTGCTAATTCCCTCTGATGCGATGTATTAAGATATAGATGAAATATTTTATATATAGATACAATACAAATAAAACACTGACTATTCTATAAACCAATAGTGTATTATAACACTCAATTTAATAAAAATGTATTAATATAATACAAACAGTTAAAATTAATTACATATGACACCAGTGTCAGCACAAAATTATCCTATATATCAATCCTAAAACGTATGTGAATAAATGACTCCTAGTATAAGATCTGAAGTCTAATAAATCTCATTATAGATCCAAGCAAATGCAGTTCATACAGCCAAGTAGTTTAAATATGTTGTTACAATGTATAACAGTGTGACAATTATGTCTACAAAGTAAAATTGATAAAAAGACAAGTTGATATAAAAAGTTCATATAAAATGTTCAGATATATTTTTTTTAAAAAAGGAAATTTATGCTTACCTGATAAATTTATTTCTTTTTCGATATGATGAGTCCACGGATTTCATCCTTACATGTGGGATATTCACCTCCTGGTCAGCAGGAGGCGGCAAAGAGCACCACAGCAGAGCTGTATAAATAGCTCCTCCCTTCCCTCCCAACCCAGTCATTCGACCGAAGTTAGGAAGAGAAAGGAAAAGCCAAGGTGCAGAGGTGTCTGAAGTTTGAACAAAAATTTAACAACCCATCAAACTAGAACAGGGCGGGCCGTGGACTCATCGTATCAAAAAAGAAATAAATTTATCAGGTAAGCATAAATTTCCTTTTCTTTTTCAAGATACGATGAGTCCACGGATTTCATCCTTACTTGTGGGATACAATACCAAAGCTATAGTACACGGATGAAACGGGAGGGACAAAAGACAGGGAACCCAAACGGAAGGCACCACTTCATATTCAATCTTAAAAAGAAAAGTTGATTTATCAATTTCAGTCTCTGAAGTAGGATTCTCTAAGCCAGAGAAATCCTCATCAGCAGAAGATACTTCAGTATGCTGTTGATCAATACAAACCATCAGATTTATGAGAAATTAGGAGACCTTTTATGTTTATTTAAAGGCAGAATAGCAGTCATAGCCTTCTCTATGGATGCAATATAATTTTTTATATCTACAGGAATATCATGTACATTAGACTGAAGGATTAACAGTAGATGTATTTGTACTTATAGAAACATTATCAGCATGTAATATTTTTTCATAACAAGTGCCACATATTTGAGCTGAAGAAGATCAGCTAATTTAAAACATACACACTTAGCTTTGGTAGAATTGTGTTCAGGCAGCTTACAATATAACTATTAGTTATAGTGTAGCTAGCTTAGTTTTCATTTTTATTTCACAGATAAGTTTGTATTTAGTTTTAAATATTATTATTTTGTTAATAATTGTAACTTTAATTTAGCTCTATTTTAATTATGTTAAAGTTAGGGGGTGTTAGATTTAGGGTTAGGGGTTAATACAGTTTAATTTAGGTTGTTGCGATGTGGGAGGGTGCGGTTTAGGGGTTAAAAGGTTTAGTTAGTGTCGCGATATCGGGGAATGGTGGTTTTAGGGTTTAATACTTTATTTAGGGATTTAGTGTTGGTGAGTTAGTGTTAGTGTTTGGAAACGGCGGTTTATGGGCTAATAGGTTTAGGTAGTGTTGGCGATGTGGGGGGTGCTGTTTACGGGTTAATAAGTTTAGTTGGTGTCGGGGAACGGCGGTTTAGGGGGTTAATAATTTGTTTAGTGATTTAGTTAGTGTTGGCGATGTTTGGGAACGGCGGTTTAGGGGTTAATAGGTTTAGTTAGTGTTGGTGATGTGGGGGGTGCGGTTCAGGGCCAGACTGGGAAATCAGATTGGCCCTGGAAATTTTTATAGACCAGCCCAGCCCCGCCCCCTTCAGCCCAGCCAGTCATAGTCTTCTGCAATATGTCTAATGTGGCATTAATTAGTTTCCAAGAATAATAATATATAACTGGGGTTACAAAGTCACACATATACCATTGTGTGCTTGGCTCATTATGGCTAATGCTATGACTGGCTAGGCTTGGCTGCATAGTGCATACATTAAGGATCCTGCATGACCATGCATGATCTCCCAAAAATAAAACTGGTTTCAAATTTTGGCTGAGCTAAAAAATTACATTACACACTGGTTGGTGAATGTGATAGTTTTGCTCACCATATAGTCAGTCATACACTGTCACAGCATCAAATGTAGTATCTAAGAATGCCAAAACATAATACACTATTTTAAAACAGGCAGCCCTTGAACAGGGTAATTACATACGTTATATTGCTTTGCTTATGCACGAGGCGAGCTGGTGGTACAGTAACAGTGTGTGTCCTGTGACTGTCATCTTCTGTCCCTCCCACATGTGACCCCACGTGGCCTGCAACTTACTTAACTACTAGGCTCGGCTCGCTGACGCAGCCGCTCCCAGGCTCCCTCCACTATCATGTCACGTGGTGCGTGAGAAGACAGTCAGTCAACTCAGTGTGTCACGTAAGCCAGGCAGCTCCTGTTTTATACAAGCTATCACCTGAGGAAGAAGGGCAAATGGAGGAAACATGTGCACGAGACCGAAGTCCCAATGAACCACAGGAGTGTCGATCAGAGCTGCTTGCGTAGCTCTTAATCTTAACCCATATTTTGAAAGCTTGGCGTTTAGACGAGACGCCATCAGATCCAACTCCGGAACCCCCACCTAAGAGTAATCATTGAGAATAATTCCGGATAAAAGGGCCCATTCCCATGGATAAAAAGTCTGCCTGCTTAAATAATCCGCTTCCCAGTTGACCACCCCTCGGATGTGGATGGCAATATGGAGGAGACCCCAGGCGCCTACCCAACCGGAGGCAAGGGATATGACAATGATGCAGAGGAATATACTTGTAAACAGAAAAAGTATAAAATTATTTTAATACAACATAGTTAAAAACTCATGGATCCATGCTAAAAATTACAATAATACAAATGGGAAAAACATAATTTATGTAAGAACTTACCTGATAAATTCATTTCTTTCATATTAGCAAGAGTCCATGAGCTAGTGACGTATGGGATATACATTCCTACCAGGAGGGACAAAGTTTCCCAAACCTCAAAATGCCTATAAATACACCCCTCACCACACCCACAAATCAGTTTAACGCATAGCCAAGAAGTGGGGTGATAAGACAAAAGTGCGAAAGCATAAAAAAATAAGGAATTGGAATAATTGTGCTTTATACAAAAAAATCATAACCACCACAAAAAGGGTGGGCCTCGTGGACTCTTGCTAATATGAAAGAAATGAATTTATCAGGTAAGTTCTTACATAAATTATGTTTTCTTTAATGTAATTAGCAAGAGTCCATGAGCTAGTGACGTATGGGATAATGATTACCCAAGATGTGGATCTTCCACGCAAGAGTCACTAGAGAGGGAGGGATAAAATAAAGACAGCCAATTCCGCTGAAAATAATCCACACCCAAAATAAAGTTTAAATCTTATAATGAAAAAAACTGAAATTATAAGCAGAAGAATCAAACTGAAACAGCTGCCTGAAGTACTTTTCTACCAAAAACTGCTTCAGAAGAAGAAAACACATCAAAATGGTAGAATTTAGTAAATGTATGCAAAGAAGACCAAGTTGCTGCTTTGCAAATCTGATCAACCGAAGCTTCATTCCTAAACGCCCAGGAAGTAGAAACTGACCTAGTAGAATGAGCTGTAATCCTTTGAGGCAGAGTTTTACCCGACTCGACATAAGCATGATGAATTAAAGATCTCAACCAAGATGCCAAAGAAATGGCAGAGGCCTTCTGACCTTTCCTAGAACCGGAAAAGATAACAAATAGACTAGAAGTCTTTCGGAAATTCTTAGTAGCTTCAACATAATATTTCAAAGCTCTAACTACATCCAAAGAATGCAATGATCTCTCCTTAGAATTCTTAGGATTAGGACATAATGAAGGAACCACAATTTCTCTACTAATGTTGTTAGAATTCACAACCTTAGGTAAAAATTTAAAAGAAGTTCGCAACACTGCCTTATCCTGATGAAAAATCAGAAAAGGAGACTCACAAGAAAGAGCAGATAATTCAGAAACTCTTCTAGCAGAAGAGATGGCCAAAAGAAACAAAACTTTCCAAGAAAGTAATTTAATGTCCAGTGAATGCATAGGTTCAAACGGAGGAGCTTGAAGAGCCCCCAGAACCAAATTCAAACTCCAAGGAGGAGAAATTGACTTAATAACAGGTTTTATATGAACCAAAGCTTGTACAAAACAATGAATATCAGGAAGATTAGCAATCTTTCTGTGAAAAAGAACAGAAAGAGCAGAGATTTGTCCTTTCAAGGAACTTGCAGACAAACCTTTATCCAAAACATCCTGAAGAAACTGTAAAATTCTCGGAATTCTAAAAGAATGCCAGGAAAAATGATGAGAAAGACACCAAGAAATGTAAGTCTTCCAAACTCGATAATATATCTTCCTAGATACAGATTTACGAGCCTGTAACATAGTATTAATCACAGAGTCAGAGAAACCTCTTTGACTAAGAATCAAGCGTTCAAAACGGAAGAGTCCACGGTTGGCAAGAGGCCATCCGGACAAGATCTGCATACCAAAACCTGTGAGGCCATGCTGGAGCCACCAGTAGAACAAACGAGCATTCCTTCAGAATCTTGGAGATTACTCTTGGAAGAAGAACTAGAGGCGGAAAGATATAGGCAGGATGATACTTCCAAGGAAGTGACAATGCATCCACTGCTTCTGAGGATCCCTGGATCTGGACAGATACCTGGGAAGTTTCTTGTTTAGATGAGAAGCCATCAGATCTATTTCTGGAAGTCCCCACATTTGAACAATCTGAAGAAATACCTCTGGGTGAAGAGACCATTCGCCCGGATGTAACGTTTGGCGACTGAGATAATCCGCTTCCCAATTGTCTATACCTGGGATATGAACCGCAGAAATTAGACAGGAGCTGGATTCCGCCCATACCAGTATTCGAGATACTTCTTTCATAGCCAGAGGACTGTGAGTCCCTCCTTGATGATTGATATATGCCACAGTTGTGACATTGTCTGTCTGAAAACAAATGAACGATTCTCTCTTTAGAAGAGGCCATGACTGAAGAGCTCTGAAAATTGCACGGAGTTCTAAAATATTGATTGGTAATCTCACCTCCTGAGATTCCCAAACCCCTTGTGCTGTCAGAGACCCCCAAACAGCTCCCCAACCTGTCAGACTTGCATCTGTTGAAATCACAGTCCAGGTCGGAAGAACAAAAGAAGCCCCCTGAACTAAACGATGGTGATCTGTCCACCACGTCAGAGAGTGTCGTACAATCGGTTTTAAAGATATCAATTGAGATATCTTTGTGTAATCCCTGCACCACTGGTTCAGCATACAGAGCTGAAGAGGTCGCATGTGAAAACGAGCAAAGGGGATCGCGTCCGATGCAGCAGTCATAAGACCTAGAATTTCCATGCATAAGGCTACCGAAGGGAATGATTGAGACTGAAGGTTTCGACAAGCTGAAATCAATTTTAGACGTTTCTTGTCTGTCAGAGACAGAGTCATGGACACTGAATCTATCTGGAAACCTAAAAAGGTTACCCTTGTCTGAGGCATCAATGAACTTTTCGGTAAATTGATCCTCCAACCATGATCTCGAAGAAACAATACAAGTCGATTCGTATGAGATTCTGCTAAATGTGAAGACTGAGCAAGTACCAAGATATCGTCCAAATAAGGAAATACCACAATACCCTGTTCTCTGATTACAGACAGAAGGGCACCGAGAACCTTTGTAAAAATCCTTGGAGCTGTTGCTAGGCCAAACGGCAGAGCCACAAACTGGTAATGCTTGTCTAGGAAAGAGAATCTCAGAAACTGAAAGTGATCTGGATGAATCGGAATATGCAGATATGCATCCTGTAAATCTATTGTGGACATATAATGCCCTTGCTGAACAAAAGGCAGGATAGTCCTTATAGTTACCATTTTGAATGTTGGTATCCTTACATAACGATTCAATATTTTTAAATCCAGAACTGGTCTGAAGGAATTCTCCTTCTTTGGTACAATGAAGAGATTTGAATAAAACCCCAGTCCCTGTTCCAGAACTGGAACTGGCATAATTACTCCAGCCAACTCTAGATCTGAAACACATTTCAGAAATGCTTGAGCCTTCGCTGGATTTACTGGGACACGGGAAAGAAAAAAATCTTTTTGCAGGAGGCCTTATCTTGAAGCCAATTCTGTACCCTTCTGAAACAATGTTCTGAATCCAAAGATTGTGAATTGAATTGATCCAAATTTCTTTGAAAAATCGTAATCTGCCCCCTACCAGCTGGGCTGGAATGAGGGCCGCACCTTCATGTGGACTTTGGAGCTGGCTTTGGTTTTCTAAAAGGCTTGGATTTATTACAGACTGGAGATGGTTTCCAAACTGATACCGCTCCTGTGGGTGAAGGATCAGGCTTTTGTTCCTTATTGTGACGAAAGGAACGAAAACGATTATTAGACCTAAATTCACCTTTAGATTTTTTATCCTGTGGTAAAAAAGTTCCTTTCCCTCCAGTAACAGTTGAGATAATAGAATCCAAGTGTGAACCAAATAATTTATTACCCTGGAAAGAAAGGGAAAGCAAAGTTGACTTAGAAGACATATCAGCATTCCAAGTTTTAAGCCATAAAGCTCTTCTAGCTAAAATGGCTAGAGACATATACCTGACATCAACCCTAATGATATCAAAGATGGCATCACAAATAAAGTTATTAGCATGTTGGAGAAGATTAACAATGCTATGAGAATTATGATCTGTTACTTGTTGCGCTAAAGCTTCTAACCAAAAAGTTGAAGCTGCAGCAACATCCGCTAAAGATATAGCAGGTCTAAGAAGATTACCTGAACATAAGTAAGCTTTTCTTAGAAAGGATTCAATCCTATCTAAAGGATCCTTAAAGGAAGTACTATCTGCTGTAGGAATAGTAGTACGTTTAGCAAGAGTAGAGATAGCCCCATCAACCTTAGGGATTTTGTCCCAATACTCTAATCTGTCAGATGGCACAGGATATAATTGCTTAAAACGTTTAGGAGTAGTAAATGAATTACCCAAATTATTCCATTCCCTGGAGATTACTTCAGAAATAGCATCAGGGACTGGAAAAACTTCTGGAATAACTACAGGAGATTTAAAAACCTTATTTAAACGTTTAGATTTAGTATCAAGAGGACCAGAATCCTCTATTTCTAATGCAATTAAGACTTCTTTAAGTAAAGAACGAATAAATTCCATTTTGAATAAATATGAAGATTTATCAGCATCAACCTCTGAAACAGAATCCTCTGAACCAGAGGAATCATTATCAGAATCAGAATGATGATGTTCATTTAAAAATTCATCTGAAAAATGAGAAGTTTTAAAGGACCTTTTACGTTTACTAGAAGGAGGAATAACAGACATAGCCTTCTTAATGGATTTAGAAACAAAATCTCTTATGTTAACAGGAACACTCTGAGCATTAGATGTTGATGGAACAACAACAGGTAATGTAACATTACTAAAGAAAATATTATCTGCATTAACAAGTTTGTCATGACATTCATTACAAACAACAGCTGGAGGAACAGATACCACAAGTTTACAGCAAATACACTTAACTTTGGTAGATCCAGCACCAGGCAGCGATTTTCCAGAAGTATCTTCTGGCTCAGGGTCAATCTGGGACATCTTGCAATATGTAATAGAAAAAACAACATATAAAGCAAAATTGATCAATTTCCTTAAATGACAGTTTCAGGAATGGGAAAAAATGCCAGTGAACAAGCTTCTAGCAACCAGAAGCAATAAACAATGAGACTTAAATAATGTGGAGACAATAGTGACGCCCATAATTTTTAGCGCCAAAAAAGACGCCCACATTATATTTGGCGCTTAAATGCTTTTGGCGCCAAAAATGACGCCACATCCGGAATGCCAACACTTTAAGGCGCAAAAAAACGTAAAAAAATGACGCAACTTCCGGCGACACGTATGACGCCGGAAACAAAGAAAAAAATTTTGCGCCAAAAAGTCCGCGCCAAGAATGACGCAATAAAATGAAGCATTTTCAGCCCCCACGAGCCTAACAGCCCACAGGGAAAAAGGTAAGAATTTTTTTTTATTTATTCATATGCATTATCCCAAATATGAAACTGACTGTCTGAAATAAGGAACGCTGAACATCCTGAATCAAGGCAAATAAATGTTTGAATACATATATTTAGAACTTTATAAACAAAGTGCCCAACCATAGCTTAGAGTGTGACAGAAAATAAGACTTACTTACCCCAGGACACTCATCTACATGTAGTAGAAAGCCAAACCAGTACTGAAACGAGAATCAGTAGAGGTAATGGTATATATAAGAGTATATCGTCGATCTGAAAAGGGAGGTAAGAGATGAATCTCTACGACCGATAACAGAGAACCTATGAAATAGACCCCGTAAAAGGAGATCATTGAATTCAAATAGGCAATACTCTCTTCACATCCCTCTGACATTCACTGCACGCTGAGAGGAAAACCGGGCTCCAACCTGCTGCGGAGCGCATATCAACGTAGAATCTAGCACAAACTTACTTCACCACCTCCAATTTTAGACGTCTCTTGTCTGTCAAAGAATCTATCTGGAAACCCAGAAAGGTTACCCTTGTCTGAGGAATCAATGAACTTTTTAGTGAATTGATCCTCCAACCATGATCTTGAAGAAACAACACAAGTTGATTCGTATGAGATTCTGCTAAATGTAAAGACTGAGCAAGTACCAAGATATCGTCCAAATAAGGAAATACCACAATACCCTGTTCTCTGATTACAGACAGAAGGGCACCGAGAACCTTTGTAAAAATTCTTGGAGCTGTAGCTAGGCCAAACGGCAGAGCCACAAACTGGTAATGCTTGTCCAGAAAAGAGAATCTCAGGAACTGATAATGATCTGGATAAATCGGAATATGCAGATATGCATCCTGTAAATCTATTGTGGACATATAATGCCCTTGCTGAACAAAAGGCAAGATAGTCCTTACAGTTACCATTTTGAACGTTGGGATCCTTACATAACGATTCAATATTTTTAGATCCAGAACTGGTCTGAAGAAATTCTCCTTCTTTGGTACAATGAAGAGATTCGAATAAAACCCCAGCCCCTGTTCCAGAACTGGAACTGGCATAATTACTCCAGCCAACTCTAGATCTGAAACACATTTCAGAAATGCTTGAGCTTTCACTGGATTTACTGGGACACGGGAAAGAAAAAATCTCTTTGCAGGAGGTCTTATCTTGAAACCAATTCTGTACCCTTCTGAAACAATGTTCTGAATCCAAAGATTGTGAACAGAATTGATCCAGATTTCTTTGAAAAAACGTAACCTGCCCCCTACCAGCTGAGCTGGAATGAGGGCCGCACCTTCATGTGGACTTAGAAGCTGGCTTTGCTTTTCTAGAAGGCTTGGATTTATTCCAGACTGGAGATGGTTTCCAAACTGAAACTGCTCCTGAGGATGAAGGATCAGGTTTTTGTTCTTTGTTGAAACGAAAGGAACGAAAACGATTATTAGCCCTGTTTTTACCCTTAGATTTTTTATCCTGTGGTAAAAAAGTTCCTTTCCCACCAGTAACAGTTGAGATAATAGAATCCAACTGAGAACCAAATAATTTGTTACCCTGGAAAGAAATGGAAAGTAGAGTCGATTTAGAAGATATATCAGCATTCCAAGTTTTAAGCCATAAAGCTCTTCTAGCTAAAATAGCTAGAGACATAAACCTGACATCAACTCTGATAATATCAAAAATGGCATCACAGATAAAATTATTAGCATGTTGAAGAAGAATAATAATATTATGAGAATCATGATCTGTTACTTGTTGCGCTAAAGTTTCCAACCAAAAAGTTGAAGCTGCAGCAACATCAGCCAATGATATAGCAGGTCTAAGAAGATTACCTGAACACAGATAAGCTTTTCTTAGAAAGGATTCAATTTTCCTATCTAAAGGATCCTTAAACGAAGTACCATCTGACGTAGGAATAGTAGTACGTTTAGCAAGGGTAGAAATAGCCCCATCAACTTTAGGGATTTTGTCCCAAAATTCTAATCTGTCAGACGGCACAGGATATAATTACTTAAAACGTTTAGAAGGAGTAAATGAATTACCCAAATTATTCCATTCTCTGGAAATTACTTCAGAAATAGCACCAGGAACAGGAAAAACTTCTGGAATAACCACAGGAGATTTAAAGACCTTATCTAAACGTTTAGATTTAGTATCAAGAGGACCAGAATCCTCAATTTCTAAAGCAATTAGTACTTCTTTAAGTAAAGAACGAATAAATTCCATTTTAAATAAATATGAAGATTTATCAGCATCAACCTCTGAGACAGAATCCTCTGAACCAGAAGAGTCATTAGAATCAGAATGATGATGTTCATTTAAAAATTCATCTGTATAAAGAGAAGTTTTAAAAGATTTTTTATGTTTACTAGGAGGAATAACAGACATAGCCTTCTTGATGGATTCAGAAACAAAATCTCTTATGTTATCAGGAACATTCTGAACATTAGATGTTGATGGAACTGCAACAGGTAATGGTACATTACTAAAGGAAATATTATCTGCATTAACAAGTTTGTCATGACAATTAATACAAACAACAGCTGGAGGAACAGCTACCAAAAGTTTACAGCAGATACACTTAGCTTTGGTAGTTCCAGCACCAGACAGCGATTTTCCTGAAGTATCTTCTGACTCAGATGCAACGTGAGACATCTTGCAATGAGTAAGAGAAAAAACAACATATAAAGCAAAATTGATCAAATTCCTTAAATGACAGTTTCAGGAATGGGAAAAAATGCCAAGGAACAAGCTTCTAGCAACCAGAAGCAATAAAAAATGAGACTTAAATAATGTGGAGACAAAAGCGACGCCCATATTTTTTTAGCGCCAAATAAGACGCCCACATTATTTGGCGCCTAAATGCTTTTGGCGCCAAAAATGACGCCACGTCCGGAACACCGACATTTTTGGCGCAAAAGAATGTCAAAAATGATGCAACTTCCGGCGACGCGTATGACGCCGGAAACAGAAAAGATTTTTTGCGCCAAAAAAGTCCGCGCCAAGAATGACGCAATAAAATGAAGCATTTTCAGCCCCCGCGAGCCTAACAGCCCACAGGGGAAAAAGTCAAATTTTTAAGGTAAGAAAAATAATTGATTCAAGTGCATTATCCCAAATATGAAACTGACTGTCTGAAAATAAGGAATGTTGAACATCCTGAGTCAAGGCAAATAAATGTTTGAATACATATATTTAGAACTTTATTAAAGTGCCCAACCATAGCTTAGAGTGTCACAGAAAATAAGACTTACTTACCCCAGGACACTCATCTACATGTTTGTAGAAAGCCAAACCAGTACTGAAACGAAAATCAGCAGAGGTAATGGTATATATATATATATAAGAGTATATCGTCGATCTGAAAAGGGAGGTAAGAGATGAATCTCTACGACCGATAACAGAGAACCTATGAAATAGACCCCGTAGAAGGAGATCATTGAATTCAAACAGGCAATACTCTCCTCACATCCCTCTGACATTCACTGCACGCTGAGAGGAAAACCGGGCTCCAACCTGCTGCGGAGCGCATATCAACGTAGAATCTAGCACAAACTTACTTCACCACCTCCATAGGAGGCAAAGTTTGTAAAACTGATTTGTGGGTGTGGTGAGGGGTGTATTTGTAGGCATTTTGAGGTTTGGGAAACTTTGCCCCTCCTGGTAGGAATGTATATCCCATACGTCACTAGCTCATGGACTCTTGCTAATTACATGAAAGAAAGAAAGGAATTTATCAGGTAAGTTCTTACATAAATTATGTTTTCTTTCATGTAATTAGCAAGAGTCCATGAGCTAGTGATGTATGGGATAATAAATACCCAAGATGTGGAACTTCCACGCAAGAGTCACTAGAGAGGGAGGGATAAAATAAAGACAGCCAATTCCGCTGAAAAATAATCCACACCCCAAACAAAGTTTAAATCATATAATGAAAAAAACTGAAATTATAAGCAGAAGAATCAAACTGAAACAGCTGCCTGAAGTACTTTTCTACCAAAAACTGCTTCAGAAGAAGAAAACACATCAAAATGGTAGAATTTAGTAAAAGTATGCAAAGAAGACCAGGTTGCTGCTTTGCAAATCTGATCAACCGAAGCTTCATTCCTAAATGCCCAGGAAGTAGAAACTGACCTAGTAGAATGAGCTGTAATCCTTTGAGGCGGAGTTTTACCCGACTCGACATAAGCATGATGAATCAAAGATTTTAACCAAGATGCCAAAGAAATGGCAGAGGCCTTCTGACCTTTCCTGGAACCGGAAAAGATAACAAATAGACTAGAAGTCTTTCGGAAATCTTTAGTAGCTTCAACATAATATTTCAAAGCTCTAACTACATCCAAAGAATGCAACGATCTTTCCTTAGAATTCTTAGGATTAGGAAACAATGAAGGAACCACAATTTCTCTTCTAATGTTGTTAGAGTTCACAACTTTAGGTAAAAATTTAAATGAAGTCCGCAACACCGCCTTATCCTGATGAAAAATCAGAAAAGGAGATTCACAAGAAAGAGCAGATAACTCTGAAACTCTTCTAGCAGAAGAGATGGCCAAAAGGAACAGAACTTTCCAAGAAAGTAATTTAATGTCCAGAGAATGCATAGGTTCAAACGGAGGAGCTTGAAAAGCCCCCAGAACCAAATTCAAACTCCAAGGAGGAGAGATTGACTTAATGACAGGTTTTATACGAACCAAAGCCTGTACAAAACAATGAATATCAGGAAGATTAGCAATCTTTCTGTGAAACAATACAGAAAGAGCAGAAATTTGTCCTTTCAAAGAACTTGCAGACAAACCTTTATCCAGACCATCCTGAAGAAATTGTAAAATTCTAGGAATTCTAAAAGAATGCCAGGAAAATTGATGAAAAGAGCACCAAGAAATGTAAGTCTTCCAGACTCGATAATATATCTTCTTAGACACATATTTACGGAGTCAGAGAAACCTCTATGACTGAGAATCAAGCGTTCAATCTCCATACCTTCAAATTTAATGATTTGAGATCCTGATGGAAAAAAGGACCTTGAGATAGAAGGTCTGGTCTTAACGGAAGAGTCCAAGGTTGGCAAGTAGCCATCCGAACAAGATCCGCATACCAAAACCTGTGAGGCCATGCTGGAGCCACCAGCAGAACAAATGAACGCTCTTTTAGAATCTTGGAGATCACTCTTACGCAATAAAATGAAGCATTTTCAGCCCCCGCGAGTCTAACAGCCCACAGGGAAAAAAGTCAATTTTTAAGGTAAGAAAAAATGTCTTAATTCATATGCATTATCCCAAATAATGAAACTGACTGTCTGAAATAAGGAATATTGATCATCCTGAATCAAGGCAAATAAATGTTTAAACACATATATTTAGAACTTTATATAAAAGTGCCCAACCATAGCTTAGAGTGTCACAAAAAAATAAGGCTTACTTACCCCAGGACACTCATCTACATGTAGTAGAAAGCCAAACCAGTACTGAAACGAGAATCAGTAGAGGTAATGGTATATAAGAGTATATCGTCGATCTGAAAAGGGAGGTAAGAGATGAATCTCTACGACCGATAACAGAGAACCTATGAAATAGATCCCGTAGAAGGAGACCATTGAATTCAAATAGGCAATACTCTCTTCACATCCCTCTGACATTCACTGCACACTGAGAGGAAAACCGGGCTCCAGCCTGCTGCGAAGCGCATATCAACGTAGAATCTAGCACAAACTTACTTCACCACCTCCATGGGAGGCAAAGTTTGTAAAACTGATTTGTGGGTGTGGTGAGGGGTGTATTTATAGGCATTTTGAGGTTTGGGAAACTTTGCCCCTCCTGGTAGGAATGTATATCCCATACGTCACTAGCTCATGGACTCTTGCTAATTACATGAAAGAAATAAGGAATATTGATCATCCTGAATCAAGGCAAATAAATGTTTAAACACATATATTTAGAACTTTAACATAAAAGTGCCCAACCATAGCTTAGAGTGTCACAAAAATAAGATTTACTTACCCCGGGACACTCATCTACATGTAGTAGAAAGCCAAACCAGTACTAAAACGAGAATCAGTAGAGGTAATGGTATATAAGAGTATATCGTCGATCTGAAAAGGGAGGTAAGAGATGAATCTCTACGACCGATAACAGAGAACCTATGAAAAAGATCCCGTAGAAGGAGACCATTGAATTCAAATAGGCAATACTCTCCTCACATCCCTCTGACATTCACTGCACACTGAGAGGAAAACCGGGCTCCAGCATGCTGCGAAGCGCATATCAACGTAGAATCTAGCACAAACTTACTTCACCACCTCCATGGGAGGCAAAGTTTGTAAAACTGATTTGTGGGTGTGGTGAGGGGTGTATTTATAGGCATTTTGAGGTTTGGGAAACTTTGCCCCTCCTGGTAGGAATGTATATCCCATACGTCACTAGCTCATGGACTCTTGCTAATTACATGAAAGAAATATTAATGATAAAAATCCTCTGTGAAAAAATGTCCTTAATAAAAATAGGCTAAAAAATATAGCAAAAATTATGAGAGAAATATTAAGTGCAGAACTAGTCAATCACAAAAAACAAAAAACACGTAAAGTATAAAGTAGAAAAGTTTCCGATAGCAGGGTGGCTTGCAACTTAGTAGGGTATGTGAAAGCAGGTACTGAGACCTATAAAAGAAGGATGCTGTTCCTACAAAATGAGGGCTTAAGTGTCTGCAATGGATGAACGAAACGTCTTCCACCTAAAAGAAATGAATGAACATAGCGCAATAACGTACTTAAAATCTAAAAAATAAGAATAAGGTTTACCAGTCGGTCTACGCGTTTCAGCGTATGATAGGCCTTTATCAAGATGTGGATGGCAGAAAGGTGACAATTGTGAGACTCCACCCACTAAAGAATGTGAGTCACCTCCTTCATAGCTAAAGAGCTCAGAGTTCCTCCCTGATGGTTGATATATTCCACCGAAGTGATGTTGTCCGAATGATGATAGCTCTCAACTCTAAGATATTTATTGGGAAAGAAGGCTCCTCCTGAGTCCAAAGTCCCTGAGCTCTTTAAGGAACCCCAAACTGCTCCCCACCGCGACAGGCTGGCATCCATGGCCACAATCGCTCAAGATGGTCTCAGGAAGCATTTGCCCTAGGACAGAAGATCCTGGGAGATCCACCAGGACAGAGTCTCTCATCTGGGCGTCTAGAACTAACCTCTGGGAGAGGTCTGAGTGGTCTCCGTTCTATTGTCTGAGCATGCATAACTATAGAGGTCTCAAATGGAAACTAGCAAAAGGAAGAATGTCCATGGAAGCCACTACCAGACCAATGCTTCCATACACAGAGACACCGAAAATGAAAAGATGACGTCTGAACCAAAATATCGTCCAGGTACGGAGCCACTGTGAATCCCTGAGATCTAGTCACTGACAGAAGAGCCCCTAGAACCTTCGTAAAAATTTGAGGGGCAGTGGCAAGGCTGAAAGGAAGGGCTTGTAACACTCTCATAAAGACAGCAATAAATAAATGTGTTTTGTTGCTCTTTTGTATCAATGACTCAGAATCTATGAGCTGAAACAGAGTGCAGATACGGTGAGCTAATTTATAAGAGTAATTAAACAGAAACTGAATTGAGAACTCAGAATATTGTAAAGCAACTGAGTGATTCAATTCAGCAAAGGTAAATCAGGTCAGATAATGCAGCTGACAAGAAAATGATACGGAGATCTGGATCAGGACTGTTACTGTTTAAAATGCACAGTTTATGATGCTTGCCAAAACAAAGTTCTTATGATCAAATTCCAATTCACACACTCACACAGTTAAAACTATATACACAATGCACCGTAAGGTTTAAAGTAAAGACATCTCCATTGAGGCGTATCCACAGCAAACAGGAAAATCAAAGTATCAGCCTCAATCAGGAAACTCGTTTAACGAGATACGTTTATAAAGATCAGTTCAAATTGTGAGAAAGCAATCTTACCGCTATTCAGGTTGAGCTCAGCTTCACATAGATGGTAAATACAGAAAGTGCTGCTTTGCTTCTTACCTGAGCGGAATCTGAGAGTCCGAGGTGCCGGGCTGTGTGAGTGTGACTTACTTCCGGTCTTCGGATGAGGTTCCGTTCACAGCTGAAATCAACTGGAGGTGAGATTGGGTGCACAGAGAAATGAAAAGATAAAGCTGGTTTCCAATATTTGCTGAAATAACAATATGAGCTGCAGGTAAAGTAATAGAACTTTATCTGAAATAGAGGATAAGGATTAGGTTGAATAGACCTGAGCAATATGACGAAGTATGGACTAAAAACTAGGATGAGCAGTATGCTAGTATACTTCAATTAACAGGCAGTTTGTGAATGTAGAAAGAGCGCTTAAATAGAGAAAGGATGTAGATGGGAGGGTTCCTCCTTAAAGGTATATTACATGTCCCCCCCGTCAAGGGAGCACCCCAGGAGAACCGGGATGAGGTTTGAGGGGGTAGCGATGATGAAATTTCCTCAAGAGGTCAGGAGCATGAATCTCGGATGCAAACTGCCAGGAATCCTCCTCAGGACCATACCCTTTCCACTTTATGAGGTATTCCAGTCTTCTTCTCCTGATTCGGGAGTCCAGAATCTTGTCTACCTCAAACTCCTCTTGATCCTCTAGGATAGTTGGAGGAGGCGAGGTTATATGTAATCTGCCTAGATCTGATGTGTAAGGTTTAATAAGAGATACATGGAATGTATTATGTATTTTGTAGTGCTGCGGAAGCTGTAGTCTGACTGCATTAGGATTTATGACTTTATCAATGCTAAAAGGTCCTATATACTGATTTGCTAGTTTTTTGCTGGGTATTTGTAATCGTAAGTGTTTAGTAGAAAGAAGTACTTGATCTCCTATCTTGTAACCTGGTGAAGGTCTACGTCTTTGGTCGTAATAAAACTTTTGTCTGTCTTTTGCTTCAGCTAGGTGGGATTTTAATGATTTTAACCGGTCCTGTAGGGTGTTGAGGTAAGTAGAAGCACTTGGAGAGTTAACTGCTGTAGTAGCTAAAGTGATGGAAATCGGGTGGTACCCATAAGGTGGCGAAAAATGGGGTCATCTTTGTAGAAGATGATTCAGAATTATTATAGGAAAATTCTGCCATGGGGAGATAAGAAACCCAGTCATCCTGTAAGTGTGTAATGTAGCATCTGAGGTACTGCTCTAACGTCTGGTTAAGACGTTCAGTCAAACCATTAGTTTGGGGGTGAAATGAGGTGGAATATCTACTGTCAATTCTTAACAATTTACATAGTGATCTCCAGAAAGCAGAGGTGAATTGTGTCCCCCTGTCTGTAATAATGGTAGTTGGTAACCCATGAAGTCGGACAATGGATCTTATGAAAGCTTTAGCTGTTACCATAGCACTTGGTAAAGATTTAAGAGGGGTAAAGTGGGCAAGTTTGGTCAACTGATCAACAACTACAAATATAGTGTTATAGTGTTGTGAGTCAGGGAGTTCTACAATGAAGTCCATGGAGATGGTTGTCCATGGTTTATCAGGAATTGGCAGGGATGTTAATAATCCGATAGGCTTTTTGTGTTCAATTTTGTTTCTAGCACAAACATCACAGCCCATGACATATTCCTTTATGGATTGATCCATCAGTGGCCACCAAAAGTAGCGTCTGGTCAATTCGATTGTTTTTTGGATTCCGATATGACCTGATAGTATGCTGTCTTGGGTGTGTGATAAGATGAGTGTTCTTAAAGAGTGTGGGATGAATAGTCTTCCCTTATGATACATCAGTCCCGAAACGGTGTCCTTCACACAATTGGGAGGTACATTGTCTTCTTTGTTCAAGGTTGAAAGGATTTGTGTCTCCAAATTTGTGAGGAGTCCCAGGAATTTTTCTTCGGGTATTATAGGTCTCAAGTTTGTGGAGCTTTGATGGTGTTCATGTTGCCGAGATAAGGCGTCAGCTTTTACATTAGCGCTTCCTGGTCTGTAGGTAATTTGGAAATTAAACCGATCCATAAAAAGGGCCCATCGGACTTGACGGGAAGAGAGGGTCTTATTATTTTTTAGGTATTCCAAATTTTTATGATCGGTATAAACTAAAAAAGGTTCGGATGTTCCTTCTAAAAGATGTCTCCAGTGCTCTAGAGCTCTTTTTATTGCTAGCAGTTCCTTATCACCAACAGAGTAATTATTTTCTGCTGGTAGGAAGGTTTTTGAATAGAAAGCGGTTGGATGTATTTGTTTTGTGGTGCAGTTCGGTTGGGATAGCACAGCACCAATGCCGAAATTAGAAGCATCAACCTCTAGGATGAAGGTTTGACTATAATCTGGTAATGCTAGAACTGGTGCTGTAGAAAAAAGACTTTTCAAGTTTGTAAATGCTTCCTGTGTCTCTTCTGTCCATAGAAATCTTCGTTTGTTGCTAGTTAATTGAGTTAGAGGTCTTACAACAGAGGAGAAATCCTTTATAAATCTCCTGTAAAAATTCGCAAACCCCAGAAACCTCTGGAGTGTGCGTATGGTGGTGGGTTTTGGCCACTCCATGACAGCTTTGATTTTTGAGGATCCATTTCAATTTGATTGGGTGATAGAATATAACCCAAGAACTTGATTTCTGATACATGAAACAAGCATTTCTCTAATTTGTCATATAATCTGTGTTGTTGTAATCTTGCTAAAACCCAACGGACATGTTTCTGGTGGTCTATTAAATTCTTAGAGTAAATTAAAATATCATCTAAATAGATGATTACACATGTATCTATAAGATCCTGAAAAATCGCATTCACAAAATGCTGAAATGTTGCCGGAGCATTGCATAGTCCAAAAGGCATGACATTGTATTGGAAAAGACCATACCTGGTGCGGAATGCAGTCTTCCACTCGTCACCGCTTTTTATGCGGATCAGGTTGTAGGCACCCTTTAAGTCTAGTTTCGTGAATATTGTAGCTCCGGTTAATCTTTCCAGTAATTCGGGGATTAAAGGCAGTGGGTAACGATTTTTTATTGTTATTTTGTTTAAGGCTCGATAATCAATTATTGGACGTAAAGTCCCGTCTTTGTTTTTAACAAAGAACATCCCAGCTGCTGCTGGGGAGGTTGAATGTGAGATGAAACCTTTCCTAAGATTTTCATCGAGATAAGATCGTAAATCTTTTAATTCCTTTTGATTCATGGGGTATATCTTCCCATGTGGTATTTGTGAGTTGGGGATTATGTCTATAGGACAATCAAACACCCTATGTGGTGGTAGATTCTCTGCATCTTTTAAATTAAATACGTCAACTAGGTCCTGATAAACTTCTGGAACCCCTTGCTCTAGTGCTGCTATAGTACAGTGAGGGTAACAAGTATTGATACAATATGTTGACTTAAGTTTGACTGTTTGATCTTTCCAATCAATCTCAGGGTTATGTGTTTCCAACCATAAATACCCTAGAACAATTGAGTGATGGGCTATTGGTAATATATCAAAAGATAGATATTCAGTGTGTCCCCCTGATGTGGTTATTAACAAAGGTATGGTGTTATGAGTGATTGGTCCTTTCTGTGTGAATGTACCATCAATTAACTTTACAAAAACTGGGTTTGGTTTGCACACCGTGGGAATTTTATTATGCACAACAAAATCAGTGTCAATATATACACCCGTCGCCCCAGAATCTATGAGTCCTTCAGTCGGTAGGTTGTATTGATCCCACTGTAAGGAGAAAGGTAGAATTAGCTGATGAGTCTTGTGGGTGTTATGTGTTTGTGTAATTGAATGTATCTTACCCTTTTTCTGTTTGGCTAGAAGAGGGCAAGCACTCACTGAATGTTCCTTATGTGAACAGTATAAACATAGGTTTGAGAGTCTCCTCCTTATCTTTTCTTCAGGAGTGAGAGGTCCTCGAATAGTACCTATCTCCATGGGAGTAGAATGAGATGGAGGTTTTTCTTGAGCAGCTTGTACAGGATAAATGCGTCTTGGAGCACCTTCAAATGCCATTCTCTCAGCTTTTCGCTCTCTTAATCTTCTATCTAGTGTGATACATAATTTAGTGAGTGATGATAGAGTCTCAGGCATGTCAAGCCGTGATAGTTCGTCCTTGAGGCTTTCTGACAATCCAAGCCTGAACTGATTTCTAAGGCTAACTTCGTTCCATAATGAGTCTGAGGCCCACATTTGGAAGTCAGTGATGTACTCCTCAACTGTTCTCTTCCCTTGTTTGAGGGCACGTAATTTCGATTCAGCAATAATCTGAGTATTTGTGTCCTCATATAAGGTAGACATGGCAGAAAAAAAATCTTGTAACGAATCCAGTATTGGATCGTTTGCTTTGAACAATCTGTTAGCCCATGTCCTGGGTTCCCCTAAGAGGTAGGAAATGGTGGTACAAACCTTTATTCTCTCACAATGGTAAGTCCTGGGCCTGAGGGAATAAAGCAAGTTGCAAGCATTCTTAAAATCTCTGAATGTTGCACGTTTGCCTGAAAAAGGAGCAGGAGGCTGAATCTGGGGTTCAGGTATTTCCTGCTCTTTTGGTGGCAGGTATTCTTTGATAAGTGCTTTTAAAGCAGTATTCTCTGCACGTACTTCACTTAACCCATGTGCCAAGTAATCCAATTTTTGGTGTATATTTGAGATTTCATTTTTAATCTCTTGTGGATCCATGGCTGATTAATTATTTATGCAGAGCCAGGGGCCTGTTAATTCTGTAACACTCTCATAAAGACAGCAATAAATAAATGTGTTTTGTTGCTCTTTTGTATCAATGACTCAGAATCTATGAGCTGAAACAGAGTGCAGATACGGTGAGCTAATTTATAAGAGTAATTAAACAGAAACTGAATTGAGAACTCAGAATATTGTAAAGCAACTGAGTGATTCAATTCAGCAAAGGTAAATCAGGTCAGATAATGCAGCTGACAAGAAAATGATACGGAGATCTGGATCAGGACTGTTACTGTTTAAAATGCACAGTTTATGATGCTTGCCAAAACAAAGTTCTTATGATCAAATTCCAATTCACACACTCACACAGTTAAAACTATATACACAATGCACCGTAAGGTTTAAAGTAAAGACATCTCCATTGAGGCGTATCCACAGCAAACAGGAAAATCAAAGTATCAGTCTCAATCAGGAAACTCGTTTAACGAGATACGTTTATAAAGATCAGTTCAAATTGTGAGAAAGCAATCTTACCACTATTCAGGTTGAGCTCAGCTTCACATAGATGGTAAATACAGAAAGTGCTGCTTTGCTTCTTACCTGAGCGGAATCTGAGAGTCCGAGGTGCCGGGCTGTGTGAGTGTGACTTACTTCCGGTCTTCGGATGAGGTTCCGTTCACAGCTGAAATCAACTGGAGGTGAGATCGGGTGCACAGAGAAATGAAAAGATAAAGCTGGTTTCCAATATTTGCTGAAATAACAATATGAGCTGCAGGTAAAGTAATAGAACTTTATCTGAAATAGAGGATAAGGATTAGGTTGAATAGACCTGAGCAATATGACGAAGTATGGACTAAAAACTAGGATGAGCAGTATGCTAGTATACTTCAATTAACAGGCAGTTTGTGAATGTAGAAAGAGCGCTTAAATAGAGAAAGGATGTAGATGGGATGGTTCCTCCTTAAAGGTATATTACAGGGCTACAAATTGGAAGTGTTTGTCCAAAAGACAAACATAAGAAATTGGAAATATTGTTTGTGAATAGGAACCTGTAGATACATGTCCTTCAGGTCAATGGTAGACATGAACTGGCCCTCCTGAACTAAAGGGAGGGTAGAATGGATAGTCTCCATTTGAAGGACGGAACCCTAGAAAATTATAAAGGCATTTTAGATCTAAAATTTCTCACTCTTGAATCAAGCACCTAAAATGTGCAGAATCCATTACAGATAAAAAGTAAGAAATAGGCCAAGATGGAACAGTCTTAGGCCTAACACCTTCGTAAATGAGAAATTTTTAAGGAATCCTATCTATAAAAAAAACAGGAAGAAAAGAATGTGAACACACATTCAAGGGACAAGTAGTAGGAAAACATATGACCTAGGACCATAAGATGTCACGGGCATAAGAAAAAATCTCATTGACAGAAAAGGAAAATAATCCTTAGAGCCTAAAAATTACTAGGCTCTTTATATATAAAAATGATATACAACATTGGTCAAAAATATGTCTCAGACAAATATGAGTCCTATGGGACAATGTACGTCACAGACATAAATATAACCACAAAATGAGATAGATAATATAAGTCCCTATACATACAATAGGACAGCGTGCATGTCACAGGCATCAGGTAAAAATTATCTCAAATAAGAGAGATAATGTAAATATACGGTCCCTGTTAAAAATTGGGTAACATTATCTTGTAAAATTGAAAATGTTTACATTTAAACTACCACCAAATGGTGGCAAATACCAGGGTAATGCCTTCATTTGAATACTATCCCCAGGATTGACCTCTAAACCAGAGGGATGCATCCTATCTGCGGGGCATCAAGAAAAGGATAATTAGAGAATGAATTATTTTCTGTAAAGAAAGAAGAATATCTGCAGTAGCCAAACTACCATAAACTGCCACAAGATGGCACCAAAGGCTAAGAAATCCCATATAGTGTCTGTAAAGCGGTATAAACAGAGAAACTTAAAGGGAAATAAAACCCACATTTTTTTCTTTTATGATTTAGATAGAACGTAACATTTTAAACAACTTTCTAATTTACTTCTATTATCATATTTTCTTCATTTTCTTGTTATCCTTTGTTGAAAAGCAGAAATGTAAGCTCAAAAGTGTGCACGTGTCTGCAGCACTATATGGCAGCAGTTTTGCCACAATGTTATACATTAGCAGAAGCACTAGAGGGCAGCACTATTTCCTGTCATGTAGTTCCTCAAGCATGTGCACGCTACCTACCTAGGTATCTCTTCAACAAAGAATATCATGAGAATGAAATAAATTTGATAATAGAAGTAAATTGTAAACTTTTTAAAAATGTTATTCTCTATCTGAATCATGAAAGAAAATTTTTGGGTTTAATGTCTCTTTAAAAACACCTAAAAGTGCACGAACATAACATTTGAATGCCTATAGGTTAAAATAAAACATAAAAGGATATCCTCATGTATCCCATACCCAATAGAGGGGGAAGATGGATATAAATAGAGGATGCATTTACATTGAACGGCCACCATGCAGATTCATATTGCGGCCTCCTTCATCCTTGTGGCATAACAAACACAAAGGCTTAACATTAATTTGGGGGTGAAAGGACACTAAACTCCCTTCTAGTCTCAGTTCACACATTATATGAGAGACCAAAAAGAGCTGGATTAAATGATGATCAGATAATGATGGCATCACAGCTTGTAGCGTCCATACAGTGAATGTCCCTCTTACAACACCAGAGTCCACTTTCCACACCCTGCCCACAACGCTAAAATTAAATTGCAGAAAAGAGCAGCGCATAAGTAAAAGAAAAGGCTTGCAAATTACAGCAGCAAAACAGGGATCTCTGGATGAGAAGGGAGAGAGCGCACGCCATCATCAGTGTTGAAACATAGGCATAGGCCACGCCCACTCCACAGCTCGCTGACTGAGCCGTGCGTAGTCCCCTCACAATAATAAGAAAAAGGACACCATAATGATTAAATAAATCCTTCTAAAAGTGCCCACGTACAAGTCACACAACCTGTCACACAATACGAGCATACCAGCCAGGCTTGCCATTATCCCCTCTTAGTGTATCAGTTACTCAGTAAAACGGCTCCCGCCTGTAAGCTGCGTCACAGCCTATTAGCGGTATTACAAAAAGCCCAATATTGAGTTAATAAAGAGAAAGGGATTAAAGTATGTGTCCCCTTATTCATAAACATTGGCAGCGAACTGCTCTATAAGATATCCTTAATAAAGGATATACCCTTTTCTTAGACCTTGACACCTGATATAAAGCATTTAATGCACTTTAAAACTAGTAAAGTACCATACTCCTGTCCAAGATAAAAACTTTGGACTCCTGGTTTACAGCCCTCAGACTTATTTGAGCTGCTGGGAGGGGTCTTCAGCCGCCCAGAGACCTGTTGTCAGGGTGCCAGGAATCGGACTGAGACGAGAAGTGCAAAAATAATCACACCTTTATTAATAGCAAAAAATAATAAAAGTCCACAAGTCAAATAACAAGCCAGGAGTCAAAACCAGAGCTGGTAGTCAGACAAGCCGAGTCAGGAGCCAAAGCGAATAGTCAGACGAGCCGGAATCAGGAACAAGGAAAACAGCAGAGTCAGGAACAAGCCAGGGATCAGGAACCAGGAAGGACGTCAGGCAGCCAGATAATACACAGGAACTCTCACAAACAGGTCTGAGACGACGCAAAGGCAAAGCATACTTAACAGAGGCCCTTTAAATAATAAGTGATGACATCACAATTCTGAGACTGCATCCTGTCTCACATGGATGATGCACACCAGTCTGGCCATAAAAGGAAGTGCAGATAATGAGCAGCATCCCCCACAATGCACCATAGTCAGGAAGAGAGGTGAGTAAAATGGCTGCCAGCAGCACATTGCAAATACAACAGGGAAAAAAACCCTGACACCTGTATCTACAGCCCATAAAGTAAATCCCAACCATGAAGAGATTTCAAACTGTTCAATGTGCTTGAACCGTCTCACCTAGAAGGGAATAAGCCCTTACCTTATGAGATCAGGGCAGGCATATCATCTCAGGTCTGACAGTTTAAGACGACCTCTGACAGGGACCTGGAAAAGCAGAGTAACCAACCCTGGTTTTCTATATAGGGGTAGCATAAATGTTGAAAGGTAAGCAAGGACTACTAACTTACCATCTTCCAACTGCTAAAAGCCACCATTACTCTTACTAAAGAGAATTACATGAACACAGCATAACCCCATTCATTGCTTGCAGGGAAAAGTACCCAATAAAGTATTAAAACCTAGATTCTCTTCAGACACCATCTTTGCACACCACCTACAATGTATATAGGCAAAGAATGACTGGGATTGGCGGAAGTGGGAGGCTACTTAAAGGGACATTATGCACCAATTTTCATATAACTGCATGTAATAGACACTACTATAAATAATAATATGCACAGATACTGATCTAAAAATCCAGTATAAAACTGTTTAAAAACTTACTTAGATTTGAGAGTTTAGCTCTGTTAAAAAGGTAGCTGGAACACTCACTGCAAGTGGGAAATATCAGATACTCCCCCCTCCCCACTCCCCCTTCCTTTGCATATGAAAAGACCCTTTACATAAACAGGAGCAAGCTGGAGTAGGTATGCATCAGTATTCTCCTAAAACTCTAGGGCTTGGTTAGCAGTCTGAAAATCAGAGCAATATTATTTAAAAATAAGCAAAACATTAAAAAAAAAAAAAAAAACTTGTATGGGCTATATAAATGGATCATCTACAAAACATTTATGCAAATAAAAATCTAGTGTATAATGTCCCTTTAAAGCATTGCTGGGGTGTTCTTTGCCTCCCACTAATAATTGAATGGATTCATGGACTCTCCATGCCATTGAAAAGAAAACTGTGCTACCAACACGGTTTGCCTTACAGGGAGGATAGTATAATGAGGCATAGGAACTTCCCTGCGACCAGCAGTAGCTAACACACAAAAACTCTACTAGGAATAAGAAGCAAAGAGTTCCTGAAATGATGTGGGTGTTTGTTGTATATGATTAAACACACTGCACATATATAACCCGTAAGGTGATACTGATAAATATACACTCACCCTAAAGTTTGGACCAAGTAGTGTGCTGATTTATTTCCATCCGTCAGAAAGTCATATCTCTGAGGTGAGTCGCTCGGTGTGAGACGCTGCTCATTTCTCCATGCTGGTGTGTGTTCCGACGTTCTCCGGATCCCCTCTGACAGTGGCGCGTGTATGACCACGCCCCCAACAGTCTAAGGCCCAATCAACGGTGTAAGTCGAAGACATCCAACTTTCAGGAGCTAATCCGATTTCAAGTATAGCTGACTTGGTCACTAAAGGGGGTGTATTCTCAAAGTATCTTGAAAACCTGGGTAAGTAAAGGCAGTGACCCGGGTGTATCAATTCTCGGATACAAAGCTGCTTAGGATCCGGTGTTAAAAGGGAACTCCCCCCCGTAGCCCCTTATAGATATAGCAACCATGGATGAAAAGAAAAAAGTCCGGAATCCAATCCAAGTGATAAATAAAACAAACTTTAATTAATCCATATGATTAAAATCAGTACGGATAAGACAGGTCTATAATTACGGCTCAATGCCAAAACGCGTAAGACCAGTCCTCCTGTCTTATCCGTACTGATTTTAACCATATGGATTAATTAAAGTTTATGTTTTATTCATCACTTGGATTGAATTCCGGACTTTTTTCTTTTCATCCATGGTTGACACAAAAACTCTACTCAGATAATTACATGGCATTCAACAACTCCCCTGTCGTCTCTTGCAGGAAACAATCCATTGAGGACATTAAAATCAGAATCTAGAATCTCTCTGCCTACCTCCATGAAAACAATGCAAATTACTACTGAGGGGGTAGGGGACGTAGGAGAGCAATTTAATGCTCTGAGGTGGCCAGGTGAACTATTTCCCATAGGTTATGAATTTGTGGACTCACTGCCATTAGAAAGAAACAATATTTAACTGATTAACAGGTTAAGAGTTTTTAAAACCTCATGCAACAAGTTATGGATATGTTCCACTATAAATCTAAAGGCATTGCCATATTCAGGATCATGAAAACAAAATGTATGCTTACCTGATAAATTATTTTCTTACCTAGAATTAGTGGCCTTCTGGCCCTTACATTTACAAGAGAACATAACAAAAATAGCAGTAGATTGTCGAAAGGTTCTAGTCGCCTGAAGATAGAACTTCAGGGTGTGCACAACATCCAGGTTATGCAACAGACGTTCCTTCTGAGAAGGATTAGGACAAAACAAAAGAACAACAATTTCCTGATTGATATTGCGGCCCTACACGAACCTTAGGAAGAAATCCCAACTTAGTATGAAGGACCACCTATCTGCATGAAAAATGAGGTAAGGGGCATCACACTGCAGAGCCGAAAGCTCTGAAAGTCTACAAGCAGAAGAAATAGCGAGAACAAAACCTTCCAAGATTATTATTTAATATCAACAGAGTGCATAGGCTCAAACAGAGCCTGCTGCAGAAACCTAAGAACAAGGTTAAGGCTCCATGGAGGAGCAACAGGTTTAAAACACAGGCCTGAATCTGACCAAGGCCTGCACAAAGGATTGAACATCTGGCAAGTCTGCCAGACGTTTATGCAAAGAATTGACAAGGCAGAGATTTGACCCTTCACAGTACTGACTACAAGCCTTTCTCCAGGCCCTCCTTAAAAGACAAAATGCGGAGAAACCTCACCCGACTCCAAGAGAAACCCCTAGATTCACACCAAAAAATGTATTTACGCCACACCTTATGGTAAATCTTAATAACCTTTTCTGAAAAACCGCGTCTAGACAAGACTAGGCGTTCAATCTCCAAGCAGTCAGCTTCAGAGAATCTAGGTTTGGATGAAGGAAAAGACCCTGAAGTAAAAAGGTCCTTCCTCAGAAGCAATTTCCAGAGAGGAAAGGACGACATCTTCACCAGGTCCGCAAACCAAATTCTGTGAGGCCACACTGGAGCAATTATAATCACTGAAGCCTGCTCCTGTTTGGTACGGGCTATCACCCGAGGAAGGAAGGCAAACTGAGGTAACAGATAAATAGACCGAAGTACCATGGAACCACCAGAGCGTCGACCAGAGCTGCTTGTGGATCCCTTGATCTAGAAGCTTGGCGATTAGATGAGACGTCAACAGATCCAACTTCGGAACTCCCCACCTGAGATTATCATTGAGAAAACCTTCCAGATGAAGGGCTCCCGTATATGAAAAGTCTGCCTGCTCAGATAATCCACTTCCCAGTTGTCCACCCCTTGGATGTGGATGGCAGAAAAGAGGCAGTTTTGAGACTCCGCACACTGAAGAACGCAAGTTACCTCCTTCACAGCTAAGGAGCTCTGAGTTCCTCTCTGTTGTTGATATGCATCACCTCAGTAATATTGTCTGATTAGAATATGAGAATCTGGACCAAACTCAGTGGAGGCCAAGCTATCAGTGCATTGAAGATTGTTTTCAACTCTAAGATATTTATCGGGAGGGCAGACTCCTGAGTCCAAAGTCCCTGTGCTCTTAAGGAACCCTAAAAACTGCTCCCAAGCCCGAAAGCCTGGCATCCGTGGTCACAATCTCCCAAGATGTTCTCAGGAAGCATGTACCCTGGGAAGATGGTCCTGAGAGAGCCACCAGGACAGGGAGTAAAATAAATAATCCAAGCAAGAGATTGGATTTTCTAACCTTCTTAAAGAAAATCTAAATGGGGAAAGAGTTTATGATCGTTCATAACATAACCTGGTAATTGGCACCAAGGAACTCCTTTACAGATTCACCCTCCACCCATGAGAGCGGAGAATCAGCAACAAAATAATCCTTATGGGATTTTGCTAAATGAAAAGATGGCGTCTTAACCAAGAAATCGTCCAGGTAAGGTGCCACCGCAATCCCTTGAGATCTGACCACAGCCAGAAGAGCCCCTAGAACCTTCGTAAAGATTTGATGGGCTGTGGCTAGGCCGAAAGGTAGGGCTACAAATTGGAAGTGTTTTGTCCAAAAAGATAAACCTCAGGAATTGGAAATGTTCCTTGAGAATAGGAACATGAAGATATGCATCCTTCAGGTCAATGGTAGTCAGAACTGACTCTCCTGAACTAACGGGAAAATAGAGCGGATAGTCTCCACTTAAAGGACGGAATCTTAAGAAGAGATTTGTTGAAGCACGAGAGGTATAATATAGGTTGAAAGATTCCTTCTTTCTCGACTCCTAGACCCTGATCCGCCAGAGCAACTAGGACAATCACTCCTAGTGAATTGAGATCCTTGACATCATTTAAGAAATCCTCTCTCCTTGTTTGGATTGCAGATAAGCTTGACAGGAGAAATCTGCCTCTGGGAAAGCAAGATTTTAATCCTATCCTATATCCCTGGGGGATTACCCTCCACTGTGCAAGGATCAGAAACATCACGATTCCAAGCCTGCTGAAAGAAGGAACTCCTGCCCCCTACTTGATCCGAGATTGGATCGGGGGCGGATCCTTCATACTGAATTGTTCACAGAGGAAGGCTCTTGAATTGCTTACCCCTATTACAGGGCTGGATAAACCTCCAGGGGATTTGGATTGCTCAGGATAGAAAAAAGGAGGATTTTTGTCCCTTGAAGTTGCGAAGGGAACGAAAAACAGAAGGCTGATGACCTCTAGGTCTAACCCTCTTATCCTATGCCAGAAAAGATAGAAGGGCATCCAGCACAGCCGCTGGACGCAAAATCAACAACATTTGAGTTGCAATCCACAAGCTAACTACTAGGTTACATTGGCCTGTATCTCCTAGAAATTATTTCAGCCAGACCAGGACCAAATAAAGGAAAATGCCCATTAGACAGCATAGGTTAACTGAAATTAAGCAGTAAGCAAACATCACTTCAAAATGAAGGATATTACATTGTATTGCCATGTATTGCTTTGATGTTCAAGTATCACTGCTCCTTTAAATATTATGGTTCCACATATCCTATAAAAAGCTCCTCCTTCCTTCTATCAGTGCTTAGTAATTTGTAACCAATGTGAGAAACTCACTCTCACCTCTCCTTTGAGCTACGTTACCTAAGCCTTCTTCAAGGATATAACTACAGTTTCCTGAGTTTCTAAACCTACTTACAGTTTTAAGCCAGAGTTCTAGATTGCCTATTTTCGGTAACAATATCCGAGACTTTCATGTTTTTCCTTTAGTTCAAGCTTAGTTCTCCCTTAGTGTTCTGCAGGAGCCGCTGGCTATTGTGCTTGTGTTACATGCCTCCGATTCTGTGACGTCACCATTATCCGACAAACACTTTCGTCTCAGCGTATTCAGACGCAGAAGCAGTCACATCCCTCACGACCTGCAGCTTGAAGTAAAGCTTCTCACAGAACAGTAAGGACTGTTTTCTGAGCAAGTAACGATATCTCTCAACTTTACACAGGTACAATTGTTACGGTTGCTTGCTTGCATGAACAACTGTATTTCAATAAGACTTTGCATATGGGAAACATCGTTTAAGTAAGCACTTATGAACTCTGCTTATGTGAACTCACTAATTAACTGCCAGCAAATACTAACAAGCTTGGGCTTATACTCTCTGCATATTTAGCTGTGGTTAAACTATCAGCTTATACAGAGCTTGTTAACCTCTTCAGCACTAACATATTTGGAGCTCCCTGACTACTACATATGAACTACTGTTAAGGGGGTTTACAATTCTTAACTGCCATTCACCTTGTGGGGTTATTTTCAATAAGTAAGTTCCTGTATCAACTCACCCTGAGTTGACCCTCAGTCTAGGATCAGAACAGGGTATTTGTGAGACTGTGTGGCAACTGGCAACTAAATAAACATTATTTGAATTCTGACATATCCAGGAAAGAAAAAAACAATGTCCTAAAAACACTAAGATCGAGTATGATACTTGTCACAGACATAGTAATCATCACCTCAATATGAGGTAGATTATAATCTTGTAAGTCTATAAATAAAGCATAGAAATAAATATATTAGTGTCCTAAAAACACTAAGATTGAGTATGATACATGGAATCATACATGTCCCAGACATAGTAATTATCATCTCAATATGAGGGAGATTATAGTATTGTATGTCTATAAATAAAACATAGAAAATGATTAAAGGGACACTGTACCCAAAAATTTTCTTTCGTGATTCAGATTGAGCATGAAATTTTAAGCAACTTTCTAATTTACTCCTATTATCAAATTTTCTTCATTCTCTTGGTATCTTTATTTGAAATGCAAGAATGTAAGTTTAGATGCCGGCCCATTTTTGGTGAACAACCTGGGTTGTCCTTGCTGATTGGTGGATAAATTCATACACCAATAAAAAAGTGCTGTCCAGAGTACTGAAACAAAATAAAAAAAAGCTTAGGTGCCTTCTTTTTCAAATAATGATAGCAAGAGAACAAAGAAAAATTGATAATAGGAGTAAATTAGAAAGTTGCTTAAAATTGCATGCTCTTTCTGAATTACAAAAGAAAAAATTTGGGTACAGTGTCCCTTTAAGATACATGAAACTATACATGTTGAAATAAGTCCCCATACATAAAAAAGGAAAAATATGATACGGACATAGTAAAAATCCCCTCAGTATGAGAGAGATTAATACATGGAGCCCCTGTACCAGACAGGATTATGCTATGAAGAAATAAAAAAAAAGTCAAAGCATAATAGCGTCTAGAGGGCACTTAGTAGCTAAGTATTTTGCATGTCACCAACAGCGCATTAGTCTCCTAATATGAAAAAGATTGAAATGCAGAATGTATACACATAAAATATTTAAAATGTGATTGATCATTTACATTTAACTGCCACCAGATGACGGCAAATACCGGAGAAAGATCAGGAGAAAAACCTGACAAAAAAAAAAGTGCATTGTATTCCTGCACAAGGAAAACTCAGCCCTCATACCTCCTTGTAATATTTTTATCCCCAAAGGCTGTTAAAATATAAATGAGGACAAACTGGAGTAAATGATGCTCAGACAAAAAGAAAAACATTTTTAAGTCAAAATCCAATTTAAAAAAAGGGAATAATCTCACTGTTGGACTCAGAGGAAATGAGAGAAATATTGACTAAGTCGCTCAGAGAATTGTTTTAAATAAATAACACCCATAGGTAGATGACTTTATTCTATGGGGAAACTCATAAATGTTATATGAGAGGGGAATTTATACAACATATATATAGCCCCTCGCATCCCCTCCACCCTCAGTCCTTTGGCCGAAGGTATAGGAAGAGAAAAGGAAAGGCTAAAAGGTGCAGAGGTGACTGAAGTTTACAAAAAATATAAAGAAAAACTGTCTTAAAAAGAACAGGGTGGGCCGTGGACTCGTCATATCGTAAAAGAAAGTAATTTATCAGGTAAGCATAAATTTAGTTTTCTTTTACTATCTATCTATCGGGTTCTTGTAAAGCACGGCTATTCACCCGTAAGTGTCTCACGGCGCTGAGGGTTGCAGTTCAGTCGAAGAGCCAGGTCTTGAGGTCCTTTCTGAACTTAGTTAGGGAGGGCGGTAGCTTGTCTAAAGTGCAGCGGGAGGGTGTTCCAAGTCTTGGCAGCCAGGTGAGAGAAGGTTCTGCCTCCTGCTGTGGTTTTCCTGATGCGGGGGATGACAGCGAGGGCTTGGTCGGCCGATCGAAGTTGTCTGGCAGGGGTATAGAAGGTAACGCGGTGGTTCAAGTATTCGGGACCGATGTTGTGGAGGGCCTTGAATGCGTGGGTGAGAAGCTTGAAGGTTATTCTTTTGTTGATGGGGATCCAGTGCAGGTCCCGCAGGTATTTGGTGATGTGGCATTGACGAGGGATGTCAAGGATTAGTCTGGCCGAGGAGTTCTGGATGCGCTGTAGTCTCTTTTGGAGCTTGATGGTGGTGCCAGCGTAGAGTGCGTTACCATAGTCCAGTCGGCTGCTGATGAGGGCGTGAGTGACAGTCTTCCTGGTCTTGGTTGGGATCCATTTGAAGATTTTTCGCAGCAGGTGAAGTGTGTGGAAGCATGCAGAAGAGACAGCATTGATTTGCCGGTCCATGGAGAGCGATGTGTCCAGGATGACGCCTAGATTTCGTGCATGGTCGGTGGGGGTTGGAGGGTGTCCGAGGGCTGTGGGCCACCAGGAGTTATTCCAAGCGGATGTGGTGGGACCGAGGAGAAGGACTTCGGTCTTGTCTGCGTTCAGCTTTAGGCAGCTGTAGTTCATCCAGGTGGCGACTGCTGTCAGCCCTTCATGGACGTTTCTCTTGGCGGTGGTGGGGTCACTGGTGAGTGAGATGATTAGCTGGGTGTCGTCGGCGTAGGAGACGATGTTGAGGTTGTGGCGGAGAGAGGGGCCATGTAGATGTTGAATAGGGTGGGGCTCAGAGAAGAGCCTTGGGGTACACCGCAGCTGATTTCTGTGGGCTTGGAGGTGAAGGGTGGGAGTCTAACTTTCTGGGTTCTGCCGGTGAGGAAGGAAGTAATCCATTCCAGGGCTTTGTCACGTATGCCGGCATTATGTAGTCAGTTGCGGAGGGTGAAGTGGGAGACAGTGTCGAATGCTGCTGAGAGGTCTAGGAGAATGAGGGCGGCGGTCTCTCCTTGGTCGAGTAGGGCGAGGATGTCATATGTGGCGGCGAGGAGGGCGGTCTCGGTGCTGTGGTTGCTCCTGAAACCAGATTGGGAGGGGTCCAGGGGTGTGGTTGGCTTCGATGTAGTCAACGAGTTGCGCATTGATGGACTTCTCAATGACTTTGGTCGCAAAGGGGAGCAAAGAGATTGGGCGGTAGTTCTTCGGATCATTGGGGTCAGCCGTGGGTTTTTTCAGTAGGGGTTTTAAATTCTGCGTGCTTCCAGTCATCCGGGAAGGTGCCGTTTCAATGGAGCAGGGGTGATGGTGTCACCCGCTTTGTTGAAAATGTGATGCGGGCATGGGTCCGAGGGTGCTCCAGAGTGGATTGATCTCATGATCCTGATGGTGTCCTCTGTGGTGTGGGGGCTCCAGATGGTCAGTGGGGGGTAGGCGGTGGTGTATTTGGGTCAGCTATCGGTGGGAGTTGGTGGGTAGGCAGTGGTGGGTGAGTTCTGGGGCACGAAGCTGTCATATATGTCGACGATCTTGCAGTGAAAGTACATTGCGAGGTTATCGCAGAGGTCCTGGGAGGGCAGGATGTCGTCGATGTTGCTGTTGGGATTGGAGAATTCCTTGATGACTGTGAACAGCTCCTTGCTGTTGTGGACATTGGCATTGATTCTATCTTGGATGGCTGTCTTCTTGGTGGTTTTGATGTGGTGGTGGTGGGTAGTGATGGCTTCTTTGTAGGCTGTTTTATTTGAGGGGGTCTTGCTGGATCTCCAGGTCCTTTCCAATCGCCTGCAGTGGCGTTTGGAGTCATGGAGGGCAGGGGTGAACCAACTAGCCTTGTTGGTGGGTTGGCGGTTGGACGGTTTCTTGAGAGGGGCAAGGGTGTTGGCGCAGTCTGTGAGCCAATGGTGGAGGTTGCGGGCAGAGGAGTTGGCATCTGTGGCGAGTCCACGGATTTCATCCTTACTTGTGGGAAACTAATACCAAAGCAATAGGACACGGATGAAAGGGAGGGACAAGACAGGAACCTAAATGGAAGGCACCACTGCTTGAAGAACCTTTCTCCCAAAGATAGCCTCAGAAGAAGCAAAAGTGTCAAATTTGGAAAATTTGGAAAAAGTGTGAAGGGATGACCAAGTCGCAGCCTTACAAATCTGTTCAACAGATGCATCATTTTTAGCCCATGTGGAAGCCACAGCCCTAGTAGAATGAGCCATAATTCTTTCAGGAGGCTTTCCAGAATAAACAATGAATAATGAAGATGATTGACGGAAATCCTTAGTTGTCTGTAAGTAAAACTTTAAGGCCACAGACCACGTCCAAGTTATGTAACAGACGCTCCTTCTTGGAAGAAAGATTAGGACACAAGGAAAGAACAACAATTTCCTGATTAATATTCTTATTCGAAACAACCTTAGGAAGAAAACCAGGTTTGGTACGTAAAACCACCTTATCAGAATGAAATATGAGATAAGGCGAATCACACTAACGCTGAAAGCTCAGAAACTCTTCGAGCATAAGAAATAGCAACCAAAAACAGAACTTTCCAAGATAACAGTTTAATATCTATGGAATACATAGGTTCAAACAGAACCCCTTGCAGAACTCGAAGAACTAAATTCAAACTCCAGGGAGGAGTAATAGGTCTAAATACAGGCTTAAAGTTATGGTAAATCTAACTATAGTTGAGTTAATATTTTAGAAGTATTACTTAATATAAGCACAGTGATGCTTTTGTTTTTTTTAAATAAACTTTTTTTCTTACAAAATTTTAATTTACAAATGCGCCCCGTTACCTGTTCCCTGACTGCCTCCCTGTTAGAATTTCAGAAATCTCTGTTAGATTGACAGGTGCATCATCCAATCGGGACTGCACCATACGCCCTATGTAAATCTGATATTAGCACGCTCCTGTGCTTGGAGTTTTCAATGGCATCAGCAGAACTTCAACTGCGCAAGTGCAGTTGCAGCCACAATCTCGCTGCTGCTTAGAGTAACACACTACATTACCCTGTCACTGCTTGGTGAAAAGTTTAAACGGTGAAGTAATAATTTTTAATTTAATAGTACTTTTATTTTATTTGCTGGTACTTAGATAATAAGCACGTTTGGGGGGGGAAGGGCGGCTCATGGGGGGATTCTTTAGTACTGTCTTCTGCACTGCTGTAAACAGTGAATTTGTGAAATGATACTGACAGGGTAATGTAGTGTTTTACTATAAGCAGCGGCGAGATTGTGGCTGCAACTGAACTTGTGCAATTGAAGTTCTGCTGATGCCATTGAAAACTCCAAGCACGGGAGGCATGCTAATACCAGATTTACATAGGGCATATGGTGCAGTTCCCAATTGGATGATGCACCTGTCAATCAAACAGAGATTTCTGAAATTCTAAAAGGGAGGCAGTCAGGGAACAGGTAACAGGGCGCATTTATAAATTAAAATTTTACAAGAAAAAAAGTATATTTAAAAAAAAACAAAAGCATCACTGTGCTTATATTAAGTAATACTTATAAAATATTAACTCAACTATAGTTAGATTTACCATCACTTTAATTCTAGATAGAGTCTGACAAAAACATCTGGTACATTTGCCAAACATCTGTGAAACAGAATTGACAAAGCTGAAATTTGTCCCTTTAAGGAACTCGCAGATAACCCTTTCTCCAATCCCTCTTGGAGAAAAGACAGAATCCTAGGAATCCTAACTTAATTCCATGAGTAACCCTTGGAATCACACCAATAAAGATATTTACGCCATATCTTAAGATAAATCTTTCTAGTGACAGGCTTTCTAGCCTGTATCAAAGTTCTAATAACTGAATCAGAGAATCCTTGCTTCGATAAAATCAAACGTTCAATCTCCACGCAGTCAGCTGCAGAGAAATTAGATTTGGATGTTGGAAAGGACCTTGAATGAGAAGGTCCTGTCTCAATGGAAGTTTCCACGGTGGCAGAGAGGACATGTCCACTAGATCTGCATACCAAGTCCTGTGTGGCCACGCAGGCGCTATCAGAATCACTGATGCTCTCTCCCGTTTGATTCAAGCAATCATGCGTGGGAGGAGAGGAAACGGCGGAAACACATAAGCTAGGCTGAACGACCAAGGTACTGCCAAGGCATCTATCAGTTCGGCCTGAGGATCCCTTGACCGGGATCCTTATCTTGGAAGTTTGGCATTCTGTCGGGATGCCATCAAATCCAATTCCGGTCTGCCCCATGTGAGAATCAATGAGGCAAATACCTCCGGGTGAAGTTCCCACTCCCCCGGATGAAAAGTCTGTCGACTTAGAAAATCTACCTCCCAGTTCTCTACTCCTGGGATGTAGATCGCTGACAGATGACAAGAGTGGGCTTCCACCCAACTGATTATCTTGGATACCTCTATCATCGCTAAGAAACTCCTTGTTCCACCCTGATGATTGACATATGCCACAGTCGTGGAATCTGATGAATTTGTCCGAAGCCAACGGAGGCTATGCCTGAAGCGCATTGAATATCGCTCTCAGTTCCAGTATATTGATTGGAAGAAAAGACTCCAGCTGAGTCCAAACACCCTGAGCCTTCAGGGAGTTCCAGACTGCCCCCAGCCCAGAAGGCTGGCATCTGTTGTCACTATCACCCACGAGGGTCTGCGGAAACAAATCCCTTGGGACAGATAATCCGGCGACAACCACCAAAGAAGAGAGTTTCTGGTCTCTTGATCCAGATTTATCTGAGGAGATAAACCCGCATAATCCCCATTCCACTGGGGATTATGCGGATTTATCTCCTCAGATAAATCTTGATCAAGAGACCAGAAACTCTCTTCTTTGCATGCACAGTTGCAGTGGTCTGAGATGAAAGCGAGCAAACGGAACGACGTCCATTGCCGCTACCATTAATCCAATTACTTCCATACACTGAGCCACTGATGGCCGAGGAATGGACTGAAGTGCTCGGCAAGTATTCAGATTATTTATTTTTCTGACCTCCGTCAGAAATATTTTCATGGTTACCAAGTCTATCAGAGTTCCCAAGAAAGGAACCCTTGTCTGTGGAACAAGTGAACTCTTCTCTATGTTCACCTTCCGTGAGTTCTCAGAAAAGACAACACTGTGTCTGTGTGAGATTTTGTCAGATGATATGTTGACGCCTGAATCAGAATATCGTCCAGATAAGGCACCACCGCTATTTCTCGTGGTCTGAGAACTGCCAAAAGAGACCCTAGAACCTTTGTGAAGATTCTAGGTGCCGTGGCCAACCCGAAAGGAAGAGCCACAAACTGATAATGTTTGTCCAAGAAGGCAAACCTTAGAAACCGATGATGATCCTTGTGGATTGGAATATGAAGGTAAGCATCCTTCAAATCCACGGTAGTCATATATTGACCCTCCTGGATCATCGGTAAAATTGTTCATATAATCTCCGTCTTGAATGATGAAACTCTTAGAAATTTGTTTAGATACTTGAGATCTAAAATGGGTCTGAATGTTCCCTCTTTTTTGGGAACCACAAATAGGTTTGAGTAAAACCCCAGTCCCTGTTCCAATTCTGGAACTGGACAAATTACCCCCATAGTAGAAAGGTCTTTTACACAGCGTAAGAACGCCTCTCTTTTTATCTGGTTTGCAGATAATCTTGAAAGATGAAATCTCCCTCTTGGGAGAGAAATCCCTGAATTCCAATTGATAACCGTGGGTCACTATTTGTAGTGCCCAGGGATCCTAAACATCTCTTGCCCAAGCCTGAGCAAAGAAAGAGTCTGCCCCCTACGAGATCCGGTCCCGGATCGGGGGCCACCCCTTCATGCTGTCTTAGGACCAGCAGTGGATTTTTTGGATCGTTTACCCTTATTCCAGTCCTGCTTTGAAGAGGAAGATGAAGCAGGGGGTCCTCCTTTAAATTTCCGAAAGGAATGAAAATTAATTCTGTTTACCCCCTGTTTAACTGACTTATCCTGAGGTAGGGCATGGCCCTTACCTCCTGTAATATTAGAAATGATTTCCTTCAATTCTGGCCTAAAAAGGGGTCTTACCTTTAACGGGGAATGGCTAAAAGCTTATGTTTTGATGACACATCAGCAGACCAAGAATTAAGCCATAATGCTCTACGTTCTAAAATAGCAAATTCTGCATTTTTTTGCTGCTAATCTAGCAATTTGAAAAGCGGCATCGGTAATAAAAGAATTAGCTAGCTTAAGAGCTTTAATTCTATCTAAGATGTCATCTAACGGAGTCTCAACCTTAAGAGCCTCAAACCAAAAAGCTGCCTGCAGTAGTTACTGGAACAATGCAAGCCGTAGGTTGTAAAAGAAACCCCTGATTAACAAATAATTTCTTTAATTAATCATCTAATTTCTTATCCACAGGGTCTTTAAAAACAAAATTTATGCTTACCTGATAAATTTATTTCTCTTGTGGTGTATCCAGACCTCGGGTTCATCCATTACTTGAGGGATATTCTCCTTCCCAACAGGAAGCTGCAAGAGGACACCCACAGCAGAGCTGCCTATATAGCTCCTCCCCTAACTGCCACCCCCAGTCATTCGACCGGAAAACAAGCAAGAAAAAAAGGAGGAAAACTATAGGAGTGCAGTGGTGACTAGTTTTAAAAATAAAAAACACCTGCCTTAAAATGACAGGGCGAGCCGTGGACTGGATACACCACAAGAGAAATAAATTTATCAGGTAAGCATAAATTTTGTTTTCTCTTGTAAAGGTGTATCCAGTCCACGGGTTCATCCATTACTTGTGGGATACCAATACCAAAGCTTTAGGACACGGATGAAGGGAGGGACAAGGCAGGAACTTAAACGGAAGACACCACTGCCTGTAAGACCTTTCTCCCAAAAATAGCCTCCGAAGAAGCAAGAGTATCCAATTTATAGAATTTAGAAAAGGTATGAAGTGAAGACCAAGTCGCCGCCTTACAAATCTGTTCAACAGAGGCCTCATGTTTAAAAGCCCATGTGGAAGCTACTGCTATAGTAGAATGAGCGGTAATTCTTTCAGGAGGCTGCTGGCCAGCAGTCTCATAAGCTAAGCGTATTATACTTCTTAGCCAAAAAGAAAGAGAAGTTGCCGAAGCCTTTTGGCCTCTCCTCTGTCCAGAGTAGACAACAAACAAAGCAGATGTTTGACGAAAATCCTTCGTAGCTTGTAAATAAAACTTTAAAGCACGAACCACATCAAGATTGTGTAATAGACGTTCCTTCTTTGAAGAAGGATTAGGACATAGAGAAGGAACAACAATCTCCTGATTGATATTCTTAATAGATACCACCTTAGGAAGAAACCCAGGTTTGGTACGTAACACTACCTTATCTGCATGGAAAATCAGATGAGGGGAATCAGATTGTAAAGCAGATAACTCCGAAACTCTTCGAGCCGAGGAGATAGCTACTAAAAACAGAACTTTCCAAGATAAAAGCTAATATCTATGGAATGCAAAGGTTCAAACGGAACCCCTTGAAGAACTTTAAGAACTAAATTTAAACTCCATGGCGGAACAACAGGTTTAAACACAGGCTTGATCCTAACTAAAGCCTGACAAAACGCCTGAACGTCTGGAACCTCAGCCAGACTTTTGTGCAAAAGAATAGACAGAGGAGAAATCTGTCCCTTTAAGGAACTAGCTGACAAACCCTTATCCAATCCTTCTTGGAGAAAAGATAATATCCTAGGAATCCTGACCTTACTCCATGAGTAACCCTTGGATTCACACCAATGAGGATATTTACACCATATCTTATAATAGATTTTCCTGGTGACAGGCTTTCGAGCCTGAATTAAGGTATCAATGACCGATTCGGAAAAACCACACTTTGATAGAATCAAGCGTACAATCTCCAAGCAGTCAGACATAGAGAAATTAGATTTGGATGTTTGAAGGGACCTTGAAGTAGAAGGTCCTGCCTTAGCGGCAGAGTCCATGGTGGAAAGGATGACATGTCCACCAGATCTGCATACCAAGTCCTGCATGGGCCACGCAGGGGGCTATCAAGATCACCAAAGCTCTCTCCTGCTTGATCTTGGCATTCAGACGAGGAAGCAGAGGGAAACGGTTGGAAACACATAAGCAGGCTGAAGGACCAGGGCGCTGCTAGAGCAATCTATCAGCGCTGCCTTTGGGATCCCTTGACCTGGACACGTAACAAGGAAGCTTGGTGTTCTGACGAGATGCCATGAGATCCAGTTCTGGTTTGCCCCAAAGTTGGATCAACTGGGCAAATACCTCCGGATGGAGCTCCCACTCCCCGGATGAAAAAATCCGCCTCCCAGTTCTCTACTCCTGGGATATGGATAGCTGAGAGATGCAAGAGTGAACCTCTGCCCATAGAATTATCTTTGAAACCTCCAAAATTGCCAGGGGGCTCCTTGCTCCCCCCTGATGGTTGATATAGGCTACAGTCATGATGTTGTCCGACTGAAATCTGATGAACCTGACCGCAGCTAGCTGAGGCCAAGCCTGAAGAGCATTGAATATCGCTCTTAGTTCCAGAATGTTTATCGGAAGGAGGGCCTCCTCCTGAGTCCACGAACCCTGAGCCTTCAGGGAGTTCCAGACTGCACCCCAGCCCAGAAGGCTGGTATCTGTCATTACTATAGTCCATTCTGGCCTGCGGAAACACATTCCCTTGGACAGATGGACCCGAGATAGCCACCAGAGAAGAGAATCCCTGGTCTTTTGATCCAGATTTAGTAGAGGGGACAAATCTGTGTAATCCCCATTCCACTTATTGAGCATGTCAAAGTTGCAGTGGTCTGAGATGTAGGCAGGCAAATGGAACTATGTCCATTGCCGCTACCATTAATCCGATTACCTCCATACACTGAGCCACTGACGGATGAGAAATGGAATAAAGAGCACGGCAGGAAGTTAGAAGTTTTGACAACCTGACCTCTGTCAGATAAATCTTCATTTCTACTGAATCTATCAGAGTTCCTAGGAAGGAAACTCTTGTGAGAGGTGAGAGAGAACTCTTTCCTTCATTCACCTTCCACCCGCGAGACCTTAGGAATGCCAGAACAATATCCATATGGGACCTGGTGATTTTAAAGTTGAACGCCTGTATCCGCATGTCGTCTAGGTAAGGGGCTACTGCTATACCCTGCGGTCTTAGAACCACCAGAAGGGACCCTAGAACCTTCATAAAGATTCTTGGTGCCGTGGCTAACCCAAAGGGAAGAGCCACAAACTGGTAATGCCTGTCTAGGAAGGCGAACCTGAGAAACTGATGATGATCCCTGTGTATCGGAATATGTAGATAAGCATCCTTTAAATCCCCGGTAGTCATATATTGACCCTCCTGGATCATAGGTAGGATGGTTCGAATAGTCTCCATCTTGAAGGATTTTTTTTTAGGATCTTGAGATCCAAGATTGGTCTGAAAGTTCCCTCTTTCTTGGGAACTATAAACAGATTTGAATAGAAGCCCTGCCCCTGTTCCTCCATTGGAACTGGGTGGATCACTCCCATAACTAGTAGGTCTTGAAAGCAATGTAAGAATGCCTCTCTCTTTATCTGGTTTGCAGATAATTGTGAGAGATGAAGCTTTGAAATCCAGAAGATATCCCTGGGAAACAATCTCCAGAGCCCAGGGATCCTGGATGTCTCTTGCCCAAGCCTGGGCGAAGAGAGAAAGTCTGCCCCCCACTAGATCCGGTCCCGGATTGGGGGCTATTCCTTCATGCTGTCTTAGAGGCAGCAGCAGGCTTTTTGGCCTGGTTTCCCCTTGTTCCAAGCCTGGTTAGGTCTCCAGACTGACTTGGACTGGGCAAAATGTCCCTTTTGTTTTGTAGAAGAGGAAGATGAAGCTGCGCCACTCTTGAAGTTTCGAAAGGAACGAAAATTAGTCTGTTTTGGTCCTTATCTTGTTGGACCTATCTGGGGAAAGACGTGGCCTTTTCCTCCAGTAATATCAGAAATGATCTCCTTCAGTCCAGGCCCAAATAGGGTCTGCCCTTTGAAGGGGATCTTGAGAAGTTTAGACTTTGAAGTGACATCAGCTGACCAGGATTTAAGCCATAGCGCCCTACGTGCCTGAATGTCAAAACCTGAATTTTTAGCCGTTAGCTTGGTTAAATGATAAACGGCGTCAGAAATAATGAAGTTGCTAACTTAAGAGCTTTAAGCCTGTCATCCAACGGGGTCTCTACCTGTAAAGCCTCCTCCAGAGACTGGAACCAGAAAGCCGTTGCAGCAGTGACTGGGGCAATGCATGCAAGAGGCTGGAGAATAAAACCCTTGTTGTATAAAGATTTTCTTAAGGAAACCCTCTAATTTCTTATCCATAGGATCTAGGAAAGCACAACTGTCCTCGACAGGAATAGTTGTACGCTTAGGCTAGGGTAGAGACTGCTCCCTCCCGTGTAGCGGCATCTATAGGAAACATTTCTTAAAAGCAGGAGGGGGAGAGATGGCACACCTGGTCTATCCCATTCCTTAGTAATAATTTCTGAAAACCTCTTAGGGATTGGGAAAAACATCAGTGTAAACAGGCACTGCAAAGTATTTGTCCATTTTACACAATTTCTCTGGGACTACAATGGTGTCACAGTCATCCAGAGTCACTAAAACCTCCCTGAGCAACACACGGAGGTGTTCAAGCTTAAATTTAAATGCTGTCAATTCAGAGTCAGACTGAAGTAACGCCTTCCCTGAATCAGAAATGTCACCCACAGATAGAAGCTCTTCTGCTTCGGCTTCTGTACATTGTGAGGGTACATCAGACATAGCTACTAAAGCAAATGGACAACAGAATATCAGTGGAGCCGGAGGCTGACTGTATGTGCAATAGTCGGAATGTGTGTGAATAACTCGTTATTTAACTATAATACATGTAAAAAGATAGGAAGAGTTTGGGTCGGCCAATCAAGAGTTAATATATTACTCTAGGGTGATAGTACTAGTAATCCATATTGGCTAGCTAATGAAAAATATTAAATGTACAAGATACAGATGTTTAAGCAATAACGGATAAATCAATATATTCAAAATATATAAACATTTAATAAATGAGTCACAATAAATTTAAAATAAGCATTCACAATAAATTTAAAATAAACATTCACACCGGTGTGTCAATAAAAGTTATATATCAGCAGATAAAAATGCTTAACGTAATTATGTGTTGCTTTTACGATTAAAGAAGACTCCGCTACGAATTTGTTACGGTTAGTAAAATGTCCCAGTGATTGACTCATTTAATAAATGTTTATATATTTTAAATATATTGAATTATCCGTTATTGCTTAAACATCTGTATCTTGTACATTTAATATTTTTCATTAGCTAGCCAATATGGATTACTAGTACTATCACCCTAGAGTAATATATTAACTCTTGATTGGCCGACCAAAACTCTTCCTATCTTTTACATGTATTATAGTTAATTCACACACATTCCGACTATTGCACATACAGTCAGCCTCCGGCGCCACTGATATTCGGTTGTCCATTTGCTAAATTAATTCACAACTGTGAGAAGTGTGAATTTGTCAGTCGGCTAGTACTGTTTCATATCCAGAGTCAAGTGTTCAACCTTTTTTTCTTATAGCTACTAAAGCGTCAGAAAGCTCTGTATTTGTTCTAGCCCCAGAGCTGTCTCGCTTTCCTTGTAACCCTGGCAGTTTGGACAATACCTCTGTGAGGGTATGATTCATAACTGCCGCCATGTCTTGTAAAGTAAACGCATTGGACGCGCTAGATGTACTTGGCGTCCCTTGAGCGGGAGTTATAGGTTCTGAGACGTGGGGAGAGCTAGATGGCATAATCTCCCTTTTGTCAGTCTCAGAAACCTCAGGTGATAAATCTTTAAAAGCCATAATATGGTCTTTATAACTTATAGAAAGGTCAGTGCATTGGTACACATTCTAAGAGGGGGTTCCACAATGGCTTCTAAACATAATGAACAAGGAGTTCCCTCTATGTCAGACATGTTTAACAGACTAGTAATGAGACCAGCAAGCTTGGAAAACACTTCAATAAATGTGAAAAAAGCAATAATAAAAAACGGTACTGTGCCTTTAAGAGAAAAAAACTACCACATAAACTGCAAAACAGTGAAGAAAAGTAGTAAACGCTACGAAATTTTTACAGTGTGTATAAGGGACTAAAACAGCATTGCACCCACTTGCAAATGGATGATTAACCCCTCAGGCCCAAAAACGAATTAGAAAAACATTAAACCTGTTAAACAGTCAAAAACACTGCCACAGCTCTGCTGTGGCTCCTACCTGCCCTTAAAAACGATTTTTGCAGGAACAAAACCCTCTATAGAGGTCCTATAAGCCAAAGGACTCTTTCAGAGAAGCTGGATGTCTCAGACTGAAAATGAAAATAGGCCCCTCCCACCATGCACTCAAAGTCAGAGGGCCTTAAAAAAGTACTCCTAGGAGTAATCTAACAAGCCATGTGGAAACTAGGCCCCAAATAAAGATTTATCACCCTCAGAGAAAAAAACGTTTTTATTTTTATAAATCATGCAAACGTTTTTACACTAAGTAATATAAGAATTAATATGAATATTATCCCTTTTTGCAAGCATGATCCCAGTTGTTGTTAAATCACTGTATCAGGCTTACGTTAAATATACCAGGCACTGTCAGAATTTTCTAGACCTTATCATCTCTCTAGAAAAAAATATACTGAACATACCTCAAAGCAGGCAATCTGCAGACCGTCCCCCCAACTGAAGTTTTCTTTCCATACTCTTCAGTTATGTGTGAAAACAGCAATGGACCTTAGTTACAAACCGCTAAGATCATCAAACCTCCAGGCAGATTCTTCTTCTAATTTCTGCCTGAGAGTAAAACAGTACAACGCCGGTACCGTTTAAAAATAACAAACTTTTGATTGAAGGTAAAAACTACACTAAGTCACCACATCTCTCTTGATACTTCCTTTCTTGTCGAGAGCTGCAAGAGAATGACTGGGGGTGGCAGTTAGGGGAGGAGCTATATAGACAGCTCTGCTGTGGGTGTCCTCTTGCAGCTTCCTGTTGGGAAGGAGAATATCCCACAAGTAATGGATGAACCCGTTGACTGGATACACCTTTACAAGAGAAAGCACAACTATCCTCAATTGGTATAGTAGTACGCTTAGCTAGAGAAGATATAGCTCCCTCTACCTTAGGGACCTTTTGCCATGAGTCCCGAATGGTATCTGATATAGGAAACATTTTCTTAAATTAGGAGAGGGAGAAAACGGTATACCTGGTCTATCCCATTCCTTTCTAATAATTTCCGAAATTCTCTTAGGAACCGGAAAAACATCAGTGTAAGTAGGAACTTCCAAATATTTATCCATTTTACACAACTTAAGTAACAGGCGGAGGTGTTCAAGTTTAAATTTAAATGGCATAGCACCCGAATCTGTCTGAGGCAAAACATTCCCTAAATCAGAAATTTCACCCTCAGACAGTAATTCCCTGATCCCCAACTCAGAGCACTGTGAGGGAACATCAGAAATAGCTAATAAAGCATCAGTGGATTCAGTATTTACATTGATACTTGACCTACTGCGTTTACCCTGCAACACTGGTAATTTAAACAATACCTCTGTAAGGGTAGTTGACATAACTGCAGCCATCTCCTGCAGAGTAAAAGAATTAGACGTATTAGAAGTACTAGGCGTCGCTTGTGTGGGCGTTAAAGGTTGTGACACTTGGGGAGAATTAGATGGCATATCCTGATTCTCTTCAGACTGAGAATCATCCTTAGGCACACTTTCTTTATTTAAAATATGCTTTTTACATTGTAAGGCCCTTTCAGTACAAAAGCTACACAATGTAAGAGGGGGTTGCACAATGGCTTCTAAACACATAGAAAAATGAAAAAACACATAGAAAAATGAAAAAACCACAATGTCAGACATGTTGAACAGACTAGTAATACCACAAAAGTCGTATAAACACTTATATATTGCAAAAAATAAACATTTGGAAAAAACGTGTACTGTGCCTTTAAGAAAGAAAAAGTGAACAATTCTTCCAAAATGCTCAAAAAACATTAAATTAACCCCAAATTTGACTAAATATCGTTGGTTAATCCAAAAATTACTGCACCCAGAAGCAAGGGTAGAAATGAGGCTTTAGAAGTACTAATATCAACTATTAATCAAAAGATAGATAAAAATACCATCTGCACCTTGCCACAGCTCTGGTGTTTCGCCTACCTGCCCCCAGGGTACTTCGAAACAAGTTTCCAACCCTTCAGACCAGCTACACAGTCCAGGAGCCTTACAAGTTACTGCTTGCTGCTGCTTAGCTTGAAGGAAGTGCGCATCTGAACGCGCAAAACTAAGCTCCGCCCCTTAAGGTCAGAGTAGGCCCAAACAAAACCACATGGAAGTGCGGTTTTGAACCAGAGTAAAAGTATACACAAAAAATAAAAAACGTAACACATCGTTTTTTACATTGTCTCCCATGTCACAAAATGCCCAAATATCAACTAAAGAAAAATATAATATAGGGACTCTAGTAACATCCCTCTAATAATAGGATTTACTGCTTACCTCATTCCCATAAAGGGAAATAATGCCAGCCAGTTCTGATACACCAAGTCTCCTCAGAAAAAAAGGCTGCACATACCTTAATGCTGCTTGTAGCATGAAACCGGTCTCCACACTGAAGATGTCTCATGGTTACCTTCAGAAGTCTTTGTGGGAACCAGCGTGGATCTTAGTTACAACTGCTAAGATCATCAACCTCAGGGCAGAAATCTTCTTCCATATCCCCCTGAGGAAAATAGTATGCACCGGTACCATTTAAAATAAAAAAACTTCTTGATTGAAGAAACTAAAACTAACACCTCACTTTACCATGTCTTCCTAGTATAACACAGGCAAAGAGAATGACTGAGGGTGGAGGGGATGGGAGGGGCTATATATATACAGCTCTGCTGTGGTGCTCTTTGCCACTTCCTGTTAGCAGGAGGTTAATATCCCACAAGTAAGGATGAAATCCGTGGACTCGACATATCTTTGTAAAAGAAAAGGCCTTTGATAGGCTCAATTGGGATTTCTTAAATGCCGTGCTATGTAAATATGAGTTTGGACCACCTTTGATAGAGAAAATATTTGCTTTATATCATTTCCCCACAGCTAAAATTTGCTTAAATAATTCCCTATCAACATCGATTAAAATCTTGAACGGTACACGCCAGGGATGCCCACTTTCACAGATTCTATTTATAATAGCTATGGAGGCTCTGGCAGCAAACATACGCCAGAACCCAAGTATCTCAGGAATCACTGTCAACAATATTGATTATAAAATGGCATTGTATGCTGATGATGTCATGCTTACCCTTACGAATCCAGTAACTTCACTGAATGCCTTATCAATAGAGTTCTCAAGATATAGTGGTATATCATTTTTTAAAATGAATGATTTCAAATTAGAATTCCTTAGTCTGAATAATCCCCTACAGATTACACAACAAATACAACAGACCTTTCCCTTCACGCCTCAAACTACGTCTATCAGATACCTAGGGATACAAATAACAGATAATAAAGATAAATTATTAGCCTTAAATTTCTTACCACTACATCAAAAGATTAAGCAAGAACTTCACAACAGGACACACAAATCTATGTCCTGGATAGGCCAGAAAAAGTGCTATTAAAATGAAGATATTTCTAAAAATACTTTACCCGCTACAGGCTTTACCTATGCACATACCAGACCATTATATACAAGCCCTACAAAATTCCATCAATACCTATATCTGGTCTAAACACATGACCAGAGTGTCGATGAAGACTATGTATATTTATAAGAAAGAGGAGATGGAGATGCCAAGATTGATGGAATTGGCTAGAGCCTGTTCCAATGCTATCCATTCCTTTATAAGAAAGAGGAGGGTTGGGGGTTCCCAACCTAGCATATTATCAACTGGAGCAGACATGAAAAAGATAAGGAATGGATAGCATTGGAACAGGCTCTAGCCAATTCCATCAATCTTGGCAGTATGTGCTTGTCCTCACCATTGCAGCAGAAAACATAATTTATGTAAGAACTTACCTGATAAATTCATTTCTTTCATATTAGCAAGAGTCCATGAGCTAGTGACGTATGGGATATACATTCCTACCAGGAGGAGCAAAGTTTCCCAAACCTCAAAATGCCTATAAATACACCCCTCACCACACCCACAATTCAGTTTAACGAATAGCCAAGAAGTGGGGTGATAAGAAAGGAGCGAAAGCATCAAAATAAGGAATTGGAATAATTTGTGCTTTATACAAAAAAAATCATAACCACCACAAAAAAGGGTGGGCCTCATGGACTCTTGCTAATATGAAAGAAATGAATTTATCAGGTAAGTTCTTACATAAATTATGTTTTCTTTCATGTAATTAGCAAGAGTCCATGAGCTAGTGACGTATGGGATAGCAGATACCCAAGATGTGGAACTTCCACGCAAGAGTCACTAAAGAGGGAGGGATAAAAATAAAGACAGCCAATTCCGCTGAAAAAATAATCCACAACCCAAATCAAAAAGTTTTAATCTTATAATAAAAAAAACTGAAATTATAAGCAGACGAATCAAACTGAAACAGCTGCCTGAAGTACTTTTCTACCAAAACCTGCTTCAGAAGAAGAAAAAACATCAAAATAGTAGAATTTAGTAAAAGTATGCAAAGAAGACCAAGTTGCTGCTTTGCAAATCTGATCAACAGAAGCTTCATTCTTAAAAGCCCAGGAAGTAGAAACTGACCTAGTAGAATGAGCCGTAATCCTTTGAGGCGGGGACTTACCCGACTCCACATAAGCAAGATGAATCAAAAAATTTAACCAAGACGCCAAAGAAATGGCAGAAGCCTTCTGACCTTTCCTGGAACCAGAAAAGATAACAAATAGACTAGAAGTCTTTCTAAAATCTTTAGTAGCTTCAACATAATATTTCAAAGCTCTTACTACATCCAAAGAATGTAAAGATCTTTCCTGAGAATTCTTAGGATTAGGACACAATGAAGGGACAACAATTTCTCTCCTAATGTTGTTAGAATTCACAACCTTAGGTAAAAATTTAAATGAAGTCCGCAACACCCGCCTTTATCCTGATGAAAATCAGAAAAGGAGATTCACAAGAAAGAGCAGATAACTCAGAAACTCTTCTAGCAGAAGAGATGGCCAAAAGGAACAATACTTTCCAAGAAAGTAATTTAATGTCCAGAGAATGCATAGGCTCAAACAGAGGAGCCTGTAAAGCTTTCAAAACCAAATTAAGACTCCAAGGAGGAGAGATTGACTTAATGACAGGTTTGATACGAACCAAAGCCTGTACAAAACAATGAATATCAGGAAGATTAGCAATCTTTCTGTGAAAAAGAACAGAAAGAGCAGAGATTTGTCCTTTCAAAGAACTTACAGACAAACCGTTATCCAAACCATCCTGAAGAAATTGTAAAATTCTAGGAATTTTAAAAGAATGCCAAGAGAATTTATGAGAAGAACACCAAGAAATGTAAGTCTTCCAAACTCGATAATAAATCTTTCTAGAGACAGATTTATGAGCCTGTAACATAGTATTAATCACTGAGTCAGAGAAACCTCTATGACTAAGAATCAAGCGTTCAATCTCCATACCTTCAAATTTAATGATTTGAGATCCTGATGGAAAAATGGGCCTTGAGATAGAAGGTCTGGTCTTAACGGAAGTGTCCAAGGTTGGCAACTGGCCATCCGAATGAGATCCGTATACCAAAACCTGTGAGGCCATGCTGGAGCCACCAGCAGTACAAACGAACGCTCCATTAGAATTTTGGAAATCACTTTTGGAAGAAGAACTAGAGGCGGAAAGATATAGGCAGGATGATAATTCCAAGGAAAGACAACGCATCCACTGCTTCCGCCTGAGGATCCCTGGATCTGGATAGATACCTGGGAAGTTTCTTGTTTAGATGAGAGGCCATCAGATCTATTTCTGAAAGTCCCCAGATTTGAACAATCTGAAGAAATACCTCTGGGTGAAGAGATCGGATGTAACATCTGGCGACTGAGATAATCCGCTTCCCAATTGTCTACATCTGGGATGTGAACTGCAGAAATTAGACAAGAGCTGGATTCCGCCCATACAAGTATCCAAGATACTTCTTTCATAGCTTGAGGACTGTGAGTCCCACCTTGATGATTGACATACGCCACGGTTGTGACATTGTCTGTCTGAAAACAAATAAACTATTCTCTCTTCAGAAGAGGCCAGAACTGAAGAGCTCTGAAAATCGCACAGAGTTCCAAAATGTTGAATGGTAATCTCGCCTCCTGAGATTCCCAAACCCCCTGCGCTGTCAGAGATCCCCATACAGCTCCCCAACCTGAAAGACTCGCATCTGTTGAGATCACAGTCCAGGTTGGACGAACAAAAGAGGCCCCTTGAATTAAACGATGGTGATTCAACCACCAAGTTAGAGAGGATCGAACATTGGGATTTAAGGATATTAATTGTGATATCTTTGTATAATCCCTGCACCACTGGTTCAGCATACAAAGCTGGAGAGGTCTCATGTGAAAACGAGCAAAAGGGATCTCGTCCGATGCAGCAGTCATGAGACCTAGAATTTCCATGCATAATGCTACTGAAGGGAACAATTGAGACTGAAGGTTTCGACAAGCTGAAACCAATTTCAGACGTCTCTTTTCTGTTAGAGATAAAGTCATGGATACTGAATCTATTTGGAAACCCAAAAAGGTTACCCTTGTCTGAGGAATCAAGGAACTCTTTGGTAAATTGATCCTCCAACCATGTTTTTGAAGAAACAACACAAGTTGATTCGTATGAGATTCTGCAGAATGTAAAGACTGAGCAAGTACCAAGATATCGTCCAAATAAGGAAATACTGCAATACCCTGTTCTCTGATTACAGAGAGAAGGGCACCGAGAACCTTTGAAAAGATCCTTGGAGCTGTTGCTAGGCCAAATGGAAGAGCAACAAACTGGTAATGCTTGTCTAGAAAAGAGAATCTCAGGAACTGATAGTGATCTGGATGAATTGGAATATGAAGATATGCATCCTGTAAGTCTATTGTAGACATATAATGCCCTTGCTGAACAAAAGGCAGAATAGTCCTTATAGTCACCATTTTGAATGTTGGTATCCTTACATAACGATTCAATATTTTTAGATCCAGAACTGGTCTGAAGGAATTCTCCTTCTTTGGTACAATGAATAGATTTGAGTAAAACCCCAGACCCCGTTCCAGAACTGGAACTGGCATAATGACCCCAGCCAACTCTGGGTCTGAAACACATTTCAGAAATGCCTGAGCCTTCACTGGATTTACTGGAATGCGTGAGAGAAAAAAATCTCTTCACAGGTGGCCTTACCTTGAAACCTTTTCTGTACCCTTGTGAAACAATGTTCTGAATCCAAAGATTGTGAATCGAATTGATCCAAACATCTTTGAAAAATCGTAACCTGCCCCCTACCAGCTGTGCTGGAATGAGGGCCGCACCTTCATGCGGATTTGGGAGCTGGTTTTGACTTTCTAAAAGGCTTGGATTTATTCCAGACTGGAGAAGGTTTCCAAACGGAAACCGTTCCTTTAGAGAAAGGGTCAGGCTTCTGCTCCTTATTCTGACAAAAGGAACGAAAACGATTAGCAGCCCTATATTTACCTTTAGATTTTTTGTCCTGAGGCAAAAAAGCTCCCTTCCCCCCAGTAACAGTTGAAATTATTGAATCCAACTGAGAACCAAACAATTTATTACCTTGGAAAGAGAGAGAGAGCAAGGTTGACTTAGAAGTCATATCTGCATTCCAAGTTTTAAGCCATAAAGCTCTTCTAGCTAAAATAGCTAAAGACATATACCTGACATCAATTCTAATGATATAAAAAATGGCATCACAAACATAGTTATTTAGCATGTTGAAGAAGTTTAACAATGCTATAAGCATTATGGTCTGATACTTGTTGCGCTAAAGCATCCAACCAGAAAGTTGAAGCTGCAGCAACATCAGCCAAAGAAATAGCAGGTCTAAGAAGAATACCTGAACATAAATAAGCTCTCCTTAGAAAGGATTCAAGCTTCCTATCTAAAGGATCCTTAAAGGAAGTACTATCTGCAGTAGGAATAGTAGTACGTTTAGCAAGAGTAGAGATAGCCCCATCAACTTTGGGGATTTTGTCCCAAAACTCTAATCTATCAGATGGCACAGGGTACAATTTCTTAAACCTTGGAGAAGGAGTAAATGAAGTACCCAGACTATTCCATTCCCTAGAAATCACTTCTGAAATAGCATCAGGAACTGGAAAAACTTCTGGAATAACCACATGAGGTTTATAAACCAAATTTAAACGTTTAGCAGATTTAGTATCAAGAGGACTAGACTCCTCCATATCTAATGCAATCAACACTTCTTTAAGTAAAGAACGAATAAACTCCATTTTAAACAAATATGAAGATTTATCAGTATCAATATCTGAGGCAGAATCTTCTGAACCAGATAGATTCTCATCAGAAACAGATAAGTCAGAATGATGGCAGTCACTTAAAAATTCATCCGAAATGTGAGAAGTTTTAAAAGACCTTTTACGTTTACTGGAAGGAGGAATAACAGACAGAGCCTTCCTAATATAATTAGAAACACATTCTTTTACATTAACAGGGACATCCTGAACATTAGATGTTGAAGGAACAACAACAGGTAAAGGATTATTACTAATGGAGACACAATCTGCATTGGAAAGTTTATCATGGCAACTAACACAAACTACAGCCGGAGGAACAGTTACCACAAGTTTACAACAAATGCACTTAACTTTGGTAGAACCAGCATCAGGCAGCGTCTTTTCAGTAGTAGATTCTGATCCAGGGTCAGGATGTGACATCTTGCAATATGTAATAGAAAAAACAACATATAAAGCAAAATTATCAAATTCCTTAAATGACAGTTTCAGGAATGGGAAAAAATGCAAAATAACAAGCTTCAAGTAACCAGAAGCAAAGAAAAAGAGATACTTAAATAATGTGAGAAAAAAGTGGAACAAAAAAGACGCCCATATTTTTTGGCGCCAAGTATGACGCCACATCCTCTGACGCCGAAACCGACGCCCACATTTTTTGGCGCAAAAAAACGTCTGAATACACATGCGTCAAAAAAATTACATTAACTGAAAACAACTTCCGGCGTCAACTACGGCGCCGGAAATTACAAAATTTTGCGCCAAAAAAGTTCGCGCCAAGAATGACGCAATAAAATGAAGCATTTTCTGCCCCCGCGAGCCCGCAGGGAAAAATAGTCAATTGAAAATTTTCAAGGTAAGAAAAAATATTTATTCATATGCATTATCCCAAATAATGAAACTGGCAAATATAAGTTTAAAGACATATATTTAGAACTTTACATATAAAGTGCCCAACCATAGCTTAGAGTGTCACAAAAAAATAAGACTTACTTACCCCAGGACACTCATCTACATATAGCAGATAGCCAAACCAGTATTGAAACGAGAATCAGTAGAGGTAATGGTATATAAGAGTATATCGTCGATCTGAAAAGGGAGGTAGGAGAAGAAATCTCTACGACCGATAACAGAGAACCTATTAAATAGATCCCCTAGAGGAAGACCATTGTATTCAAATAGGCAATACTCTCTTCACATCCCTCTGACATTCGCTGCACTCTGAGAGGAAAACCGGGCTTCAACCTGCTGCGAAGCGCATATCAACGTAGAATCTAGCACAAACTTACTTCACCACCTCCATGGGAGGCAAAGTTTGTAAAACTGAATTGTGGGTGTGGTGAGGGGTGTATTTATAGGCATTTTGAGGTTTGGGAAACTTTGCCCCTCCTGGTAGGAATGTATATCCCATACGTCACTAGCTCATGGACTCTTGATAATTACATGAAAGAAAGCACTACACACCACATCCAACTTCACCATTGAAACACTCAAAATATGGAACAGCTTACTTAAAAGGGAGACAGCACTTTCATCAAACCCCTCCCCACTAACCCCAATTATCACAAACCCCATCTTTAATGGTGAAAATAGAATTAGCCCAGACTCAGAACACTCTGTACATACTTTGATACCCTTCTATACAGTTCTTGATAACGGCAAGCTACGCCCGAAGATAGACATATTAAAACCTAATATACCATACTTTAACCACTGGTATAAGTACCACCAATTAAACCATATAGTTACCTCGCATCCGGAAAAATCTAAAATAAATAGGCAACTTACCCCATTTGAAACTCTTTGCTATCGGTCTAGTATTACCAAAGGCTATATGTCTATCTCATATAAGCTATGTATGCAGGGCAACACTCATACCCTGCCCACATATATACAGAAATGAGAAAAATAATTAAATATTAAACTTACTGAGAAAGAGTGGCTTGCTATCATTTCACAGATAAACTCCTCAGCCTCATCTACAAGATTTCGTTAGACCAACATGAAACTTCTCAATAGATGGTATTACACAACCCAAAGACTAACTCAGATATACCCAACAACAACTGCTAACTGTTGGAGAGGATGTGGCTAAGTAGGTTCGCTGCTACACATTTGGTGGGAATATCCCAAAATTGTCGAATATTGGCAACTCATACTTAGGGAAATCAACAAGGTATTTCACACCACTATGCTCCTTGACCCTCTGAAATGTCTGTTCCACAAATCTGTTAAATTGTCTTGTAACTTAAGATCCACGCTTTTGTATATTATGCTAAATTGTGCTAAACAGTTGATACCCCGATTATGGAAAAAAACATAATTTATGTAAGAACTTACCTGATAAATTCATTTCTTTCATATTAGCAAGAGTCCATGAGCTAGTGACGTATGGGATATACATTCCTACCAGGAGGGGCAAAGTTTCCCAAACCTTAAAATGCCTATAAATACACCCCTCACCACACCCACAATTCAGTTTAACGAATAGCCAAGAAGTGGGGTGATAAGGAAAAAAGTGCGAAAGCATATAAAATAAGGAATTGGAATAATTGTGCTTTATATAAAAAAATCAAAACCACCACAAAAAAGGGCGGGCCTCATGGACTCTTGCTAATATGAAAGAAATGAATTTATCAGGTAAGTTCTTACATAAATTATGTTTTCTTTCATGTAATTAGCAAGAGTCCATGAGCTAGTGACGTATGGGATAATGATTACCCAAGATGTGGATCTTTCCACACAAGAGTCACAAGAGAGGGAGGGATAAAATAAAGACAGCCAATTCCTGCTGAAAATAATCCACACCCAGAATAAAATTTAATGAAAAAACATAAGCAGAAGATTCAAACTGAAACCACTGCCTGAAGTACGTTTCTACCAAAAACTGCTTCAGAAGAAGAAAACACATCAAATGGTAGAATTTAGTAAAAGTATGCAAAGAGGACCAAGTTGCTGTTTTGCAAATCTGATCAACCGAAGCTTCATTCTTAAACGCCCAGGAAGTAGAAACTGACCTAGTAGAATGAGCTGTAATCCTTTGAGGCGGAGTGTTACCCGACTCAACATAGGCATGATGAAATAAAGATTTCAACCAAGATGCCAAAGAAATGGCAGAAGCTTTCTGGTCTTTTCTAGAACCGGAAAAGATGACAAATAGACTAGAAGTCTTTCGGAAAGACTTAGTAGCTTCAACATAATATTACAAAGCTCTAACAGCATCCAAAGAATGCAATGATTTCTCCTTAGAATTCATAGGATTAGGACATAATGAAGGAACCACAATTTCTCTACTAATGTTGTTAGAATTCACAACCTTAGGTAAAAAATTCAAAAGAAGTTCGCAGCACCGCCTTATCCTGATGCAAAATCAGAAAAGGAGACTCACAAAAAAAAGTAGATAATTCAGAGACTCTTCTGGCAGAAGAGATGGCCAAAAGAAACAAAACTTTCCAAGAAAGTAATATAACGACCAAAGAATGCATGGGTTCAAAAGGAGGAGCTTGAAGAGCCCCCAGAACCAAATTCAAGCTCCAAGGAGGAGAAATTGACTTAATGACAAGTTTTATACGAACCAAAGGTTGTACAAAACAATGAATATCAGGAAGATTAGCAATCCTTCTGTGAAAAAGAACAGAAAGAGCAGAGATTTGTCTTTCAAGAAACTTGCGGACAAACCTTTATCTAAACCATCCTGAAGAAATATAAATCTTCCAGACTCTATAATATATCTCTCTAGATACAGAGTTATGAGCCTGTCACATAGTATCAATCACAGAGTCAGAGAAACCTCTTTGACCAAGAATCAAGCGTTCAAACTCCACACCTTAAAATTAAGGTTTTGAGATCCTGATGGAAAAAAGAACCTTGAGACAGAAAGACTGGTCTTAACGGAAGAGTCCACAGCTGGCAAGAGGCCATCCGGACAAGATCCGCATACCAAAACCTGTGAGACCATGCTGGAGCTACCAGCAGGACAAACGAGCATTCCTTTAGAATATTGGAGAATACCCTTGGAAGAAGAACTAGAGGCGGAAAGATATAGGCAGGATGACACTTGTAAGGAAGAGATAATGCATCCACTGCCTCCGCCCGAGGATCCCAGGATCTGGACAGATACCAGGGAAGTTTCTTGTTTAGATGAGAAGCCATCAGATCTATTTCTTTGAGTTCCCACATTTAAACAATCTGAGGAAATACCTCTGGGTGAAGACCATTCGCCCAGGTGCAACGTTTGGCAACTGAGATAATCCGCTTTCCAATTGTCCATACCTGGGATATGAACCGCAGAGATTAGACAGGAGCTGGATTCCGCCCAAACCAAAATTCGAGATACTTCTGTCATAGCCAGAGGACTGTGAGTCCCTCCTTGATGATTGATGTATGCCACAGTTGTGACATTGTCTATCTGAAAACAAATGAACAACTCTCTCTTCAGAAGAGGCCAAGACTGAAGAGCTCTGAAAATTGCACGGAGTTCCAAAATATTGATCGGAAATCTCACCTCCTGAGATTCCCAAACCCCTTGTGCCGTCAGATACCCCCCACACAGCTCCCCAACCTGTAAGACTTGCATCTGTTGAGATTATAGTCCAGGTCGGAAGAACAAAGAAGCCCCCTGAACTAAACGATGGTGATCTGTCCACCATGTCAGAGAGTGTCGTATAATCGGTTTAAAGATATTAATTGAGATATCTTTGAATAATCCCTGCACCATTGGTTCAGCATACAGAGCTGAAGAGGTCGCATGTGAAAATGAGCAAAGGAGATCGCATCTGATGCGGCAGTCCTAAGACCTAAAATTTCCATGCATAAGGCTACCAAAGGGAATGATTGTGACTGAAGGTTTTGACAAGCTGATATCAATGTTAAACTTCTCTTGTCTGACAAGGACAGAGTCATAGACACTGAATCTATCTAGAAACCTAAAAAGGTTACCCTTGTCTGAGGAATCAATGAACTGATTGGTAAATTGATCCTCCAACCATGAACTTGAAGAAACAACACAAGTCGATTCGTATGAGATTCTTCGAAAATGAGAAGACTGAGCAAGTACCCAGATATCGTCCAATAAGGAAATACCAAAACCCTGTTCTCTGATTACAGAAAGAAGGGCACCGAGAACCTTTGAAAAAAATTCTTGGAACTGAGGCTAGGCCAAACGGTAGAGCCACAAAACTGGTAATGCTTGTCTAAAAAGAGAATCTCAGACACTAAAAGTGATCTGGATGAATCGGAATATGCAGATACCCATCCTGTAAATCTATTGTAGACATATAATGCCCTTGCTAAACAAAAGGCAGGATAGACCTACAGTAACCATCTTGAATGTTGGTATCCTTACATAACGATTCAATATTGATAGATCCAGAACTGGTCTGAAGGAATTGACCTTCTTTGGTACAATGAAGAGATAAAATAAAACCCCAGCCCCTGTTCCAGAACTGGAACTGGCATAATTACTCCAGCCAACTCTAGATCTGAAAACACATTTCAGAAATGCTGAGCCTTTGCTGTGTTAACTGGGACACGGGAAAGAAAAAAAAAATCTCTTAGCAGGAGGCCTTAACTGAAGCCAATTCTGTACCTTTCTGAAACAATGTTCTGAAACCAGAAATTGAGAACGGAATTGATCAAAATTTCTTTGAAGAAAACGTAATCTGCCCCATACCAGCTGAGCTGTAATAAGGTCCGCACCTTCATGGGTACTTAGGAGCTGGCTATAGGTTTTCTATAAGGCTTGGATATATTCCAAACTGGAAATAGTTTCCAAACTGATACCGCTCCTGAGGATGAAGGATCAGGCTTTTGTTCCTTATTGTGAGGAAAGGAACGAAAATGATTATTAGACCTAAATTTACCTTAAATTTTTTATCCTTTGGTAAAAACGTTCCCTTCCTTCCAGAAACAGTTGAGATAATAATTTATTACCCTGGAAAGAAAGGGAAAGCAAAGTTGACTTAGAAGACATATCAGCATTCCAAGTTTAATCCATAAAGCTTTTCTAGCTAAAATAGCTAGAGACATATACCTGACATCAACTCTAATGATATCAAAAGATGGTATCACCAATAAAATTATTAGCATGTTATAGAATAATAATAATGCTATAAAATTATGATCTGTTACTTGTTGCGCTAAAGCTTCTAACCAAAAAGTTGAAGCTGCAGCAACATCCGCTAAAAATATAGCAGGTCTAAGAAGATTACCTGAACATAAGTAAGCTTTTCTTAGAAAGGATTCAATTTTCCTATCTAAAGGATCCTTAAATGAAGTACTATCTGCCGTAGGAATAGTAGCACATTTAGCAGGAGTAGAGACAGCCCCATAACCTTAGGGATTTTGTCCCAAAAAAACTCTAATCTGTCAGATGGCACAGGATATAATTGCTTAAACGTTTAGAAGGGAGTAAAAGAATTACCCAAATTATTCCATTCCCTGGAAATTACTTCAGAAATAGCATCAGGGAGATTAAACACTTCTGGAATAACTACAGGAGATTTAAAAACCTTATTTAAACGTTTAGATTTAGTATCAAGAGGACCAGAATCCTCTATTTCTAATGCAATTAATACTTCTTTAAATAAAGAACGAATAAATTCCATCTTGAACAAATACAAAGATTTATCAGCATCAACCTCTGAGACAGAAAACTCTGAACCAGAAGAACCATTATCAGTATCAGAATGATGATGTTCATTTAAAAATTCATCTGAAAAAAGAGAAGTTTTAAAAGACTTTTATGTAAACTAGAAGGAGAAATAACAGACATAGCCTTCTTAATGGATTTAAAAAATAAAATCTCTTATGTTTATCAGGAACACTCTGAAAATTAGATGTTGACGGAACAGCAACAGGTAATGTAACAGTACTAAAGGAAATTTTATCTGCATTAATAAGTTTGTCATGACATGCAATACAAACAACAGCTGGAGAAACAGATACCAAAAATTATAGCAGATTACACTTAGCTTGGTAGCTCCAGCACTAGACAGCGATTTTCCTGTAGTATCTTCTGACTCAGATGCAACGTGAGACATCTTGCAATATGTAAGAGAAAAAACAACATATAAAGCAAAATTGATCAAATTCCTTTAAATGACAGTTTCAGGAATGGGAAAAATGCCAAAGAACAAGCTTCTAGCAACCAGAAGCAATGAAAAAATAAGACTTAAATAATGTGGAGACAAAAGCGACGCCCTTATTTTTTAGCGCCAAATAAGACGCCCACATTATTTGGCGCCTAAATGCTTTTGGCGCCAAAAATGACGCCACATCCGGAACGCCGACATTTTTGGCGCAAAATAACGTCAAAAAATGACGCAACTTCCAGCGACACGTATGACGCCGGAAACGGAAAAGAATTTTTGCGCCAAAAAAGTCCGCGCCAAGAATGACGCAATAAAATGAAGCATTTTCAGCCCCCGCGAGCCTAACAGCCCACAGGGAAAAAAAGAGTCAAATTTTTGAAGGTAAGGAAAGTTGAACATTCTGAGTCAAGGCAAATAAATGTTTGAATACATATATTTAGAACTTTATAAACAAAGTGCCCAACCATAGCTTAGAGTGTCACAGAAAATAAGATTTACTTACCCCAGGACACTCATCTACATGTTTGTAGAAAGCCAAACCAGTACTGAAACGAGAATCAGCAGAGGTAATGGTATATATAAGAGTATATCGTCGATCTGAAAAGGGAGGTAAGAGATGAATCTCTACGACCGATAACAGAGAACCTATGAAATAGACCCCGTAGAAGGAGATCACTGCATTCAAATAGGCAATACTCTCCTCACATCCCTCTGACATTCACTGCACGCTGAGAGGAAAACCGGGCTCCAACTTGCTGCGGAGCGCATATCAACGTAGAATCTAGCACAAACTTACTTCACCACCTCCATCGGAGGCAAAGTTTGTAAAACTGAATTGTGGGTGTGGTGAGGGGTGTATTTATAGGCATTTTAAGGTTTGGGAAACCTTGCCCCTCCTGGTAGGAATGTATATCCCATACGTCACTAGCTCATGGACTCTTGCTAATTACATGAAAGAAAGAGGTAATTCCCCCAATAAGAGACTGGACTGAAAATGTCACTTTAACACTTTCTTTCGAAAAGTATCATTATTATCAGCTGCATAAAATGGAGGACTACTACTCAATAACATTTATATGGGAAGAGTATGTACACTTGAACAATTGTTAATAATACTCCGTGAGAGAGATGTAAAACAGTTTGATTTACAAAAAAAAAACAAAATACGTTAGTCATATTGTATTGAAAACGGATGTATAATGATACAATCATGCCTTGTTGTATAGCTTGACTTGTTTAATGAAAATTTTAAAAAAAGGGGGGATAATGCAAGAGGTTACTGAGAGCAACCACCAGATGGCATTAAGCAGTATTGAAAACACAGGCGTAAAACTCTGACAAACAGAAGCTAATTTAAGCAGAAATTAGGGCAGTAAACACCAAGCATCCCTACATATATAATGCCCAAACTTCTTAGGGCCACCCTGTCGAAGATGAACTTTGGAACCCATTTTATGAGAAAGATTTTCTCTCTTTACACAGTGCCCACGGCACAAATTAAAATAAATAACACATTGTCGGAGCCCTTTAACATCAGTAACGGCACTCAGCAGGGCTGCCCACTGTCACCTCTCCTTTTCGCCCTGACAATAGAAGTATTGGCGCAGAAGATCAGGGAAAACAATAAAATATCAGGGATACGGGTGGGTCAAAAGGACCATAAATTATCACTATATGCAGATGATGTTTTACTATCGCTATCCAACCCACTAGTATCGCTCCCAGAATCCCTAAAGGAATTTGAAGAATATGGTAGGGTGTCCAACTTTCATCTGAATCAAAATAAGTCGGAAATCTTAAATATAAACCTCTCACAAGCGGAGCTGCGCCAACTTTCGGACACATGCCCATTGAGGTTGCAAACCCGCACACTCAGGTATTTAGTAATCAATATAACAGCATCACCCGAGTCCCTGTTTGAGGCCAATTACACACACCTGCTACACTCGATCACATGTGATCTATCCTCATGGAAAAACAAAAAAATATTGTGGCTGGGGCGAATTGGAATAATTAAAATGACTGCTTCCACGAATTCTGTATTACCTGCAGACCCTCCCGGTTCCTCTTCAGCCGAATTACTTACAAAAATTACAGAGCACATTGGAGGGGTATATTTGGGGTGGCGGCAGACCGCGGGTAGCAAGAAGCACACTATATCAAACGAAGGAGAAAGGAGGACTAGGGGTACCCAACTTACTACTATATAGGAAAGCAATTAACTTACAACATCAGGTAGAATGGAGCATCAATCACGAGCAAAAAACTTGGGTACAGATAGGAAGGGGGTGGACCTCTTGGACCTCATTGGGGTGGACCTCTCCTAAAGCCAGGCCCAAGATAGTTAAATCTTACATGCTCCTAAAAGAGTTTTTTGCACAGTGGGACAAAACCTTGACAGAATTCTGAAAAAAAGAATTACATTGCTGTTTTGAAAGTCACACTCACCGGCAACCCGGCAAGGCTATTGGTGCGGCAAAGAACTCACTTGAAGACACACACACGTCACAGCCAGGTAACGGCTGATTCAGAAATGCCAAACACCGCCGCGAGGAGAAAGCTGACTCAGGGAAAGGTATTTTGATCCTAAACCTTTCGGATTCTGGTGAGTGTTGATACACCTTTATATTTGGGACCAATTATTTGATATTTTCACTCATATACATCAACAGAGGATATATCGTCAATAACTGCTAAATCTGAATACAACAGTAATTGCAAATATAAGGGGTACCCCACAGTAAAAAACTGACATTCCAAAACGTTTTTTCCTTTTCTTTTGGTTTTTCTCTGGAGATATAAGACCAAATAGTAAAAACGATATATAAAGACTGAGGATAATCTATTGACACTCAATTCTGATACATATTGTTTTTCAGCATAAACTTTGAAACTAAAATTGATACAATCAATTATTGGGTAAAACGAGCAGAATAGATATCTTTCAACTTTGAATATTTGGAAGCCTTTAGCAAACAAATAGGATTTTAATTGTTAATAGTGGAATTTAATATCATCATTTGATTGTAGTATTTATTTAATAAGGTTCACCTTATAAATAAGTGTTTTAAATGTCTATATTTGTGCAATAAAGTTTAATAGTGTTTACATATATTTTTATTTCTTTTGTATTGCTTTTATAAGAATTCCATTTGGAATTCATTACACTTTTTATATATTAATAGTGTATAATTTGGCTATAGGTAGAGCTGTTTAGCGCACTCTAATTTTGTATACTTAATATTTTTAGTGTGGGTTTTGGGAAACCACACTTTGTAGAGCTGCATATATCTACCTTAAAGGGTTTATTCTATTGCATATTGTTTTTTCCTTTCCCGTTAACCCTTGAGCCATACAAAATATCATTGATGTTTTTAAAGTTAGATTAAACTTTTTTTTCTGAAATTGAAAAATTAGAGGATTCTACTGAAAAAATATATTAATCTAAACATTGTACCTAGAGGTTTGAGATTATTAAAAGATTGTACTTTTCAATTGCAAGATCATTTGCAAAAAGAATGGTTTGAAACTTTAAGTGTTGCATCTATTAATTTAATGAAAATAATTGTAAAATCAAGAAATATTAGTCTAAAGGAATATGGTGAAAAGATTCAACATCTTAGCAATGAATTATCCCCTTGGAATACAGAGACAGATTATAAAAATATTCAGACCAATATTATAAATAACCTGAAAGACATTAAGAAAATAACGATTGAGATTAAACTTAGAAAAATGAATAGAGATATGGTTGATTATAAAAATACAGATACAAATAATGATATTCAATTGTCTGAATCAGAGATAGACAAACCCCAACAAGAAAATGATCAAAAATGGAGGATTTTCTCTAAAAAGAATAACAAAAAGAACATTAAACTCAACTCTAATTCAAATAGAACTAATTTGGGGAATAACAATACTAACTATGAACAAAATCAAAATAGAGGTTCTCTTTCTAATTTAAGATTATCAGGTGAATATCCCAAACCAAATTCTAATTATAATAATAATTGGAATAGAGAGAAAAATAATGGGAATAGAGAGAGAAATAATGATAGTTATGGTTTCCCTGCTTATCGAGGAAATAATTTTAATAGAGATAGGAGAACTGATAATTATGGTTATTCTACACATCAGGGAGATAATTATAATAGATCCCATTATAACAGACAAAATTGGAGAGCCAAAAAAGATGATTGGAGACAACATGAACAAAACTGGTCCAACTACAATAGATTTGAACCTCTAAGAGATTTAGATCTAAGAGCCAATTTAGATAGCCCCCAACAAGGTACCTCTGTCTCTTTTTTAGGAGAGGACAAGCGAGAAACAGAAAGAATGAAACAGAAAAAAAGAGAAAGAAAGGAACCAGAGGTAGAGGAGGAAAGAGAGAAATTGAGAAGAATGAGGTAAACAAGGAATCTTCAATTTGAGTTCCATAGAATTGAATGATAACCAATATAAAGTACTGCAAAAAGGTTTGACATTCGCACCTTCAAATAAGCTGAATAAATTTAACACTCTAATTAATGTAAATAGTTTCATTCGAAATGTTACCCTTAAAAGATATTTTATAAAAAATCTTATCGAACGTAAAATAACAAATGATAATAGAGGCTTTCACCATACTAATCTAAAGCCTAAATCACATTTTTTTCCAACCTCAGAAAAAGGTAGAAACATAGAAATGTTTGAAAGGGCAGTTAAGAAAGATATAGAGAACCTGAACCTAGATAAAATGAAATATAACCTAACAAAAAAAGAAAATGATATTCTAAAGAATTTACAAAATAACCCATTAATTACCATAAAGCAAGCGGATAAGGGGGGGGTATTGTTTTACTAGACACTAGTGATTATATAAAAGAGGCAAATAGGTTATTAGATGATGTTGAGACTTATAAGAAAATTAAAATAAACCCAACTTCTAAATTAAATAAGGAACTAATAAAATTACTAGATAAAGCACACAATACAGGAATTATTAATGGAAAGGAATATGGTTTTTTAAATATAGAATATCCCAGAATTCCCATTATTTATTACCTTCCTAAAATCCATAAATCCCTTAAAAATCCCCCTGGTAGACCTATAATTTCAGAGATAGAATCCATCTCATCGAATTTATCAGAATACGTGGATAATTATCTTCAAGATTATGTAACTTGTCTCCCATCTTATTTAAAGGACTCTACTGAGCTACTTAAAATTTTAAAGAATATCAAATGGGAAAAAGATTTTATCCTGGTTACTTGTGATGTGTGCTCATTATACACTAATATTAGACACAACTTAGGTCTTCAGGCAGTAGAATATTTTTTAAATAAACGAGGTGATATGCCCTTGGAACAAATACAGTTTTTACTTGATAGTATATTTTTTATTTTGAATAATAACTATTTTAATTTTAATAACCAATTTTATCTACAACTCAAGGGAACGGCGATGGGCACCAAGTTTGCCCCCAGTTATGCAAATCTTTTTATGGGATACATAGAAGAAAAATTAATACATGGATCCCATTGGGAGGCGAACTTGGTGCTCTATCGTCGTTACATAGATGATATTTTTATTTGGAAGGGTGATAGAGAAATTTTAGATATATTTTTAGAAGATTTTAATAATAATGATTTTGATATTAATTTAACTTATGAAATTAGCACTAATAGTATTAGTTATATGGATGTAGACACAGAAATACAAAATAATGAGATTATTACAAAAACCCATTTTAAAAAGGTGGACTCTAATGGTTATATTCATAATTCCAGCTGCCATTATAAGAAATGGCTAGAAAACATTCCAAAAAAACAATTTTTGCGAATTAGGAAAAATTGTACTAGACAAGACGACTTTGAAAAACAAACCACATATTTGGAAAATAAATTTAAAAAGAGAGGTTATAAAGAGGAACTTATAAACAAAGCTAGAATAGAAGCCAGAGAGAAAACACAACATGAGTTATTACAATGTAAAAAGAAGAAAGATCACAACTATGAATTTTTAAATATACCATTTATTACAGATTATAATATTAATCATAATAAATTGAGAGAAGTTTTAAATAAGCACTGGCACTTACTCCAAAGAGACCCCTATATTGGTGAATCCTTAACAGATAAACCAAAAATAGTGTTTAAAAAAATTCAGATCAGCCAATAGAATGCGAGCTCAATCTGATTGGCTGATTGGATCAGCCAATCGGATTGAACTTGATTCCGATTGGCTGATTCCATCAGCCAATCAGAATATTCCTACCTTAATTCCGATTGGCTGATAGAATCCTATCAGCCAATCGGAATTCGAGGGACGCCATCTTGGATGACATCATTTAAAGGAACCGTCATTCGGCGAGTAGGCGTCGGTTGAAGAGGATGTTCCGCGTCGGCTTGGAAGAAGATGGATCCGCTCCGCTCCAGAAGAAAGAAGATTGAAGATGCGGCTTGATAGAAGACTTCATCCCGATGATGGACTTCCGACTTCAGCCCGATGATGGATTTCTTCAGCCACCGCTTGGATCCAGACTTCAGCCCGAGGATGGACGTCACTCTTCAGCCCCCCACTTGGGCTTGGATCAAGACTTCCGAGGACCGATCGGTGAACCTGGTATGGTGAAGATAAGGTAGGAAGATCTTCAGGGGCTTAGTGTTAGGTTTATTTAAGGGGGGTTTGGGTTAGATTAGGGGTATGTGGGTGGTGGGTTGTAATGTTGGGGGGGGTATTGTTTGTGTTTTTTTTACAGGCAAAAGAGCTGAATTCTTTGGGGCATGCCCCGCAAAGGGCCCTGTTCAGGGCTGGTAAGGTAAAAGAGCTTTGAACTTTTTTAATTTAGAATAGGGTAGGGCATTTTTAATTTTGGGGGGCTTTGTTATTTTATTAGGGGGCTTAGAGTAGGTGTAATTAGTTTAAAATTGTTGTAATATTTTTCTAATGTTTGTAAATATTTTTTTATTTTTTGTAACTTAGTTCTTTTTTATTTTTTGTACTTTAGTTAGTTTATTTAATTGTAGTTATTTGTAGGTATTGTATTTAATTAATTTATTGATAGTGTAGTGTTAGGTTTAATTGTAGATAATTGTAGATATTGTATTTAAATAATTTATTGATAGTGTAGTGTTAGGTTTAATTGTAGATAATTGTAGATATTGTATTTAATTAATTTATTGATAGTGTAGTGTTAGGTTTAATTGTAACTTAGGTTAGGATTTATTTTACAGGTAATTTTGTAATTATTTTAACTATTTTAGCTATTAAATAGTTCTTAAATATTTAATAGCTATTGTACCTGGTTAAAATAAATACAAAGTTGCCTGTAAAATAAATATTAATCCTAAAATAGCTATAATATAATTATAATTTATATTGTAGCTATATTAGGGTTTATTTTACAGGTAAGTATTTAGATTTAAATAGGAATAATTTATTTAATAAGAGTTAATTTATTTTGTTAGAATAAAATTATATTTAACTTAGGGGGGTGTTAGGGTTAGGGTTAAAATTAGCTTTAGGGGTTAAAAAATTTATTAGAGTAGCGGTGAGCTCCGATCGGCAGATTAGGGGTTAATACTTGAAGTTAGGTGTCGGCGATGTTAGGGAGGGCATATTGGGGGTTAATACTATTTATTATAGGGTTATTGAGGCGGGAGTGAGGCAGATTAGGGGTTAATAAGTGTAGGCAGGTGGAGGCGACGTTGTGGGGGGGCAGATTAGGGGTTAATAAATATAATATAGGGGTCGGCAGTGTTAGGGGCAGCAGATTAGGGGTACATAGCTATAATGTAGCTGGCAGCGTGCGGACGGCAGATTAGGGGTTAATAAGTGTAGGCAGGTGGAGGCGACGTTGTGGGGGGCAGATTAGGGGTTAATTAATATAATATAGGGGTCGGCGGTGTTAGGGGCAGCAGATTAGGGGTACATAGGGATAATGTAAGTAGCGGCGGTTTACGGAGCGGCAGATTAGGGGTTAAAAATAATATGCAGGGGTCAGCGATAGCGGGGGTGGCAGAATAGGAGTTAATAAGTGTAAGGTTAGGGGTGTTTAGACTCGGGGTACATGTTAGAGTGTTAGGTGCAGACGTAGGAAGTGTTTCCCCATAGAAAACAATGGGGCTGCATTAGGAGCTGAACGCGGCTTTTTTGCAGGTGTTAGGTTTTTTTTCAGCTCAAATGGCGTTTTTGAAGCTGGCCGCTTCCGTAAGCACCGCTGGTATTTAGAGTTGCAGTGGCGTTAAATTATGCTCTACGCTCCCTTTTTGGAGACTAACGCACTGAAAACCCAGCCCTTCTGTGAACTCTAAATTCCAGCGGTATTTAAAAGGTGCGGGGGAAAAAAGCATGCGTAGCTAACGCACCCCTTTGGCCGCAGAACTCTAAATCTAGGCGTATAAAATTAGAGATGTAATAAAGTGTTCTGATAAAAATGTTGTATATCTAATAGAATGTCCATGTCATAAACAGTACTTGGGGGAGACCTCACGTATGTTGAGGGACAGAATTAGAGAGCACATCCTAAACATAGAACATGGATATGAAAAAACATAATTTATGCTTACCTGATAAATTCCTTTCTCCTGTAGTGTAGTCAGTCCACGGGTCATCCATTACTTATGGGATATTAACTCCTCCCTAACAGGAAGTGCAAGAGGATCACCCAAGCAGAGCTGCTATATAGCTCCTCCCCTCTACGTCATACCCAGTCATTCGACCGAAACCAAACGAGAAAGGAGAAACCATAGGGTGCAGTGGTGACTGGAGTTTAATTTAAAATTTAGACCTGCCATAAAAAACAGGGCGGACCGTGGACTGACTACACTACAGGAGAAAGGAATTTATCAGGTAAGCATAAATTATGTTTTCTCCTGTTGTCAGTCCACGGGTCATCCATTACTTATGGGATACCAATACCAAAGCTAAAAGTACACGGATGACGGGAGGGACAGGCAGGATCTTTACACGGAAGGAACCACTGCCTGAAGAACCTTTCTCCCAAAAACAGCCTCAGAAGAAGCAAGTGTGTCAAATTTGTAAAATTTGGAAAAAGTATGAAGAGAAGACCAAGTTGCAGCCTTGCAAATCTGTTCAACAGAGGCCTCATTCTTAAAGGCCCACGTGGAAGCCACAGCTCTCGTAGAATGAGCTGTAATTCTTTCAGGAGGCTGCTGTCCAGCAGTCTCATAGGCTAAACGTATTATGCTACGAAGCCAGAAAGAGAGAGAGGTAGCAGAAGCTTTTTGACCTCTCCTCTGTCCAGAATAAACGACAAACAGGGAAGAAGTTTGGCGAAAATCTTTAGTTGCCTGTAAATAAAATATCAGGGCACGGACTACGTCTAGATTGTGCAGAAGTCGTTCCTTCTTTGAAGAAGGGTTAGGGCACAATGATGGAACAACAATCTCTTGATTGATATTCCTGTTAGTGACTACCTTAGGTAAGAACCCAGGTTTAGTACGCAGAACTACCTTGTCTGAATGAAAAATCAGATAAGGAGAATCACAATGTAAGGCCGATAACTCAGAGACTCTTCGAGCCGAGGAAATAGCCATTAAAAACAGAACTTTCCAAGATAACAGCTTGATATCAATGGAATGAAGGGGTTCAAACAGAACACCCTGTAAAACGTTAAGAACTAAGTTTAAGCTCCACGGTGGAGCAACAGTCTTAAACACAGGCTTAATCCTGGCCAAAGCCTGACAAAAAGCCTGAACGTCTGGAACTTCTGACAGACGTTTGTGTAAAAGGATGGACAGAGCTGAGATCTGTCCCTTTAAAGAACTTGCAGATAAACCCTTTTCTAAACCTTCTTGTAGAAAAGACAATATCCTAGGAATCCTAACCTTACTCCATGAGTAACTCTTGGATTCGCACCAGTGTAAGTATTTACGCCATATTTTATGGTAAATTTTCCTGGTAACAGGTTTCCTAGCCTGTATTAAGGTATCAATTACTGACTCCGAAAATCCACGCTTTGATAAAATCAAGCGTTCAATCTCCATGCAGTCAGCTTCAGAGAAATTAGATTTTGATGTTTGAAAGGACCCTGAATTAGAAGTCACATCAGCTGACCAGGATTTAAGCCACAGCGCTCTGCGCGCCCGAATGGCGAATCCGGAGTTCTTAGCCGTAAGCTTAGTTAAATGTACTACGGCATCAGAAATAAATGAATTAGCTAGCTTAAGGACTCTAAGCTTGTCTGTAATCTCATCCAATGTAGCTGAGCTAATGGTCTCTTCCAGAGACTCAAACCAGAATGCCGCCGCAGCCGTGACAGGCGCAATGCATGCAAGGGGTTGCAATATAAAACCTTGTTGAACAAACATTTTCTTAAGGTAACCCTCTAACTTTTTATCCATTGGATCTGAAAAAGCACAGCTATCCTCCACCGGGATAGTGGTACGTTTAGCTAAAGTAGAAACTGCTCCCTCCACCTTAGGGACCGTCTGGCATAAGTCCCGTGTGGTGGCGTCTATTGGAAACATTTTTCTAAATATAGGAGGGGGTGAGAAAGGCACACCGGGTCTATCCCACTCCTTGTTAACAATTTCTGTAAGCCTTTTAGGTATAGGAAAAACGTCAGTACACGTCGGTACCGCAAAATATTTATCCAGCCTACATATTTTCTCTGGGATTGCAACCGTGTTACAATCATTTAGAGCCGCTAATACCTCCCCTAGTAACACACGGAGGTTCTCAAGCTTAAATTTAAAATTTGAAATGTCTGAATCCAGTTTATTTGGATCAGATCCGTCACCCACAGAATGAAGCTCTCCGTCTTCATGTTCTGCAAATTGTGACGCAGTATCAGACATGGCCCTAGTATTTTCAGCGCACTCTGTTCTCACCCCAGAGTGGTCGCGTTTACCCCTAAGTTCTGGCAATTTAGATAAAACTTCAGTCATAACATTAGCCATGTCTTGCAAAGTGATTTGTAAAGGGCGCCCTGATGTGACTGAATTTCTACTGCGCAGTAAAAGCGCCAAAATAGGCCCCTCCCACTCATAATACAACAGTGGGGAAGCTCAGTAAACTGATTTTATTCAAAACAAACGACAGCCATGTGGAAAATAATGCCCATAAAAAATTTTTCACCAAGTACCTCAGAGAAAAAACGATTAACATGCCAGTAAACGTTTTAAATATAAATATATGAAATGTTAATAAAAAGCCTGTTGCTAGTCTCTTTCACTGCAGAAAGGCTATAAGTTATATATATACAGTATTTTCTTAGTGAAGTGCCATTCCCCAGAAATACTTCAGTGCAAACATACACACATATCAGCCTGATACCAGTTACTACTACTGCATTTAAGGCTGTACTTACATTACATCGGTATTAACAGTATTTTCTCAGTCAATTCCATTCCTTAGAAAATAATATACTGCAACATACCTCCTTGCAGGTGAACCCTGCCCGCTGTCCCCTGTTCTGAAGTTACCTCGCTCCTCAGAATGGCCGAGAACAGCAAATGGATCTTAGTTACATCCGCTAAGATCATACACAACTCGGGTAGATTCTTCTTCTAATGCTGCCTGAGAAAAAACAACACACTCCGGTGCTGTTTAAAATAACAAACTTTTGATTGAAGAAATAAAAACTAATTTTAATAACCACAGTCCTCTCACACGTCCTATCTATTAGTTAGGTGCAAGAGAATGACTGGGTATGACGTAGAGGGGAGGAGCTATATAGCAGCTCTGCTTGGGTGATCCTCTTGCACTTCCTGTTAGGGAGGAGTTAATATCCCATAAGTAATGGATGACCCGTGGACTGACTACACTTAACAGGAGAAACATCTGCTCTCTAAATATTTTAAAGAAAAACACAACCAAAACCCAAAGGCCTAAAATATTGGGGCCTGAGGAAAATTAAACAAGACTGGCGTGGGGGAGATATAAATAAAAAAACTTCTAAGAATAGAAGCCAAATTAATTTTTAATTTTAAAACTCTTACCCCCCTAGGCCTAAATGCAGAGTTAGATCTTAATCCCCTTTTTATAGAACTATATATATATATATATTGTTCTTAAATTCTAAGCTTTATGTATCAAATAACTGTATATAATTTTATAAAATAGTTATTTTATATTTTTATAATATATTGGTATGATGGTTTTTTTATCACTTCCTCCACTTTTTTATTATCCACCAATAAGAGTGCTTAAAATGAGTTTTTAGAAAAATACTCATATATAGTGTAAAAGAAAAGGTTAACTATAGATTTAAGTAATATATGCTAATCCAGATTAAATAGAGGTTATCTAGCACCCACTATATATACAAGTATGTATATTGAATTCCAATTTTTTTAAAATATGGGTCAAAATAGTTAATTAATAAATTAACTATTTATTATCATAGATTATATGTATTGTTTATAAGTTATTGATTTTTAGCCTAAATTTATTATTGCATTTTAAAACCTTACACTTGCACTTTGTATTGTATTTTGTCTTTTCTAAATGATTGGACCAAATTAGTTATTAAGCTAATGATAATAGACAGTATGGGGTAAACAATTGTATATATAAATATGTAACTAATAGAATATGATGAATTTTTTCTATTATTTTTAACACATTTTTAGATATTTTTATTAATGTTGATTGTAGACATCCTATCCTTCTGAAGATATCTATATTAAAAAGACCCAATGCTCAAAATTACAGAGGATAAATACCAGCAAGAACTAAAAATGAAAACAAAAGAAATCAGTTGTCCCTTTAAGAAAATGAAACACTTTCCCTTTAAGGATTCCGGTATAAAAGACTGCCCGACAGGATGCAGTTCCTCTTGATAAAAGCATCTTAGCTGAAACGCGTAGATGATCCAGGACAAGATCCGTTCAGCTGGCCAGCCTTGGTAACGGAGATTCTCCCTGCTTTCCTGTTGAGCAGCAACCTTGGAAGTGTCTCTGTGGGAGACTGAGCTTTTGAGAAAGGACAAGTTGATACTCCATTACTGAAGATATTGTGCTCCTGGTAGCATTCTGAAAAAAAGAATTACATCGCTGTTTTGAAAGTCACACTCACCAGCAACCCGGCAAGGCTATTGGTGCGGCAAAGAAGTCACGTGAAGACACACACGTCACAGCCAGGTAACGGATGATTCAGAAACGCCAAACACCGCCACGAGGAGAGAGCAGACTTGGGGAAAGGTATTTTGATCCTAAACCTTTCGGATTCTGGTGAGTGTTGATACACCTTTATATTTGGGACCAATTATTTGATATTTTCACTCATATACATCAACAGAGGATATATCGTCAATAACTGCTAAACCTGAATACAACAGTAATCGCCAACATAAGGGGTACCCCACAGTAAAAAACTGACATTCCAAAACGTTTTTTCCTTTTCTTTTGGTTTTTCTCTGGAGATATAAGACCAAATAGTAAAAACGATATATAAAGACTGAGGATAATCTATTGGCACTCAATTCTGATACATATTGCTTTTCAGCATAAACTTTTAAACTAAAATTGATACAATCAATTATTGGGTAAAACAAGCAGAATAGATATCTTTCAACTTTGAATATTTGGAAGCCTTTAGCAAACAAATAGGATTTTAATTGTTAATAGTGGAATTTAATATCATTTGATTGTAGTATTTATTTTATAAGGTGCACCTTATAAATAAGTGTTTTAAATGTCTATATTTGTGCAATAAAGTTTAATAGTGTTTACATATATTTTTATTTCTTTTGTATTGCTTTTATAAGAATTCCATTTGGAATTCATTACACTTTTTATGTATTAATAGTGTATAATTTGGCTATAGGTAGAGCTGTTTAGCGCACTCTAATTTTGTATACTTAATATTTTTAGTGTGGGTTTTGGGAAACCACACTTTGTAGAGCTGCATATATCTACCTTAAAGGGTTTATTCTATTGCATCTTGACAGAATTCCCCCACATATCTACGAACCCTTCTCCACTGACTCCATTTATACAAAATCCGAACATTCCTTTTCCACATGCCCAAAACCTAATACTGAATAGGACACAATTAGAAAAAATTGTATTCCATAGACTACTCGCAAATAAAAAACTCAAGTGATGGAGGGAACTAGTGGACTCTGGCCTCGGAATTTCCTGGTACTTCCATATGCAACTCCAGCATTTCCTGAGGTCGTACAAACATGCGGAATTCCTAACTAGGCAGTTAACACTACTCGAAACACTCAGTCTACTCTCCAGAAACCCGGAACATTTAATATCTATAATGTACCGTGCACTACTGTCACATGCGGGGTCTCCCCTCCCATCCTTTACTGACCAGTGGAGTAAGGAGCTGGCCTCCTGCCCCACAAACAGCGAGTGGCAAAAGATTTTCATTAATCATACAAAAGCTTCTGTTTCCGCTAGAACGCTTGAATCAAATTACAAGTACCTATCTCGGTGGAATCTTACCCCCGTCAGGTTACAAAAGATTTACAGACGGAAGATGTTGGAGAGGGTGTGGGGAACAGGGGACTCTTTCACACATTTGGTGGTACTGTACATTGATCAAGACTTACTGGAAGAATATCCTAGACACGATAGATAATAACTTACAAATCACGCTAAACAGGAGCCCCAATTTACTGCTATTTCACGACCTCCCCAAAATTACTGACAAGCCCAAGAAGCAACTCTTATATATTATGCTTAACAGTGCTAAAGCTCTCATTCCCAAAAATTGGAAAACAACGAGAATACCCTCCTTCTCTGACTGGAAAAACTATGTAAATAGGGCTTTGCAATTAGAACGTTTCAGGTACTGGAGAGATGATAGAATTGAACTACATGAGTACATGCTTGAGTTATGGAAACCTATGAACACCTGAGTGCATAGGCAAAAAGCACACAACTAACTACGGGGCCTTTCCACTCCCCCCCCCCTCCCCCCGGGGACAGGGATAAAGGAATCCCTGACTCCTCCCATTCCTGTGAAAAAATCTGCACAGTATGGAACAGGAAACACTCCCACAGTGGAAGGAACATCATACTATTTATTAAGGTTACCAGATTACTTAGGGTTGATAACGACAGGCATATCGGAGTCGTCCAAAGTAGCCAAAACCTCCTTTAACAATACACAAAGGTGTTCATCTGATGCTGAAGTAGTAACCTTTAGATTTAAGCTTGAAGGAATTAGACTGTCCGAATCTGAGATTTCACCCTCAGAAGCTACAGGTGAATCCCCCTCACCAGACTTAGGAGAGAGAGCAACCAGTGTAGCATTATATGGAACAGAAACCTTACTATCTGAATCTTTAAATGTCCTCTTGCATTTTCCCTGTAGGAAAAGAAAAAGCAGATAAAGCTGCAGATACCACAGAGGATACATGAGCTGAAATCTGCAGGCAATAACCTCCTCTGGGAGATTGAGAGGAACTGCAGGACACTGCATGTGATGCATAGAGGCTTGGGACATTTGAGGAGAAAGCTGTGGCATTGCCTGAACAGCATCATCCTGGGAGACATGAGGCTCAGAGGTCACAACCTATCTGTATATTCAATAGTTTTGTACAGCACAGAATTGTATAGGCAAAATAAATAGTTTAAACATTTTCTGTAAAAGATTTATTCAAAATATGAGGGACAGAAAAAACAATTTGGTCCTCAAGAGTTAATAATCCTCATACCTAGGAACAGACCACTGTTCCAAAAACATATGTCCCAATCACTTATTTATTTTTATAAAAAAAAGGGACTTGACACATCCCAGACCGGATTTGTCTGGATGCTAAAAGCTTTATTTGAGGATTTATTAATTATTCACTCTATTAGCTCACTAGGCTTTTCAATAAATGTATGGCACATACACATTGAAGAAATTTAGAAAGAACGTCTTTACCAGTAAACGTTAGTAAAGTGCCCCATACTTCAAGTATTATCTTTTCTATTAAAGGAAAAACAAGCTGCGTTTCTTAACACCTGATGACAGATCTAGATCAGATTCATGCAGAACAATAATGCCGCTCCGTTTTCAGCCAGAGAATGAGGCGGGGTTACATCTCCAGTCTCAGCAAGAGCCTAAAATGGTGCCGCTCCGCTTCTCAGAGAAGGAGGTGGGGACATGAAAACGGCATGGGAATGAAGCGTGCATATTACTAACATCGCGCTTCATTCTGACAAGTAATTTAATCTTAATACCCAGAGCCCAGCTGTTCTAACAACAACGCAGGCGTTCATGCAGGGTAGAAAAAAATTATAATTGCACCGCTCCGCTTGAACTTAAAAAGCGGAAGAGACTGAACACCGGATTGGATTACTCCAGGAATGGCGCCTCTAAGTGAAATATCATGCTCTAACAGTCTCCACCATTGCATAAAAGACAAAATAAAGAATTAGGGTACCATAATGAACCTTGATCGATATATGAGGTGATCATATTTGAAAATTTAAGTGAGCCGAGTGAAAATTAATTCTGAGCCAACAAAAACATACATTATGCTTACCTGATAGTTTCATTTCCATCTGTTGGAGGAGAGTCCACTGCTTCATTCATTACTTGTGAGAATTAAGAACCTGGCCACCAGGAGGAGGCAAAGACACCCCAGCCAAAGGCTTAAATACCTCCCCCACTCCCCTCATCCCCCAGTCATTCTGCCAAGGGAACAAGGAACATTAGGAGAAATATTAGGGTATAAACGGTGCCAGAAAAATAAAATTAAATTTAGGTCCGCCCACCAGAGAAACGGGCGGGAGCAGTGGACTCTCCTCCCACAGATGGAAATGAAATGATTAGGTAAGCATAATTTGTTTTCCATCTTAATGGGAGGAGAGTCCACTGCTTCATTCATTACTTGTGGGAACAAATACCCAAGCTCTAGAGGACACTGAATGAAAAAAATGGGAGGGTAAAAGGAGGCGGGGACCCTAAACTGAGGGCACCATATCCTGCAGAACCCTTCTCCCAAAAACTGCTTCCGCCGAAGTAAAAACATCAAATTTTTAAAATTTTGCAAAAGAACGTAAATAAGACCAAGTTGCCGCCTTACAAATCTGCTCCATAGAAGCCTCGTTCTTAAAGGCCCAAGAAGAGACTACAGCCCTAGTTGAGTGAGCCGTAATCCTCTGAAGAGGCTTATGTCCCACTGTCTCATAGGCCAGACGGATAATGCTCCTCAACCAAAAAGACAGTGAAGTGTAAGAGGCCTCTGCCCCCTGTGCTTCCCCGAATACACAACAAATAAAGATAAGGTCTGTCTGAATTCTTTCGTGGCCTGAAGATAAAATTTCAAGGCTCAAACTACATCCAAATTATGAAGCAACCTTTCCTTTGACGAAGAAGGGTTATCACACAAGGAAGGAACTATTATTTCCTTGGGAAGAAACCCCAATCCAGTGCCAAGAACAGCCTTATCAGCATGAAAAAAACTGATAAGGAGGCTCACATCGCAAGGCTGCTAACTCAGAAACTCTGCGAGTCAATGCAATAGCCAGTAGGAATAGGACCTTCTAGGAAAGAAGTTTAATGTCAAGCGCATGCATAGGCTCAAACGGAGCCCTCTGCAAAATCTTAAGAACCAAGTTTAAGCTCCAAGGAAGAGCAGAATTTCTAAAGACAGGTCTGATCCTAGCCTGAACAAAGGACTAAATATCAGGAAGGTCCGCTAGCTTCTTGTGTAACAGTACAGATAAAGCCTAAATCTGTCCCTTTAAGGAACTGGCAGCAAGACCCTTTACCAGTCCGTCCTGGAGAAAGGCCAGAATCCTGGATACCCTAACCTTGTGCCAGGGATATCCACATTCCTCACACCAGGACAAGTAGGTCCTCCACACCTTATGATAAATGCAACGAGTGACCGACTTCCTGGCCTGAATGAGAGTATCAATCACTCTCTCCGAAGCTCCTCTCCTGGATAAGACTAGGCGTTCAATCTCTATGCAGTCAGCCTCAGAGAATAGAGATTTTGGTGTAGAAATGGACCCTGGACCAGCAGATCCCTGCGACAGGGTAACCTCCATTGAGGAGACAATGACCCCCACCAGATCCGCAAACCACTTTCTCCGCAGCCATGACGGAGCAATCAGAATAGCCAAAGCTTGCTCCTGCTTGATGTGGGCCACTACACGAGGTAGAAGTAGCAATGGTGTAAAGTAGGTTGAACTCCCAGGGCACCGCCAAGGCATCTATCAGCTCTGCCTGGGGATCCCTGGACCGTGACCCGTATCTGGGTAGCTTGAAGTTGAATCTGGATACCATGAAGGTCTATCTCCGGCGTCCCCCATATATTGCAAATCTTTGCCTAACACCTCGGGGTGGAAAGACCATTCCCCTGGACAGAACGATTGTCTGCTGAGAAAGTCCGCTTCCCAGTTGTCCACACCCAGAATGTGGATCGCTGAGATCGAACAATTGCGGTTCTCTGCCCATTCCAGAATATGAGTTACTTCCCTCATGGCTAGGGAGCGTCTAGTCGTCCCCCCCCTGATGGTTTATGTAAGCCACCGAGATAATGTTGTCCGACTGGAACCTGGTGAATCGGGATGACCCCAAGGGGGCCAAGCACTCAGAGCTCTGAATATCGCTCTGAGTTCCAGAATATTTATCATAGACTTGACTCCTCTCAAGTCCACCTGTCCTGTGCCTTTCAGGCACCCCAAACAGCTCCCCATCCTGATAGACTTGCGTCCGTGGTCACAATCTCCCAGAATGGTCTCAGGAAGGATGTCCCCTGGGACAGTTGTCCCGGACGGATCCATGAAGAGATGGATTCCCTCGTTCGGATGTCCAGAGATATCTGTTGGGATAGATCTGAGTGAATGCCGTTCCATTGTCTCAACATGCCCAACTGAAGAGGTCTGAGATGGAATCTGGAGTATGGAATGACGTCTATGCTGGATACCATGAGCCCAATCACCTCCATACACCTGGCCACAGATGTCGTTGAGGAGGTCTGAAGGGCAAGACAGCTGGACACAATCTTGCAATGTCTCTGATCTGTCAAGAATATCTTCATGGATGTAATGGTATAACCCAGGCATAAAAGAGCAGAGGCACAGGCAGCATATAGTAAATTTCCCCTCTCCCTCCCCCCAAGCATGAGTCAAAGCTTCATGGTGAGGGTCAAACAGATATCAGCCAGAGCTGTGGGTTTATTCTTCTTAAATACACATTTTTACACATTAGTACCACCCACAGGGTTTTGTAAAACAACCAATAAACACATACAATACTCTCAGACACTCCCACACAAAATCCTCCTCCCTGCCTGATGCAATTACCTTACACAATGGGTGATGCAATTACCTTGCACAATGGGTGATGCAGTTACCTTACACAATGGTTGATACAATTACCTTACACCAGTTCCACAGAGTCTTCTATCCTGGAGATAATTGGGAAGTAATACAATTATCTCCAAGGACAGAGGCAAAACTCCATTGAACACATGCCGCTGGGGAATGAAGTCTGGGCTCCCAATTCCCTGCAATTCACTCTGCTGCTGGGGGACAGGACCAACTGTCTCTGCCTCCTGTAACTCAGCATGCCACTGGGGAATGGAGTCTGGGCTCCCAATTCCCTGCAGGACCGGTGGAGAGACCTCGGTCCCAGCTCTACCGGCCACCTGGGGTCCTTCCCAGTAAAACTCCACAATATCTTCCCAGCTGAATGGGTCTGGATCTTTCACCTTGCTGTCCTGCTGAGCCTTCCCAATGGAGTGGAAGAGATCTCGGTAGTCCTGCTCCAGTTCCCACTCCAGGGCTGCTAAGTGAGCCAGGTCTTGCTCTACCTCATGGAGGTCAGCCCAGTCATGCCTAGCCTCCCTCTCATAGAAAATGTCCTGAAGTCTGGTCTGCGCAGGGCTCCCAAAGTCAGGTTTTTGCAAAGGACTCCCATAACAAGCCAGGACCATCAAACTCCTCTCCCTCTGGTTTGTCATGCTCAGCTGTCCAGGGTATATACTGTGCCATATACCACCAGAGCGCCTGGTAGGCATCCTCCAGCCATAGCTCCTGCCATACCCGGTGCTCTAGTTCCTTCATCCATTCATCCATTCCTCCAGGGGCTGCTCTCCCAGGAAGGGCATCCGCAGGGCCACTTGCTTCTGCAACTGCTGCTCTTCACTGGGGAGACTCTTACCCTGCTTGTATTGTACATTATCCAGGGCCTGGTACCAGATGCCTTTCCTTAATGCATCCCGGCCATTCAGGTCCTTCTCCTCATATAACACTGCTGGTTCCATTCTGTTGCCTTTAGGGTCACTGTACTGGGACATGCGTTGCCCCAAACTTGTAAATCCACGAAATGGTGTCTCCTGTAGCTGTCCTTCTGCCTGTGGGAACGATCCCGTCGCTTGCCACCAATTGTAACGGCACCCCCAAGCATAAAAGGGTTAAACCGCCGTTTAGTAGATCTTCCCTTTCAGAGGCACAGCATACAGTAAATTTCCCCTCTCCCTCCCCCCAAGCATGAGTCAAAGCTCCTTGGTGAGGGTCAAACAGATATCAGCCAGAGCTGTAGGCTTACTGTTCTAAAATACACATTTTTACACATTAGTACCACCCACAGGGTTTTGTAAAACAACCAATAAACACATACAATACTCTCAGACACTCCCACACAAAATCCTCCCCTCTGCCTGATGCAATTACCTTACACAATGGGTGATGCAATTACCTTACACAATGGTTGATGCAGTTACCTTACACAATGGTTGATACAATTACCTTACACCAGTTCCACAAAGTCTTCTATCCTGGAGATAATTGGGAAGTAATACAATTATCTCCAAGGACAGAGGCAAAACTCCATTGAACACATGATAGCAAAAGACAATATAATACATAAAAATATATAACTGTGCAGGTACATTCAACAAATCCCCAGATAGCCTAGATCTGAGCGCACATTATTACTGAATGGCGCTCAGGTCACACACATACAGTTCAATTGCCATGGAGCCAAAGTCTTTCACATAGTCTTTCGTTATACGAATGGGCTCCATCGCATAGCTATCTGGGGTATTACTGTTCAAATAGGGCAAGCACCGAACGACCCAGCCTTCGTTTCCCTGCAGGGGAAAATCAAGCATTTCAACAGGGGGCCATAGTCTAAAGGCAGCAGGCGGGCAACCAGGCTACTCCAATGCACAGTGGCAAGATTCGTCTCGTCACAATGGATAAGGAATCTATTATCGTACCAAGGAATTCCACCCTGTTGCTGGGAACCAGGGAACTCTTTCCTTTCGTTTATCTTACATCTGTGGGATCGAAGGAGAAGAGCCCTTGAGTGTTCCTCCATTAGACAGCAAGACGGAGCCTAGACCAGAATATCGTCCAGATAAGGAGCCACTGCAATACCTCTGGCTCTTGCCACCGCAAGCAGTGCTCCCAGAACCTTTGTAAAGACTCTTGGGGCGGACGCCATACTGAACGGTAGAGCCACAAACTGGAAGTGTTGGTCCAGAAATGCGAATCTTAGGAACTGGAAGTGATCCCTGTGGACTGGTACATGAAGGTAAGCATCTTTAAAATCTATTGTCGTCATGAATTGTCCCTCTTGAACTAGGGGCAGAATCGACTTGATCGTCTCCATTTTGAATGATGGGACTGACAGAAACATGTTTAGACACTTTAGATCCAGAATTGGGCGAAACATGCCATCCTTCTTTGGGACCATGAAAAGGTTTGAATAATACCCAGACCTCTTTCTGCTAGAGGGACTGGGACGATTACTCTGAGTGAGGGGAGATTCCTTAGGCATCCTAGGAAGGCGTTTCTCTTCTCTGGACTTGATGATAGGTTTGACAGGAGGAATCTGCCTTTGGGCGGATGAGTCAAATCCTATCCTGTAACCCTGGGCTATGACCTCCAGAACAAAAGGGTCCTGAACATCTCTTATCCAAGCCTCCACAAAAAAGAGATAGTCTGCCCCCTACGCGATCCAGAAATGGGGCCGCCCCTTCATGCTGATTTTGTTTTTTCTCGGTGGACTTCTTGCTCTGCTTGGTTTTGTTCCAAGAGTGAGCTGGTTTCCAAGATCCCTTGGAATGCTCCGGTTTCACGGCAGGCTGCTGGCATTGAGACTTGTCTGAACTTAAGGGACAAAAAGTAGACCCCTTAGGCTTAGTATTCTTATTGATAGTGGAGTACACCTAGCGCCTACTAAATAAGACTTCTGGCTTTGATAATTTGACACCTAGTTGTTAAAATGGAAAGATGAAACTAATAAGGTATACCAAAGCGCCAACTATACGAAGGCTGGGTCTGGACTAAATGCAATATTATAAAACGATTACAATAAACAATTTATTGAGTACACAAATAAGTTAAAATCATGGATCCATGCATAAACAATCAAATTTATACAACAATAATAGCTAAATGAATAGTTAAAACAAATAGTTATGTAACAGATAGAGCATTTAAAATTGTGCAAACATTGCTCTTAAAAATATTCCTAAAAAATTCCAAATTTAGTATAAGGCTCACAACAGAAATTCAACTTTTTGTTTACCACATACACATACACAAATTTATACAGCAATAATAGCTAAATGAATAGTTAAAACAAATAGTTATATAGCAGATATGGCATTTAAAATTGTGTTTTTAACTTATTTGTGTACTCAATAAATTGTTTATTGTAATTGTTTGATAATATTGCATTTGGTCCAGACCCAGCCTTCGTATAGTTGGCGCTTTGGTATACCTTATTAGCTTAGTCTTCTTATCCTGCGGCAGGAAAGCACCCTTGCCACCCGTGACCGTGGATATGAGTCCAGGCCTGGACCAAAAAGAACATTCCCTTTAAACAGGAGGGAAAATAATCTAGACTTGGAAGTCATGTCAGCAGATCACGACTTTAACAACAGAGCCCTACGGGCTAGAACAGAAAAACCTGATGTCTTGGCATTCAGGCGAATAATCTGCATATTTGCATCACAGATGAATGAATAAGCTACCCTTAAGGTCTTAATTCGTTCCTGTATCTCCTCGAGGGGAGTCTCCACCTCAACCATAGCAGACAAAGCGTCACACCAATAGGTAGCAGCTCCAGCCACCGCAGCGACTGCCGCTGCCGGTTGAAAAATGAACCCCATGAGTTGGAACATCTTTCTCAACATGGACTCTAATTTTTTATACATGGGCTCCTTGACCGAAGGGTTATCCTTGAGCGGGATAGTCGTTCGCTTAGCGAGTGCAGAGATAGCACCATCCACCTTAGGAATAGCCCCGCACAGCTCAAGCTGCGAGTCCGGAATGAGGAATAGGACGAACCAAGTTTCATTCTTAATAATATTAGCCATTTTAATAGGAACTGGGAAAGTCTGAGGCACCGTTCAAAAAGAGGAAAGAGGTGTGTGTATGCGCTGAACAGCTGTGGGGATGAGGAAAATCAGCATATATATAATAATAAACTGTTATTTACGGACATATGATAACAAATTCTATGTTAAAAAATGTTAAAAAATTCTATGTAGTTTATTATTATATATATACTGATTTTCCTCATCCCCACAGCTGTTCAGCGCATACACACACCTCTTTCCTCTTTTTGAACTGTTCTCTATATTTTCTGCCTTATGGGAGCAGATTAATGTGTATTGCAGGGGTTAGATTTGCGCACCTTATATACATTTCTTTTCTCAAAGTCTGAGGCACCACCCTGTCCTCATAAACCCTATCTAGCTTAGGGAAGGTTCCTCCGGCAGTTTCGGTTCAGGAACCTCCAACGTAGCAAGCACTTCCTTCAGCAGAAAGCACAAATGCTCCATCTTAAATTTAAAATCTGGCTCCTCCACAGACGGAGGTCTAGAAGTCGCCGATTCCAACCCAGAAAAAATGTCCTCCAAAGAGTCGGAGTCATCTTCATCAGCGAATAATCTGTCAGAGACATCCAGCGGAGTAGATGACCCCTGGGACGGATAACTATGGATCACCTCTCACTTGCGCTTAGCAGGGTGTGGTAAGGCATTGATGGCCGCAGAAACCGCCGTTTGTAACTGATCAGCAAAATCTGGTGGCCAAAGTGCCCGACCCGCTGGAGGATTAGTAGTGCCCTGGGGAGCTGCATGTGTAATCGGAGTTGAGTGTAGGGAACGCACCTCACGGGACAGAGAACCCTTAGAGGTAGACGGCTCAGTTGTACTAAATATCTTATTCTTTTTAGATATTGCAATTTTATCAAAGCATGTGGAACAAAGTTGAGCAGGCAGATCAACCAGAACCTACTCACAATAGACACAGTTATTAGGTTTAATTAAAGTGGGAGTACCCTCTAACATATCAGAGTCCTCCATAGCTTACGCCTTTATTGAGGACTAGATAGAAATTAAATAGCACCTTTATATCCCAATGCCCGGGGCACTCACCACCTCCTATGACCCAGACCACAGAGAAACCGCTTTGTCTCCTACAGCCGCCGGTCAAGAAAGAGGAAGTTAAAGAGGCCACACCCGGTCACATGGAGAGCCATGCAGAAACGCCCCTGCACTAGAGAGAAAACGCGCCAAAACAGGCCCGCGTCGATCTCTCGCTAAGAAAACTGACTGTTCACACACTGACAGAGCCTCATCTCACACATGTCGCAGCATTAAACACAATATTATGCACAAATATCCCCCTGTTCAATAACCCCCTTTCCGAGGGTATTACCCTTGATTCTATACAGATAAAAGGAGACACACTGTGACCCTGTCTTCTTACGTTACATATGTGTATAAATGAAACGATCTTACCAGAATCTATGCTGTGGAACAAGAACACGGCCTTTCAAGTGTGACAGGGTAGTAGCATCGCTCCTGACATGGACTTGAGAGCAGAAAAGCAGGCAGCGAAACTCGTCAATGCTGATTGCTTATGGAGCTGTTAATCTGAGTCAGGATGGTTTCGCAGAAAGACTCTCCCTGCATCTCCGAAATCATCCATGCTCTCACTGAGAGGCTGACAGGACTACTTAAAACTCCAGTCCTATTTCGAAGAGTACTACCCTACTCCGAATCTTCCGATACTACTCTGGCAACTTCCTGTGACGAAAAGCAAAGAATTAATGGGGGATGAGGGGAGTGGGGGAGGTATTTAAGCCTTTGCCTGGGGTGCCTTTGCCTCCTCCTGGTGGCCAGGTTCTTAATTCTCACAAGTAATGAATGAAGCAGTGGACTCTGCTCCCATTAAGATGAAAAGAGGGTTAACTCCTTCCTAGCTGTGAAGGAGGTTAACCCCTAAGTCTCCAAAATCACACACTTGTAGTGCCTGCCCACTGCCATTAAAATATCCTCCATTAAGGATTTTGTGTCCCACATTAGGTGTAGAGAGCTTTTAACCCCATCAGTTACAGCATCCTAGCCCCAGAAGGCAAAAGGCCCTTACCTGCACATCTAGCTGTCTGGCAGGAGGACAGCTCACATGGATAATTTCCTTCTGTATAAGGAGAGTCCACGCTTCATTCCTTACTGTTGGGAAATACTGAACCTGGCCACCAGGAGGAGGCAAAGACACCCCAGCCAAAGGCTTAAATACCTCTCCCACTTCCCCTATCCCCCGGTCATTCTGCCAAGGGAACAAGGAACAGTAGGAGAAATATCAGTGTATAAAAGGTGCCAGAAAAAAAAACATAATTTATGTAAGAACTTACCTGATAAATTAATTTCGTTCATATTGGCAAGAGTCCATGAACTAGTGACGTATGGGATATACAATCCTACCAGGAGGGGCAAAGTTTCAAAGTTTCCCAAACCTCAAAAGGCCTATAAATACACCCCTCACCACACCCACAATTCAGTTTAACGAATAGTCAAGTAGTGGGGTGATAGAAAAAGGAGTAAAAAGCAGTAAAAAAGGAACTGGAAATATAATTGTGCTTTATACAAAAAAACATAAACACCATAAAAAGGGTGGCTCTCATGGACTCTTGTCAATATGAATAAATTATGTTTTCTTTCATGTAATTGGCAAGATTCCATGAGCTAGTGACGTATGGGATAGTAATACCCAAGATGTGGAACGCCACAGAAAAATCACTAGAGAGGGAGGGAAAAAAATAAAAACAGCCATTTTCCGCTGAAAAAACTAAATCCACATCCAAAAAAATATGTTTTTCTCATAAGCAGAGGAATCAAACTGAAACAGCTGCCTGAAGAACTTTTCTACCAAAAACTGCTTCCGAAGACGCAAATACATCAAAGCGGTAGAATTTAGTAAATGTATGAAAAGAAGACAAAGTTGCTGCTTTGCAAATCTGATAAACTGAAGCTTCATTCTTAAAAGCCTACAAAGTGGAAACTGATCTAGTAGAATGGGCTGTGGTTCACTGAGGTGGGGCTTGACCCAACTCCAAATAAGCCTGATGAATCAAAAACTTTAACCAGGATGCCAAAGAAATGGAAGAAGCTTTCTGACCTTTCCTAGGACCAGAAAAGACAACAAATAGACTAGAAGTCTTCCTGAAATCTTTAGTAGCTTCAACATATTTCAAAGAATTCTTAGAATTAGGACACAAAGAGGGAACAACACTTTCCCTATTAATGTTGTTAGAATTCACAACTTTAGGTAAAAACTTAAATGAAGTCCGCAAAACTGCCTTATCCTGATGGAAAATCAGAAAATGAGACTCACAAGAAAGAGCAGATAACTCGGAAAGAGATAGCCAAAAGGAACAACACTTTCCAAGAAAGTAGTTTAATATCCAAAGAATGCATAGGCTCAAAAGGAGGAGCCTGTAAAGACTTCAAAACCAAATTAAGACTCCAAGGAGGAGAGATTGATTTAATGACAGGCTTGATACGGACCAAAGCATGCACGAAACAGTGAATATCAGGAAGCTTAGCAATCTTTTTGTGAAAACAGAAAGAGCAGAGATTTGTCCCTTCAAGGAACTTGCAGACAAACCTTTATCTAAACCATCCTGAAGAAACTGTAAAATTCTAGGAATTCTAAAAGAATGCCAGGAGAATTTATGAGAAGAAAACCATGAAATATAAGTCTTCCAAACTCAATAATAAATCTTCCTAGAAACAGATTTATGAGCCTGTAACATAGTATCAATCACGGAGTTAGAGAAAACTCTATGACTAAGCACTAAGCGTTCAATTTCCATACCTTCAAATTTAACGATTTGAGATAATGATGGAAAAACGGTCCTTGAGACAGAAGATCTGGTCTTAACGGAAGTGGCCAAGGTTGGCAACTGGACATCCGGACAAGATCTGCATACCAAAACCTGTGAGGCCATGCTGGAGCTACCAGAAACACAAACAATTGTTCCATGATGATCTTGGAGATCACTCTTGGAAGAAGAACTAGAGGCGGAAAGATATAAGCAGGTTGATAAAACCAAGGAACTGCTAACGCATTCACTGTCTCCGCCTGAGGATCCCTGGACCTGGACAAGTACCTGGGAAGTTTCTTGTTTAGATGGGAAGCCATCAGATCTATTTCTGGTAGACCCCACACCTTAACAAATCTGAAAAAACACATCTGGATGGAGAGACCACTCCCCTGGATGTAAAGTCTGATGGCTAAGATAATCCGCTTCCAAGTTGTCTACACCTAGGATATGTACCACAGAAATTAGACAAGAGCTGGATTCCGTCCAAGAAAGTATCCGAAATACTTCTTTCATAGCTAGGGGACTGTGAGTCCAACCCTGATGATTGACATATGCCATAGTTGTACATTGTCTGTATGAAAACAAATGAATGGTTCTCTCTTCAGCAGAGGCCAAACCTGAAGAGCCCTGAAAATAGCACAGAGTTCTAAAATACTGATTGGTAACCTCGCCTCTTGAGATTTCCAAACCCCTTGTGCTGTCAGAGATCCCCAAACAGCTCCCCAACCCGTAAGACTTGCATCTGTTGTGATTACAGTCCAGGTTGGATGAACAAAAGAGGCCCCTTGAGATATACGATGGTGATCTAACCACCAAGTTAGAGAGAGTCAAACATTGGGTTTTAAGGATATTAATTGTGATATCCTTGTATAATCCCCACACTATTGATTCAGCATACAAAGCTGAAGAGGTCTCATATGAAAACAAGCAAAGGGGATCCGTCTGATGCTGCAGTTATGAGACCTAAAACTTCCATGCACATAGCCACTGAAGGGAATGATTGAGACTGAAGGTTTCGACAAGCTGAAACCAATTTTATTTGTCTCTTGTCTGTTAGAGACAGAGTTATGGACACTGAAGCTATCTGGAAACCTAAAAAGGTGACCCTTGTCTAAGGAATCAAGGACATTTTTGGTAAATTGATCCTCCAACCATGTCTTTGAAGAAACAACACTAGATGATTCATGTGAGATTCGGCAGAATGTAAAGACTGAGCTAGTACCAAGATATTGTCCAAATAAGCAAACACCGCAATACCCTGTTCTCTGATTACCTTCGAAAAAAATTCTTGGAGCTGTCGCTAGGCCAAATGGAAGAGCGACAAATTGGTAATGCTTGTCTAGAAAAGAGAATCTCAGAAATCGATAGTGGTCTGGATGAATCGGAATATTAAGATACGCATTCCTGTAAGTCTATCGTGGACATATAATGACCTTGCTGAACAAAACGCAGAATAGTCCTTATAGTCACCATTTTGAAAGTTGGCACTCTTACAAAACGATTCAAAATTTTCAGATCCAGAACTGGCCTGAATGAAATTTCTTTCTTTGGGACAATGAATAGATTTGAATAAAACCCTAGACCCTGTTCCTGAAACGGAACGGGTATGATTACGCCTGAAAGCTCTAGATCTGAAACACACTTCAGAAAAGTCTGAGCCTTCACTGGATTTGCTGGAACGTGTGAGAGAATTTTTTTTCTCACAGGAGGTCTTACTCTGAATCCTATTCGATACCCTTGAGAGACAATACTCTGAAACCACTGATTTTGGACAGAATCTGCCAAAATGTTTTGGAAAAATGTTCCCCCCTACCAGCTGAACTGGAATAAGGGCCGCACCTTCATGCAGACTTGGGGGCTGGCTTTGGTTTCTTAAAAGGCTTGGATTTATTCCAACTTGAAGGAGGTTTCCAATTGGAACCAGATTCTTTCCGGGAAGGATTGGCTTTCTGTTCCTTATTCTGTCGAAAAGAACGAAAACGATTAGAAGCATTAGATTTACCCTTAGATCTTCTATCCTGAGGCAAAAAAACTCCCCCCCCCCCCCCCCAGTGACAGTTGAAATAATAGAATCCAACTGAGAACCAAATAAATTGTTAACTTGGAAAGATAGAGATAGTAATCTAGACTTAGATACCATATCAGCATTCCAATATTTGAGCCACAAAGCTCTTCTAGCTAAAATAGCTAAAGACATAGATTTAACATCAATTTTGATGATATCAAAAATAGCATCACAGATAAAATGATTAGCATGTTGAAGCAAGCGAACAATGATAGACAAATCAGAATCTGTTTCCTGTTGCGCTAAGCTTTCCAACCAAAATGTTGATGCAGCTGCAACATCAGCCATAGATATAGCAGGCCTAAGAATATAGCCAGAAAATAAATAAGCTTTCCTTAGATAAGATTCAAGTTTCCTATCTAAAGGATCCTTAAGAGAAGTACTATCTTCCATAGGAATATTAGTACGTTTGGCAAGAGTAGAGATAGCCCCATCAACTTTTGGGATGGGGCTATTCGCCAAAAATGACAAATTTTCGTCACCAAACTTACCTTCACGCCAAAAGTTTCTCGCGCCAAGACCTTGTGAGCCAAATTTTGCCCGCAAAATTTAATGAAAAAGCAGTCAATTTGAAGAAAAGACTATACCCCAGGTAAGAAAAAATAACTTCCTTAATATTTTCCCAATTTTGAAACTGAATAGTCTGCAAAAGGAAATATACATAAACCTGACTCATGGCAAATATAAGTACAATACATATATTAAAATTTCTCGCGCCAAGACCTTGCGAGCCTAATTTTGCCCGCAAAATTTAATGAAAAAGCAGTCAATTTGAAGAAAAGACTATACCCCAGGAAAGAAAAAATAACTTCCTTAATATTTTCCCAATTTTGAAACTGAATAGTCTGCAAAAGGAAATATACATAAACCTGACTCATGGCAAATATAAGTACAATACATATATTTAAAACTTTATATAAATACATAAAGTGCCAAACCATAGCTGAGAGTGTATTAAGTAATGAAAACATACTTAACGAAAGACACCCATCCACGTATAGCAGATAGCCAAACCAGTACTGAAACAGTATCAGTAGAGGTAATGGAATATGAGAGTATATCGTCGATCTGAAAAGGGAGGTAGGAGATTAATCTCTACGACCGATAACAGAGAACCTATGAAAAGATTTCCCGTGAGGAAAACCATTGAATCAATAGGTGACACTCCCTTCACATCCCTCTGACAAATACTGTACTCTGAGAGGAATCGGGCCTCAAAATGCTGAGAAGTGCATATCACAGAAGAAAATCAAGCACAAACTTACTTCACCACCTCCATAGGGAAGCAAAGTTTGTAAAACTGAATTGTGGGTGTGGTGAGGGGTGTATTTATAGGCATTTTGAAGTTTGGGAAACTTTGCCCCTCCTGGTAGGATTGTATATCCCATACGTCACTACCTCATGAACTCTTGCCAATTACATGAAATAAATATAATTTAGGGGGCCGCCCATCAGAGAACACGGGCGGGGGCTGTGGACTCTCCTTATACAAAAGGAAATGAAATGATCTGGTAAGCATAATTTATGTTTTCTTTCTTAATATAAGGAGAGTCCACGGCTTCATTCCTTACTGTTGGGAAACGTATACCCAAGCTCTAGGGGACACTGAATGATAACGGGAGGGACAAAAAAAAGAGACGGACCCTAATCTGAGGGCACCACAGCCTGCAAAACCTTTCTCCCAGAGGCTGCTTCAGCTGAAGCAAAAACATCAAACTTGTAAAATTTTGAAAAAGTATGTAAGGAGGACCAGGTAGCCGCCTTACAAATCTGATCCATAGAGGCCTTGTTCTTAAAGGCCCAAGAGGAGCCGTAATTCTCAGTGGAGGTTTATATCCCGCTGTCTCATAAGCTAAGCGGATAACACTACTTAACCAAAAAGATAAGGAAGTCGAAGAGACCTTCTGACCTTTACTCTTCTCAGAACAAACAAGGAAGAAGATTGTCTAAAATCCTTAGTAGCCTGAAGATAAAACTTCAATGTTCCTTTGAAGGAGGAGGATTAGGACACAAGGAAGGAACCACAATCTCTCGATTGATGTTAGGAAGAAACCCTAACTTAGTACGTAGGACAGCCTTATCAGAATGGAACACCAGATAAGGAGGCTCACATTGCAAAGCGGCAATCTCAGAAACTTTGCACGCAGAAGCAATAGCCACTAGAAAAAACAAAAATTTATGCTTACCTGATAAATTTCTTTCTTTCCGGATATGGTGAGTCCACAGCAGCATCTTAATTACTCTTGAGAATATCACTCCTGACCAGCAGGAGGAGGCAAAGAGCACCACAGCAAAGCTGCCAAGCATCACTTCCCCTCCCACAACCCCCAGTCATTTGACCGAAGGCAAATGGAGAAAAGAAGCAACACAAGGTGTAGAGGTGCCTGAGGTTTTAGAAAAATAACCTGTCATAAAAAGGGCGGGGCCGTGGACTCCATATCCGGAAATAAATTTATCAGGTAAGCATAAATTTTGTTTTCTTTCCTAAGATATTGTGAGTCCGTGACAGCATCTTAATTACTGTTGGGAATCAATACCCAAGCTAGAGTACACAGATGCTTAGGGAGGGACAAGACAGGTAAATCTAAACAGAAGGTACCACTGCTTAAAAAAAACCAAGTTTCAGCCTTGCAAATCTGTTCCACAGAAACTTCATTTTAGAAAGCCCAGGAAGAGGAAACAGTCCTCGTTGAATGAGCTGTGATTTTCTCAGGAGGTTGCTGTCCAGCAGTCTCATAAGCCAAACGAATTATACTCTTCAGCCAAAGAGAAAGAGAAGTAGCTGTAGCTTTCTGGTCCTTGCGTTTCCCAGAAAAACAAACAAAGCAGGAGACTGGCGAAAAAACGTAGTCGCCTGCAAGTAGAATTTCAGCGCACGCACAACATCTAAGTTTTACAACAAACGCTCCTTATGAGAAGAAGGATTAGGACACATAGAAGGAACGTTTCCTGATTAATATTCCTGTCTGTAAGTACTTTAGGAAGGAAACCTAACTTTGTTCGAAGAACCAACTTATCAGCATGAAAGATAAGATAAGGGGAATCTAGATATAGCAACAAGAAACAAACCTTTCCAAGATAACCTCTTAATATCTAAGGAATGCATAGGCTCAATCAGAGCCTACTGTAAAACAAGGTTAAGACTCCATGGAGGAGTAACCGGCATAAATAAACACAGGCCTGTATCTGACCAAGGCCTGACAAAAAGATTGCACGTCTGGCGGACGCAACAAAATAGACAATGCAGAGATCTGACCCTTCAGAGTACTGGCTGACAAACCCTTCTCCAGACCTTCCTGGAGAAAGGACAAAATCCTAGGAATCCTGACTCTACTCCAAGAGTAACCTATGGATTCACACCAATACAGATATTCACGCCATATCTTATGGTAAATCTTTCTTGTCACAGGCTTGCGAGCCTGGATCAAAGTGTCAATGACCGACTCGTAAAACCCACGCTTAGATAAAATTAAGCATTCAATCTAAAAGCAGCTTCAGAGAAATGAGATTTGGATGAAGGAAGGTACCCTGAAGTAGAAGGTCCTTCCTCGGAGGTAGTCTCCAAGGTGGAAGAGATGACATTTCCACTAGGTCTACATACCAGATCCTGCGAGGCCACGCCGGTGCTATGAGAATCACCGACGCCCTCTCTTGCTGGATCCAAGCAATGACTCGTGGAAGGAGAGCGAACGGAGGAAACAGGTATGCTAGACTGAAATTCCAAGGGACTGCCAGAGCATCTATCAGAACGGCCTTTGGGTCCCTTGACCTTGAACCGTACCTCGGGAGCTTGACATTCTGCTGAGATGCCATGAGATCCAGCTCCGGCTGCCCCTATTTGAGGGTCAAGCTGGAAAACACCTCTGGATGCAGTTCCCACTCCCAGGGATGAAAAGTCTGTCTGCTCAGAAAATCCACTTCCCAATTGTCCACTCCTGGAAAGTGGATCACAGACAGCAGTTGTGGGTCTCCACCCACTGAATAATTCGAGCCACCTCTTTCATGGCCAAGGAACTCTGAGTTCCTCCCTGGTGGTTGATGTAAGCCACCAATGTTATGTTGTCTGACTGGAACCTGATAAACCGGGCTAAAGCTAACTGAGGCCAGTCCAGCAGAGCATTAAAGATCATTCTCAGCTCTAGGATGTTTATGGGGAGATCTGACTCCTCCTGAGTCCATAGACCCTGAGCCTTCAACGAGTCCCAGACTGCTCCGCAGCCCAGCAGGCTGGCATCCGTGGTCACAATCACCCAGGAAGGTCTGCGGAAGCAAGTTCCCTGGGAGAGGTGTTCCTGAGACAAACACCAAGGAAGAGAGTCTCCTGTCGCCTGATCTATTCATTGAGACAGATCCGCATAGTCCACGTTCCATTGTTTTAGCATGCATAACTGTAGAGCTCCGAGATGGAACCGAGTGAACGGGATGATGTCCATGGAAGCTACCATCAGACCAATTACCTCTATACATTGAGCCACTGACGGCCGAGGAGAGGACTGAAGGACTAGGCAAGAGTAAAAAATCTTGGATTTTCTGACCTCTGTCAGAAATATCTTCATAAATAGGGAATCTATTATGGTCCCCAAGAACACTACCCTTGTAGCTGGAACCAGGGAACTCTTTCCCAGATTCACCTTCCATCTGCGGAAGAAAAGACAACAAGATCTCCGTATGAGAGTTTGCTTGTTGAAAAGACGGTGTCTGAAACAGAATGTCGTCCAGATAGGGCGCCACTGCAATTCTCAGAGACTGGATCACTGCCAATAGAGCCCCCAGAACCTTTGAGAAAATTCTGGGGGCTGTGGCAAGGCCAAATGGAAGAGCTACAAACTGAAAGTGATTGTCCAAAAAAGCTAATTTTAGAAATTTGTGATGATCCCTGTGAATGAGAACACAAAGTTACGCATCTTTCAGGTCTATGGTCGTCATGAACTGACCCTCTGGGACCAAGGAAAGAATGGAACGTATAGTTTCCATCTTGAAGGACGGTACTCTTAGAAACTTGTTTAGACACTTTAAGTCCAGGATTGGTCTGAAGGTTCCTTTTTGGGAACCACGAACAGATTGGAATAGAACCCTAGACCTTGGTCTTGAATTCTAACTCGTAACCCAGGGTTACGATGTTCACCGCCCATGGATCTGGGACATCCCTTATCCAAGCCTGAGCAAATTGAGTAAGTCTGCCCCCTACTGGATCCAATCCTGGATTTGTGGCAAACCCTTCATGCTGACTTGGAATCAGCTACGAGTTTCTTTGATTGCTTCCCCTTATTCCAAGACTGATTGGGTTTCCAAGAAGGCTTGGACTGTTCCTGCTTGGAAGAGGGAGGGGAAGGCTTACCTCTGAAGTTACGAAAGGAACGAAAATTACTCTGACGTCCTTTCTGTCTATTTTTCTTATCCTGTGGCAGAAAAGATCCTTTACCACCCGTGATATCTGAAATGATTTCTGCCAGGCCAGGTCCAAACAAGGTCTTACCCTTGTAAGGGATCGCTAGAAATTTGGACTTAGACGAAAAATCCGCAGACCAGGACTTTAACCATAAAGCTCTGCGTGCTAGAATAGCAAAACCCGTTATTTTTGCTCCAAACTTAGATGCAAATAAATATAACATTGAGTATAAAGTCTTTCTTACCAGCGAAACAGAAATATCTTTTTTCCAAGGACAGGACATGGCTTAATTCAGCTTCCCATTGCTGGAATGTAGGAGGTTGCTGTAATTTCCAGAGTCTGGGTATGAGGCGTTTAGCACATGTGATCATTAGTTGTAATAGTTGTTTGCGGTATGTACAGCTCACATTGGGAACATGGTTAAGTAAAATCATAGGGGCTGAGAGGGAGATTTGTGTTCTCAATGTAAGATTGATACACCGCTCTGAGACCAAAATGCTGACAGCTTGGGACATGACCACCATATGTGGGAGGGTGTACCAATTTCGGCACAGCGTCTCCAACAGCTAGAGTTAGCCCCTGGGAATATTTCATGTATTCTCTGGGGAGTAAGATACCAGTGTGAGAGGATTTTATAGTTTAATTCAGCTAGGGCCAAGGAAACGGAAGAGGAGTGAGTCAGACGGAAACCTCGCTTCCAAGTATCCTCTGAGAACTGAGTCTGGAGCTCCAATTCCCATTTAGAGGTGTATGTAGGTGTTTTAAGAGGTAGTGACCTCCTGAAAATCTTATAAGAGAGTGAAAGGTGTGCTTTGTTAATGTCAAGATTAAGACATCGTTTTTCGAAGGGGTTAAGTGGGCGAAGGCAGTAATTTTTGTGTGGGGAGTCATGTATCGCTTGGCGTATTTGGAGGTAGGAAAACCAGCTATGAGACGGGGAACCCAATGTGTCCCTTAGGGTTATCCTGTCTTTCACTTGGGATGATTCTGTTAGGAGAAATATAGGTAGATTTTTATGTAGAACATCTCCAATTTTGCTTTTAAATTGACAATGATTAAAAAACAGTATTATTTAACAGTGGGGTCAGAGGCGAGATTGGAGAGGAAAGTGTGTTGGGTCGCTGAATAAGCGCATCCCAGGTAGCAAGTGTTGCTCTAATACAGTCATTGTTCATAGCTAAGGGGGGTCTATGGGGCTTAGGGATCCAGCAGAGATCCCTTATTGAACATTGATTAATTAGGGTAGCTTCAATTTCAATCCAAAGTTTAGATTGGGAATTGTGATTCCACGCTATTATTCGTGCAAGATGTGCTGCCTTATAGTACAATAGTACAATGTCCTCCATCCTCCTTACTTAAATAAAGGGTATTGCGGGAAACTCTTGGCTTTTTAAAGACGCAGATAAAAGATTCTAACATTCGTTGTTGAGTCAAATAATATTTTGGTAGCGAGATAGGGAGTGCCTGAAATAAGTATAGATATTTAGGGATGACCATTATTTTCATCGTATTAATGCGGCCCATCCAAGATAGGTGACCCTGTTTATGCCAAGATTCCAACAGAGAAGAAACACCGGTTTGGAGCTTCAGGTAATTCTCATGATGTAGATCTCGGGGGTTCATTGGAATGATCAGCCCCAAATATCTAAGAGAATTGGAAATAGTGAAGGGAGTATTATGTAGAAGAAAGTCCATATCTTTGGTATTTACATGGATAGGGATAAGTCCTGAATTTTCCATATTTATAGAGTAGTTGGAAACTTGTCTATATGTCTCTAATACTTGTAGTAAAGCTGCTATGGAAGTTGATGGTGACTGTAATGTAAAGATAATGTAATCTGCAAAGAAAAGACATTTTTGCGAGATATCAAATGGGATACCAGAGATATCAAAGTTGTTTCTAATCTGAATCGCCAATATCTCTACCGAAACAGCAAACAATAAGGGAGACAACGGGCAACCCTGACGAGTACCATTCGATATTGGAAAGGATTGGGAAACCGCGTTATTAACTTTGACCATAGTGCAGGGATTATTATATAAGGCCAGTACTCTAGTTATGAATTTATCGGAAAGACCAAATTTTGACAGGGCCGACCACATGAACTACCAATCGACCCTGTCAAAAGCCTTCTCAGCGTCCGTAGAAAGGACGAGGGGGCTTTTTTTGTCATGCGAAGTTTGCAGTGCATGAAGCACTCTGGTAGTATTATCTTTGGCCTCACGGCCTTTGATAAAATCAACTTGGTCAGGGAGGATAATTTTGGGTAGGATAAGATTGAGGCGACTTGCTAATATCTTGGCATAGATATTAATATCAACGTTTATCAATGATATTGGCCTATAATTACAAACTATGTCCTTTGGTCTGTCGGGCTTGGGAATTACTGTGATCATAGCTTCTAAGAGTGGCTGGGAAAATGAGAGGCCTTGGTCTATAAACTGAAATAGATCGTACAAGTGGGGGCTAATGTTACCTATGAGTAGTTGATAGAATTTAGTGGTGAGGCCGCCCCAACCTAGGGACTTGCCTGCCGGCAGGGATTTGATAGTATTTATAATCTCTTGTAGCGTTAGAGAGTCTAAAATATTTAAATCATCACCCTGAACTATAGGAACTTCAATGGAATCAAGATACAACTTCATTTTTGCACGTCTCACAATTTCATTTGTACTTTGAAGGTTATATAGTGAAGAATAATATGAGACAAAACTATTGGCTATGTCTTCATTTTTAGTATATACTACCCCGGTGGGATGTTTAATGGATTGAGTGTAAGAGTTGATCTGGCTAACATGCGCCCTGCTTTATTAGTTTCAGCAAAGAATTTGGCTTTAGAGGTTAGGGCACACATGTGGGCATTTTCAATCAAAAATGTATTAAGGTTGTCTCTAGCATCTGTCAAATCAGCTAATTTTTGTGGGGATTGTGTTCTATGGTGGAGAGAGTACTGGTCAAGGAATTGAATAGGGCAGATCTTTGCTTATTGAGTTTCGCTGTAAGTTGAATAATAATTCCCCTAATATAACACTTATAGGCTTCCCAGTTATTTATGACAGTGGTAACTAAGGATATGTTAAATTGAAAATATTCATTAGTATATTTGAGTAGCTGATCTAGGATGTCATTGTCCATAAGGATATGTTCGTTGAGTCTCCAGTCCAATATATGTTTGGGTTTCAAAGACCATTTAAAGGTGGACTTTACCAAGCTGTGGTCTGACCAGGATGTATGCGAGATCTTTAAGTCAATTACGTTTGTAAGGAATAGTTGGTCACAAAGAACATAGTCAAGTCTCGAGTAAGAATGCTGTGAATGGGAAAAAAACTTGTAGGTTTTAGTGGATGTGTGGACAGTCCTCCATGTATCAAATAGAGTAAGTGACTTTAGTAATGCGTTATTGTTCCTAATCTGTGCGTTTCTGAGGTAAGATTTACCCGACGACGTATCAAGAGCCGGATCTAGTGGAAAGTTAAAATCTCCTCCTACTATGATCAGGCCCTTAGCTATATCAAGGAGCTTGTGAGTGACTTTGCGGAAGAAAAGGGGAGTGGGTTTTACTGGGGCATAGATGTTTGCCAATGTGATGGGTTTCCCGTAGTAAAAGCCCACTAAAATCAGTATCCTGCCCTCAGTGTCACAAAATTTGTGTAACAGCTCAAATGGTGTATTACGCTTGAATAAGGTGCCGACGCCATTATGTCTGGTGGGGCCCGAGCTTAAGTTGTATTGGTCATAATGTCTAGAAGGGAGCTTTGGTTCGTGAGTTCTCTTAAAGTGGGTTTCCTGGATCATAACTACATCCAGTTGCTTTTTATAGAAGTCATAGAGAGCAATGGATCGCTTTTCAGCAGACAGGAAGCCCTTAACATTTTGTGTGGCGATATGTATTAACCCTTCATATACAAAAGTTGCCATATTTCAAATTACAAATAGAGGTATAACAGATATGTGGTCAAGTAACAAAGTGCAATGAGGTTATTAATAAACTATGTAAGTTAAAAATAGGGAGTAGGGGAGTTAGATAGTCAAAAGATAGAGAGCCGGAATACTACCAGCGTTTCTTAGATAGGTAGATTCTAATTAGGTTCTTATTCAAAGTGTTAGTAGAGTTGGAGGCTATTAAGCAAGCTGGGGCCCCATCAGACGACTATGTTAACCACAGCCACCTCAAGAAGACATCTCACCCCAAGCTCAGGTACCTTCAAACACCGGGTGATACTAAAGAGTTGCCTGATACATATTACATTGAGCCCTCATGGCTTGTGAGCACTCTAACTTATTTTAAAGGGCGAGACCTCATGGTTCACAATACAATTGATCCACTTATGAATTCAAAGAAGTAGGGCTATAAAAATACCGGGACTCTAATATCTTACTTCCCAGTTGTAAGCAACACCTGACAATAACTGACACTATGCCCACATATTGATGTTTTGTTTGATCTGTCTTTGTTGATGTATATGTTCACGCTTACAAAGATCTAACAATGATCTTTAGTGTTAATATTATTTACTTGTTTATGTTAATAGTCCTGTTAGCCATGAATATTATATTGCTAAACTTTACCAGGTAGAAGGTTATGATCATCTGAGGGAAAGGCTCTGCAGAAATAGGACCTGGGGACACAAAGAGACACAATTATATATACTGTACCTGCAGGTCAGGTAATGAAATTTACACATTTTTCAACACTGATGGCAATACTTCCCGAATAGTGCAATTTAACTAAACCCTGACATATGTGGATTGGAGCATCCTACTCTCATAGACTCGTTCTGCCATTCACCAATATGTCAGCCCTTCATGGGAAGGGCATATAACCAGTTAGAGCTTGTAAACGGAGTAACTAGTTTTTACTAAATTTGGTCTTATTAAAGAGATAGTCAGTGTAAATGCCTACTAGAGCTTGTGGTCAACCCCGCGGCCAGGAGCCGGGGCGAGAAATTGGCAGACCTAGCTTCTAATATATAACTCTGGTAATATCCATTCACATCTTTATACAGACACACACAACTCCGGGCTTAAACGTAATGTTACTTCCTATCAGGGAACAAAGGGACCATAATATACAACAGAGTTTACTTCATAATATATGGAAGCAAGTGTCCACTATCCTGCTCCCTAACCTTTTTGTATATATCCTAGATGGGTGATTTCACTTACTATATAGGGCAAGTAAAATGTCAGTATCAGATTAAGCTTTTCAACATAAGTCTGCATGGTGTCTGATAAGTGACTTTCTTGGGAGTAGAAAAGAAGCAGGGTTACATACTCACCTATCACCTCATAACATCTATAATTTATCCCCCAATATTTTGCAACAGGAGGGTAAAGATCTTTACAGTTTTTATAGGATTAGATATAAATGTCGTGTTCCAGGCCTGTCCAGTTGCAGCCTTTGCATCTATGTATACCTAGTTTAACTGCAGATTTATATACCATTATGATGCAATTTTCTTTTTTTTTATTCTTTTTTTTTTAATTTCTTCTCTTTGTTTTGTTAGAAATCACATTTCTATGCATTTAATAGAGCTAAATTTATAATACCCCTATGTACTTGTTATGTTAAAACTAAGGGTCCAAGAGAGGTCCTAAATACTGAAAATTAGGGCCAAAAATGAGGAATATTGCTCAACATCTGAAAAAATGTTTGCACAGTATGATCTGTATTTTTCTTTATTTTCATGTATGACAATTGCATAATTGTAATGTATATTTCCTCAATAAAAATACTAAAAATGAAGAAGAAAAGAAAGTTGTGTAAGGTCAAAAGAGAAGAGAGTAAACATAGACGTAGATACTAAAGCTGGTCCAAACAGAACATATGCATAGACAATCAAACATAACGCCCTAACGGTAATATCCAAAACCGGTCAGAGTTACAGTATGTAGCGGTGCTTCAGACATTAAGCACGCATAAGAAAAAAAAAACATCTTTGCAAATCTTAAGGGGCAACCAAACATTAAGTAGTGCATATGCGAGCAAGCTCGCTAAGTTATAGGGGGGACCTGTTCGAGTCTTTGTAGTTATTCCAGAAGAGTCTACACATTGAATGAGACAGGTTCAAAACGACCTGTCACAACATAAAAACATAGCAAAGGAGATAGGAGATTTAACTGCTAGACTTAGGAGAACATTGCAAAGGGAATCTGTTAAAAATAACGGTGGGGCATCAAGTACACAACATAATGTCTACAGAGAGTTATAATATCCATTATTATAACATATAGCAAACATTGTACGTGGAGCAAGAATCAAATAAAAGCTCCATTAAACTTGGAAGAAAATGATGGTTTAACAAGGTGAAAACATTCACAACATGAATAACAAACTAAAACTAAAAGGATAAGCGATATAACTACTGTAGTTAAAGGGATGTGACAATTAGAAGCTAGAAATTAGCATGAAATCACTGAGTCCGCATCTGGTATAATGTCCACATGTAGAAATAGCAACCAATAAGATAAAACTAAGCGAACATCAACTGTAGAATAAAGTTAGTCAATGGGTTAAACATAGTCTCTGTTGTTGTCATTGTTGTTATCTGCAAAGTTTTTATTTTGTTTCACCGAAGACTCCAACCATGGACGCCTTTGGGGTTTAGGGGCGTCATGTCTAGTCGAGGATGATGTCTGTGAGGAAAGCTCTTGCAATTCTGGTGGTGAAATACTCAGCATTTGGCAAAATTGTTCAATATCAGATGGAGAGGGGCATTCGATTTTCCTTCCGTTTTTAACAGCTATCACAGAAGTAGGAAATCCCATCTATACGGGATCTTCAGCGAGTGGAGGTGAGATGTTAAAGTGGAGAAATCTCTACGTTTCTGGAGAGTCCTTGCCGAGAGGTCCTGGAACACTTGGATACGATGGCCTTGAAACATGATGTTTTGCTGTTTTCTAGAATAATTATATATCTCTTCCCTATGCTGGAAGTTTTGAAAATGCACAATTACATCACGAGGTGGTGATCCTTGAGCAGGCTTAGGACGTAAAGATCTGTGGGATCTGTCAAGGACTACATCAGGCAGTCCTCCAGAGCTATTTTTCACTAGCTCTATAAAAAAAGTTTGTAAATAGTCCCGGATTTCGCTCACAAGAACTGTTTCAGGGAATCCTTTGAAACTTAAATTACTCCTTCTAGAGTGGTTCTCTAGGTCATCTAGTTTGTCCTCAAGATCAACCATGCATTGCTGGTGGTGGAAGGTTTTAGAGGAGAGGCCTGCTATTTTCTGGGACATCACATATTCATGTTCCTCCAAAGAGTCCACTCTATGGCAAAGATCAGAAATGTCCTTTTTCAGGTCTGCACACTCATCCTTAATACATGACTTAACTTGTTCGATGAGAGCTTCTATTGCACTATATGTAATCCTTTCCCATTCCGGAGACCCCAGGTGAGGGTCCTCACATAGCGTCCGCTGCCTCACATGAGCTATCGTCTTGAGAGGCCTGACGTAGGTTGGATTCTTTATTAGCTTTGCTTTTGTCAGATTGTTTGAAAAAGGAGTTCATAGCACCTTGGCTCGCTGGTGTTTTCTGTGATTTATCACTCCTTGTTAGCTTCCTTTGTGACATGGTGAGCTTAGCAAAGGGGTAATACAGTATATGTGTGCTGCAACAAGTCCTCTTTTTGACAGAATACACAACTCCTCGGGGTATGTGCTCTCACAGAGCGATCAAGGCAAAGGGAATGAGGGTTATGACCCACTGCTACAAGGAACAGCGGGAAAAGGAGGGGGAGCGTGTATTCTGTTTCAAGGTGAAATAAAACAGGGAGAGACCAGGAGCCAGACGTTGCTTAAAGCCTCATATAGATATCCAGCATAAATGAAGGATTAGAAAAGTGAGCAATCTGGGGGAACCATAAACTGCGGCTATGAGGCAAAAAGTTATAGAAAGTTCCTCACATGGGCTTAATTCAGACTAAGAAGCGTTATTATAGATGCCAGATTGATTCATAGGTTAAAATAATAAGATTTCCCTAGTAGGGCAGCTAGGCAATATAACAGGAGTGTTCAAAGAGGGCCCTTCAGGGCAGCCGTGGATGAGATATGCTGCCTTTATTACCTTTATTACTATTGCTAAGTCTCTATGCTAGGTTGCATGGGCCATCTGGAATAAGCTTAAAGATGGCCTGGGGCAAGACAAATAATAGCTGGTGCGTATTTCCAGGTCCCCGTAATTACAGGGGCATTGGCGAGTAGAAGTGTGATGTCGGTCTCCTTGAGGCAGTGATAGTATCAGGATGTTTTGAGCTGCTCCATACGGAGATGCAGATGGGCTGATAGTGAGACATCCACAGGTTTCTGCAGCGTGGTGTGGCGCATTTAAGGGATAGCGCGGCCTTCAAGGATGCAGTCGTAAGTACAGAATTAGAATTGGCCCCAACAAGATAGTGCAAATTGCTCACCGTGCACTCAGTTAAGCTGTCGTCGGTCTAACGCCATCATAGCAGGACGCTTGCTGCAGTTGGTGGTTATTATTCCCAGCTCACTTACAGAGCTTCAGTGAAGTGCGGCCATCTTTGCCGGCCACTCGCTCGGCATCCTTTTGCTCCCAACTTAATGACTTGCAAGGAAGCATCAGTGATAAAGAAATTGGATCTCCTCCAAGGGAGTTTCTGCTTGAATAGACTCCAACAACGCATCAAACCAGTAAACTGCTGCACTGGTCACAGTGGCAATACACACTGCAGGTTGCCATTGACGACATTGATGAACATACATCTTCTCTAGCAAGTCCTCCATTTTTTTTATCCATTGGATCTTTAAAAGAACAGCTATCCTCTATGGGAATATGGTTCTAATTCCAGGCCTCTCTCACTCACGTGCAATAATCTCTGTAGTAGCACGGTCTGGGACAGGGAATACCTCCACCGCTGAGGGAACCTCAAAGTATTTATTTAACTTACTAGACTTCTTAGGATTGCCTTGATAGTCATATCGGAGTCGTCCAAGGTAGCCAAAACCACCTTTAGCAACATACGGAGGTGTTCCAGCTTAAACCTGAAGGAAACAACTTCAGAATCATTTGAATGAATTATACTGTCTGAGTCTGAGATTTCACCCTCAGATGCTACTGAATTGTATTACTCCTCAGACTTCTGAGAAAGAGCAACCTGGTTAGCCACAACTGGATCAGAAACCTTACTAACTGAATCTACATTTCCTCTTGCGTTTTCCCTGAAGCATGGGAAAGGCAGATAACGCCTCAGATACCACAGCTGATACCTGGGCAGTAATGTCTTGCAAATAAACTCCTACAGGAGCATGAGAGGAACCGCAGGGCACTGCATGTGGAGACGATAATGATTGGCACGCTTGAGGAGAAAGCTGCGGCATATCTGATACAGGGGAAACCTGAACAGCATCAGCCTTAGATAATGATGGCTCAGGATCAAAATGTTTATCCTTGTAAAACAAAGTTCTTTCAATAAGTGAGGAACAAAAAGGAATGGGTGGTTCCACCTGGGTGTTAAAACAAAGCTTACATGTAACATTAAGCAAAGTCTCTTGTTCTATATTGCAAACAACCAGAAGGCAAAAAAAAATAATCTGTAGTGGGGAAACAGGAAGGCGCCAATAGGGTGATAACGTAAAGAACCCTGACAGGTAAGTATGAGGAGAGAAAGGTACTCACAAGCAGGGCGGCACTTGAACGTGCCTAACCAAGCGGGCCGGGACCACAGCGTCGCCCGGGAGACTCACAACGGCAACAACAACCAATCCTCGAGCCGGACCAAGTTCCGTGTGGCCAATCAGGAACGCTGGATGATAACACACCTCCCTCTTCGTATGCCGATTCCGAACACTGGCAAAAAAGGGTAGGAGATAGGAATATACTGTGTATGGCTCTCCCGAATACCGAGAGTTTGATTTACACAAGCCAACAAGCTGGAAAGAGGAAGGAGCAAACTCCAGCAAAGTTACTTAAACCAATTTATTAAAAAGTTTAAAAACAATGCATAAAAGCAACGCGTTTCTCGGCTACACAGAGCCGTTTCATCAGGCTGTTATACATATTCTAAAATGCCTACTGCTTTAAACACTTCCTCTAACCAATCAAAACACTAGAAATTTTGACACCCCCTCCCCACCTCAGCGTGTGTGTCCATCACAGCTGATATGGAGAGTGCAAGAAAACAATGCGTGCCATTTGAAATTAACAATTTGGGATCACCTTATATTTAGTGTCTATTCTAATTTAACATAATATTGTTTGTCACATCACAACTAGGATCAAATACAGTTATTGCGATTTTTTTCTGTGTGTTTCATGTGAATAGACATAACATATATTTACAGATGAGCATTCATTTCAGAGTTAAATACACCATAAATATAGCACATTAGCCGCTAATCGGAGCTGAACTTACATAATATTCTCGGTTGGTCAAATAACATATAAATAAATATTGTTCTTCATTAAAGACTCACAGATAAAACAGTATATACTGTTCACCCATATAACATACAATAATTAATCAATCACAGTGGAGAAATTAATCTAAGCCAAACCGATGACACATTATTTAATCTCTATACTGATGATAAATGTCCCCTAGAAACTGCAAGATACACTTGGAGCTTCCAGATGTACAGTCTTTTGTTAAGGCTCTGATAAGGACCAGACCTGTGTTCAGATCTAAGGCTCCTCCTTGGAGTCTGAATCTTGTTCTTAAGGTTTTGCAATGGGCTCCGTCTGAGCCTATGCATGAAATTGACATTAAGTTGTTGTCCTGGAAGGTTCTTTCCTAAAATATAGTGAGTCCACGGCAGCATCTTAATTACTGTTGGGAATATCACTTCTGGCCAGCAGGAGGAGGCAAAGAGCACCACAGCAAAGCTGCCAAGCATCACTTCCCCTCCCACAACCCCCAGTCATTCTTTTTGTCTGCAGTGCAAGGTGGAGGTGAAGTTTTTGGTGTCTGAAAAGAAGTTTACTTAAATCAAGATTTTATTATTTTAAAGCAGAGTAGGTTTGCTCTGATCTTTCCTTGGGTCTAACCGTACCCCAGGTCAGTCTCTTCAGTAGGGCAGTGGTGGCTTTTAAGCAGTTGGAAACTTGTGGGGTACAATCCTCATTATGTTTTCTCAACAGATTTGCTGCCCTATTCAGAAAGCTTGAGTAAGTTTCCTCTGATCTTTCTCTACAGGTCCATTTGAGGAGTGGCATCCTCTCACACCGGGTGAGCTGTCCTTCTGCTGGACAGACTAAGATACAGGTAAGTGCTAAATGATTTTTCTTTGATATCCAAGCAAAGAGGAACAAAAAGAATACTGGCACTGAAGCAGTCTATGACTGCATGGGGACGTTTTCATAAATTAATCCTAGAAAGTGTATGTGCAGTAAAACAGTCAGGGCAGAAATCTGTCTCCTCAGGGAACTGGCAGAGAGACCCTTCCCCAGTCCATCCTGGAGAAACGATAGGATCCTGGCAACCTTAACTTTATGCCAGGGAAATCCACGGTCTTCACACCAGAATGAATAGGTTCTCCACACCTTATGATAGATGTGATGAGTAACCGGCTTACGAGCTTTAATGAGAGTTTCAATAACTCTCTCAGAAAAACCTCTCTTGGCTAGGACTAAGCGTTTAATCTCCACGCAGTCAGCCTCAGAGAATCTAGATTTTGATGGACAAAAGGACCTTGTTCCAGCAGATCCCTGCGACAAGGTAACTTCCATGGAGGAGAAGATGACATCCCCACCAGTTCCTGCGAACCACATCCTTTGCGGCCACGATGGAGCAATCAGTATCACTGGCTCCTGCTTGATGCGGGCCACTACACGAGGAAGGAGTAGTAACGGCGTGAAAAGGTAGATTAGACTGAACCTCCAAGGCACTGCTATGGCATCTATTAGCTCTGCCTGACGATCCCTGGACCTCGACCCATATCTAGGTAGCTTGGTATTGAGACAAGACGCCATGAGATTATCTCCGGCGTCCTCCACCTGTTGCATATCTCCACAAACACTTCGGGATGGAGAGATCATTCCTCTGGATGAAAGGATTGTCTGCTGAGAAAATCCGCTTCTGGGTTGTTTACACCCGGAATGTAGATCATTGCTAGGGAGCTTCTCGTTCCTCCCTGATAGTTGATGTAAGCCACCAAGGTTATATTGTCTGATTGGAATCTGATAAACTGGGATGAACCCAGAAAAGGCCAAGCCTTCAGAGCATTGAATATCGCTCAAAGTTCCAGAATGTTGATTGGGAGGAAGCGTTCCTCCTGAGACCACAGGCCCTGTGCCTTCTTGGCACCCCAAACAGCTCCCCATCTTGATAGACTCGTGTCCGTAGTCACAATTTCCCAGGATAGTCTTAGAAAGGATGTCCCTCGGGACAGATGATCTGGACAGAGCCACCAAGAGAGTGATTCTCTAGACCGGTTGTCCAGGGAAATCTGTTGAGACGGATCCGAATGATCACGGTTCCACTGCCTCAGCATGCACAGCTGTAACGTTCAGAACCTGGCAAAGGGAATTATGTCCATGCTGGACACCATGAGACCAATTACCTCCATACACTGAGCAACAGATGTCCTTAAGGAGATCCAGAGGGCAAGACATGCCGAAGCTAGCTTGCAACATCTCTTGTCTGTTAGACTCAATATCAATGAGGGTATTTCTATTATTGTACCCAGGAATTCTACCCTGGTGTTTGGAATAAGATAACTATTTTCTAAGTTTATCTTCCATCCATGAGATCAAAGAAGAGAGAGAAGATACCGAATGGGCCTCCGACAGATGAAAGGATGGTGCTTGTACCAGAATATTGCCCAAGTAGGGCGCTACTGCTATACCCCCGGTTCTGGCAACAGCGAGGAGAGCCCCTAGAACCTTCGTAAAAATTCTTGGAGCAGTAGCTAGACCAAACGGTAGTGCAAACCTTAGGTACTGGAAGTGATCCTTGTGGATTGGAACATGAAGGTAGGCATCCTTCAGATCTATAGTGGTCATGAACTGTCCTTCCTGAACTATAGGAAGGATGGAGCTTACTGTCTCCATCTTGAACGAGGAGACATTTAGTAAAATGTTTAAGCACTTTAGGTCCAGAATCGGGCAGAAAGTTCCCTCCTTCTTTGGGACCACGAAGAGGTTTGAATAGTATCCCAAACCACTTTCTGCGATAGGAACCAGGAAAATGACCCCTAAGGAGGACAGATCCCGCACACAACCCAGAAAGGCTTCACTCTTTTCTGGTTTTGAAGACAGGCTTGAAAGGAGAAACCTGCCCTTGGGTGGTTGAGATTTGAAACCTATCTTGCATCCCTGACCTCCAGGACCCATGGATCTTGCATGTCCCTGAACCAAGTGTCTGAAAGCAGAGACAGTCTGCTCCCTACATGATCCAGCACCAGATCGAGGGCCGCCCCTTCATGCCGACTTGGTCTCGGCAGGCTTCTTGCTCTGCTTGGATTTATTCGAGGATTGAGCCAGCTTCCAAGTACTCTTGGTTTGCTCGGGCTTAGAAGAGGACTGCTGACATTGGGATTTCTCAGAACGAAAATTAGATCCTTGTCCCTTAGACTTGTTCTTTTTATCCTAACAAAACGTCCCTAGAGTGGGATGAAAAAAAGGTTATGCCTCTGAACACAAAAAAATAAATGGAATGAATGGATTGAGTTAAAACATAACTTTTAATATAAATAAATAAAGTAAAATAGAGAGACAGCTATGCACAGGTACGTATCCTGTCAGCTGCCCACACACGTGAACGTTAAAAACACTGAATTTCTGGTCGGGTTTATAGAAGAGCTAAAATCCAGATTATTATACAGTCTTGGAAGTGATTACACAAGTGCTTGGTGTATACTTTTTATTAAGTTGCTTGAAAAAAAAACCTGTGTAAGATGTCTTGTAAAATTATTAGCCTTTGCACAATATTTACTGCATTATAATCTTAAAACAAACAGGGGGGCAAGTAACTAACAGTTCACTGATTGTCTTTAAAAAATGGATTACTCACAATTGCTATATTGCAATAGAACTCTCGTTAGAGTAAAATATATAGCAAAGTGTCAAGTATTGCTTAAGGTTTGTTATAATCAGTATAATGTGACATGGTATGCATTTATTGTAATTTGAAACAAAGTCACCTCAGTATATAATATACAATATTATTGCCCTTAAGTACTATTGGTAGCAACACTGGTTACTTGTCCTGAATACGCTTAGTAGCGAGTGAGCTGATGGTTATGAAGAAAATACTAAATATTGGCTTATATCCCTACAATTTATTTTGCAGTTCATAAGTTATAAGCATATAAATTATATATGAAGATCAACTTGCCGCTAAGTAAATCAATAACCACTGTGTAGAAATATCTTTATACACAATGTATCTTCTATTATTTACAATGTAACTAACAACGCTATTGTAAGTTCGATAGCACAAGTAGCTTATCGACAACAGTTAGAGAACGTCTAAGGCTCACTGCTACCCAACTTAGAGATCTGTACTTGTATTTACATATTTATTAAAGAGTAAAGCTAATAATTTTTAGACCAGAAAACAGCAAGTTAAAAAAAGAGAACAACGCCCCCTAACGCGGTCGCGTTTCACTGTCGCTTACCCTCTGAGGGGGCGTTGTTCTCTTTTTTAACTTGCTGTTTTCTGGTCTAAAAAACATAATTTATGTAAGAACTTACCTGATAAATTCATTTCTTTCATATTAGCAAGAGTCCATGAGCTAGTGACGTATGGGATATACATTCCTACCAGGAGGGGCAAAGTTTCCCAAACCTTAAAATGCCTATAAATACACCCCTCACCACACCCACAATTCAGTTTAACGAATAGCCAAGAAGTGGGGTGATAAGAAAAAAGTGCGAAAGCATATAAAATAAGGAATTGGAATAATTGTGCTTTATACAAAAAAATCAAAACCACCACAAAAAAGGGCGGGCCTCATGGACTCTTGCTAATATGAAAGAAATGAATTTATCAGGTAAGTTCTTACATAAATTATGTTTTCTTTCATGTAATTAGCAAGAGTCCATGAGCTAGTGACGTATGGGATAATGATTACCCAAGATGTGGATCTTTCCACACAAGAGTCACTAGAGAGGGAGGGATAAAATAAAGACAGCCAATTCCTGCTGAAAATAATCCACACCCAGAATAAAATTTTAATGAAAAAACATAAGCAGAAGATTCAAACTGAAACCACTGCCTGAAGTACGTTTCTACCAAAAACTGCTTCAGAAGAAGAAAACACATCAAAATGGTAGAATTTAGTAAAAGTATGCAAAGAGGACCAAGTTGCTGTTTTGCAAATCTGATCAACCGAAGCTTCATTCTTAAACGCCCAGGAAGTAGAAACTGACCTAGTAGAATGAGCTGTAATCCTTTGAGGCGGAGTGTTACCCGACTCAACATAGGCATGATGAAATAAAGATTTCAACCAAGATGCCAAAGAAATGGCAGAAGCTTTCTGGTCTTTTCTAGAACCGGAAAAGATGACAAATGGACTAGAAGTCTTTCGGAAAGACTTAGTAGCTTCAACATAATATTACAAAGCTCTAACAGCATCCAAAGAATGCAATGATTTCTCCTTAGAATTCATAGGATTAGGACATAATGAAGGAACCACAATTTCTCTACTAATGTTGTTAGAATTCACAACCTTAGGTAAAAAATTCAAAAGAAGTTCGCAGCACCGCCTTATCCTGATGCAAAATCAGAAAAGGAGACTCACAAAAAAGAGTAGATAATTCAGAGACTCTTCTGGCAGAAGAGATGGCCAAAAGAAACAAAACTTTCCAAGAAAGTAATATAACGACCAAAGAATGCATGGGTTCAAAAGGAGGAGCTTGAAGAGCCCCCAGAACCAAATTCAAACTCCAAGGAGGAGAAATTGACTCAATGACAAGTTTTATACGAACCAAAGGTTGTACAAAACAATGAATATCAGGAAGATTAGCAATCCTACTGTGAAAAAGAACAGAAAGAGCAGAGATTTGTCTTTCAAGAAACTTGCGGACAAACCTTTATCTAAACCATCCTGAAGAAATATAAGTCTTCCAGACTCTATAATATATCTCTCTAGATACAGATTTACGAGCCTGTCACATAGTATCAATCACAGAGTCAGAGAAACCTCTTTGACCAAGAATCAAGCGTTCAAACTCCACACCTTAAAATTAAGGTTTTGAGATCCTGATGGAAAAAAGAACCTTGAGACAGAAAGACTGGTCTTAACGGAAGAGTCCACAGCTGGCAAGTGGCCATCCGGACAAGATCTGCATACCAAAACCTGTGAGGCCATGCTGGAGCTACCAGCAGGACAAACGAGCATTCCTTTAGAATATTGGAGAATACCCTTGGAAGAAGAACTAGAGGCGGAAAGATATAGGCAGGATGACACTTGTAAGGAAGAGATAATGCATCCACTGCCTCCGCCCGAGGATCCCGGGATCCAGACAGATACCAGGGAAGTTTCTTGTTTAGATGAGAAGCCATCAGATCTATTTCTGGGAGTTCCCACATTTGAACAATCTGAGGAAATACCTCTGGGTGAAGACCATTCGCCCAGGTGCAACGTTTGGCGACTGAGATAATCCGCTTTCCAATTGTCCATACCTGGGATATGAACCGCAGAGATTAGACAGGAGCTGGATTCCGCCCAAACCAAAATTCGAGATACTTCTTTCATAGCCAGAGGACTGTGAGTCCCTCCTTGATGATTGATGTATGCCACAGTTGTGACATTGTCTATCTGAAAACAAATGAACAACTCTCTCTTCAGAAGAGGCCAAGACTGAAGAGCTCTGAAAATTGCACGGAGTTCCAAAATATTGATCGGAAATCTCACCTCCTGAGATTCCCAAACCCCTTGTGCCGTCAGATACCCCCACACAGCTCCCCAACCTGTAAGACTTGCATCTGTTGAGATTATAGTCCAGGTCGGAAGAACAAAGAAGCCCCCTGAACTAAACGATGGTGATCTGTCCAACATGTCAGAGAGTGTCGTATAATCGGTTTAAAGATATTAATTGAGATATCTTTGAATAATCCCTGCACCATTGGTTCAGCATACAGAGCTGAAGAGGTCGCATGTGAAAACGAGCAAAGGAGATCGCATCTGATGCGGCAGTCCTAAGACCTAAAATTTCCATGCATAAGGCTACCAAAGGGAATGATTGTGACTGAAGGTTTTGACAAGCTGATATCAATGTTAAACTTCTCTTGTCTGACAAGGACAGAGTCATAGACACTGAATCTATCTAGAAACCTAAAAAGGTTACCCTTGTCTGAGGAATCAATGAACTGATTGGTAAATTGATCCTCCAACCATGAACTTGAAGAAACAACACAAGTCGATTCGTATGAGATTCTTCGAAAATGAGAAGACTGAGCAAGTACCCAGATATCGTCCAATAAGGAAATACCAAAACCCTGTTCTCTGATTACAGAAAGAAGGGCACCGAGAACCTTTGAAAAAAATTCTTGGAACTGAGGCTAGGCCAAACGGTAGAGCCACAAAACTGGTAATGCTTGTCTAAAAAGAGAATCTCAGACACTAAAAGTGATCTGGATGAATCGGAATATGCAGATACACATCCTGTAAATCTATTGTAGACATATAATGCCCTTGCTAAACAAAAGGCAGGATAGTCCTACAGTAACCATCTTGAATGTTGGTATCCTTACATAACGATTCAATATTGATAGATCCGGAACTGGTCTGAAGGAATTGACCTTCTTTGGTACAATGAAGAGATAAAATAAAACCCCAGCCCCTGTTCCAGAACTGGAACTGGCATAATTACTCCAGCCAACTCTAGATCTGAAACACATTTCAGAAATGCTGAGCCTTTGCTGTGTTAACTGGGACACGGGAAAGAAAAAAATCTCTTAGCAGGAGGCCTTAACTGAAGCCAATTCTGTACCTTTCTGAAACAATGTTCTGAAACCAGAAATTGAGAACGGAATTGATCCAAATTTCTTTGAAGAAAACGTAATCTGCCCCATACCAGCTGAGCTGGAATAAGGTCCGCACCTTCATGGGTACTTAGGAGCTGGCTATAGGTTTTCTATAAGGCTTGGATATATTCCAAACTGGAAATAGTTTCCAAACTGATACCGCTCCTGAGGATGAAGGATCAGGCTTTTGTTCCTTATTGTGAGGATAGGAACGAAAATGATTATTAGACCTAAATTTACCTTAGATTTTTTATCCTTTGGTAAAAAAGTTCCCTTCCTTCCAGAACAGTTGAGATAATAATTTATTACCCTGGAAAGAAAGGGAAAGCAAAGTTGACTTAGAAGACATATCAGCATTCCAAGTTTAATCCATAAAGCTTTTCTAGCTAAAATAGCTAGAGACATATACCTGACATCAACTCTAATGATATCAAAAGATGGTATCACCAATAAAATTATTAGCATGTTATAGAATAATAATAATGCTATAAAATTATGATCTGTTACTTGTTGCGCTAAAGCTTCTAACCAAAAAGTTGAAGCTGCAGCAACATCCGCTAAAAATATAGTAGGTCTAAGAAGATTACCTGAACATAAGTAAGCTTTTCTTAGAAAGGATTCAATTTTCCTATCTAAAGGATCCTTAAATTAAGTACTATCTGCCGTAGGAATAGTAGCACATATAGCAGGAGTAGAGACAACCCCATAACCTTAGGGATTTTGTCCCAAAAAACTCTAATCTGTCAGATGGCACAGGATATAATTGCTTAAACGTTTAGAAGGAGTAAAAGAATTACCCAAATTATTCCATTCCCTGGAAATTACTTCAGAAATAGCATCAGGGAGATTAAACACTTCTGGAATAACTACAGGAGATTTAAAAACCTTATTTAAACGTTTAGATTTAGAATCAAGAGGACCAGAATCCTCTATTTCTAATGCAATTAATACTTCTTTAAATAAAGAACGAATAAATTCTATCTTGAACAAATACAAAGATTTATCAGCATCAACCTCTGAGACAGAAACCTCTGAACCAGAAGAACCATTATCAGTATCAGAATGATGATGTTCATTTAAAAATTCATCTGAAAAAAGAGAAGTTTTAAAAGACTTTTATGTAAACTAGAAGGAGAAATAACAGACATAGCCTTCTTAATGGATTTAAAAAATAAAATCTCTTATGTTTATCAGGAACACTCTGAAAATTAGATGTTGACGGAACAGCAACAGGTAATGTAACAGTACTAAAGGAAATTTTATCTGCATTAATATGTTTGTCATGACATGCAATACAAACAACAGCTGGAGAAACAGATACCAAAAATTATAGCAGATACACTTAGCTTGGTAGCTCCAGCACTAGACCGCGATTTTCCTGTAGTATCTTCTGACTCAGATGCAACGTGAGACATCTTGCAATATGTAAGAGAAAAAACAACATATAAAGCAAAATTGATCAAATTCCTTAAATGACAGTTTCAGGAATGGGAAAAAATGCCAAAGAACAAGCTTCTAGCAACCAGAAGCAATGAAAAAATAAGACTTAAATAATGTGGAGACAAAAGCGACGCCCTTATTTTTTAGCGCCAAATAAGACGCCCACATTATTTGGCGCCTAAATGCTTTTGGCGCCAAAAATGACGCCACATCCGGAACGCCGACATTTGTGGCGCAAAATAACGTCAAAAAATGACGCAACTTCCGGCGACACGTATGACGCCGGAAACGGAAAAGAATTTTTGCGCCAAAAAAGTCCGCGCCAAGAATGACGCAATAAAATGAAGCATTTTCAGCCCCCGCGAGCCTAACAGCCCACAGGGAAAAAAAGAGTCAAATTTTTGAAGGTAAGAAAAAATGATTAATTCAAATGCATTATCCCAAATATGAAACTGACTGTCTGAAAAATAAGGAAAGTTGAACATTCTGAGTCAAGGCAAATAAATGTTTGAATACATATATTTAGAACTTTATAAACAAAGTGCCCAACCATAGCTTAGAGTGTCACAAAAAATAAGATTTACTTACCCCAGGACACTCATCTACATGTTTGTAGAAAGCCAAACCAGTACCGAAACGAGAATCAGCAGAGGTAATGGTATATATAAGAGTATATCGTCGATCTGAAAAGGGAGGTAAGAGATGAATCTCTACGACCGATAACAGAGAACCTATGAAATAGACCCCGTAGAAGGAGATCACTGCATTCAAATAGGCAATACTCTCCTCACATCCCTCTGACATTCACTGCACGCTGAGAGGAAAACCGGGCTCCAACTTGCTGCGGAGCGCATATCAACGTAGAATCTAGCACAAACTTACTTCACCACCTCCATCGGAGGCAAAGTTTGTAAAACTGAATTGTGGGTGTGGTGAGGGGTGTATTTATAGGCATTTTAAGGTTTGGAAAACTTTGCCCCTCCTGGTAGGAATGTATATCCCATACGTCACTAGCTCATTGACTCTTGCTAATTACATGAAAGAAATAATTAGCTTTAATCTTCAATAAATCAGATAAGGAGTCGCAGCAGTAGCTTCTATAGCAACCACCGCTGCCGGTTGAAACAAATATCCTTTATGTTGAAACATCTTTCTTGGAAGAGTTTCCATCTTTATATCCATCGGCTCTCTGAACGACAAACTATCCTCAAGCGGGATAGTAGTGCGTTTGGCAAGAGTGGAGATAGCGCCATCCACCTTAGAGACAGAACCCCACAACTCCATATGAGAGTCCAGGACCAGGAATAATTTTTTAAAGGAAAACTAAGGTGAAAAGAAAGATCCAATTCTGTCCCATTCGTTCTCAATAATGTTCGCCATCTTTACAGGCACAGGAAAAATTAAAGGCACTACACCCTGTCCTCGTTCATCAGACAGCTTGGCCTCTGGAACCTCTAATGTAGACAGGACTTCCTTTAGAAGAAAACGTAAGTGTTCAATCTTAAATCTAAAGACTGGTTCCTCCGCAGCAGGAGGCTTAGAGGCAGAAGACTTCGTCCCAGAAAAGTTATCCTCTGAAGCCTCAGAGTGCAACTCATCCTCGGATAACTGAGACAGAGCAGTGAAATCCAATAAATTACATGACGACCCCAGGGCAGGAGAGCTATGTTTAACCTTTCGCTTGCGCTTGGCAGGGCGAGGTAAAGCACTAAGGGCCTCAGACACCGCCGTTTGTAACTGCGCGGTAAAGTCTGATGGTAAAAGGCTCCCTCCAGATGGAGGATCAGGCGTGCTACGCTGCATGTGATTAGGAAGATGACTGATGGGTATGCACCTCACGGGACGGCAAGTCCTCAGAGGTGAACAGCTCAGTGGTACTAAAGGGGTTAACCTTCTTAGACCTAATAACTTTGTCGAGGCATGTGGAACATAGTTGGGAGGGAGGGCATACCAAGGTCTCCTCACAATATTAACAGGTATTACTATTTGGAATAGAGTACCCTCAAAAATATCAGAATCCTCCATAGCTTAAGCTAATGACAGTAGGACACAGAATAAAATGATCTTTTATATGTCACAAAAACGGCACCTTTATACTCCCAATGGCTGGGGCACTCACTACCTCCTGGACCCAGACAATACAGAGAAAAAGAGCCTTTTCCGACAGCCAGTTCGGTCCGGAAAGAGGAAACGAAGTGCGACCACTCCAGGTCACGTGGTGCGCAGGGCAGGACCGCCCCTTCTATGAGAAAAAGAAAGCCAAGCTACAAGCTGCGCAGAGTTCAAAGTGAAAGTAAAAACCTGTGTGTTCCAGCCACATAAACAGTCTATGAGGCCAATAAACCTCACACATAAAGCAGCATAAAATCAAAGCGTCACATTTGATTAATCCCCACTGTTCAATAATCCCCCTCAGGAGACATTAACCCATGATTCTATTAGGATAAAAGGAGCCACACTGTGACCCTGTCTATCTTCTAGCGTTTTCAACATATGTAAAAATTGAAACGATCTTAGCAGAATACCTGCTGTGGAACAGAAACACAGCCTCTCAAGTGTGACAGTCTTGCAGCATCGTTCCTGACATGTACTTGAGTGAAGAAACGAGCAGGCAGTGAAACTAGTCAACACGGATTGCTTAAGGAGCTGTTAGCAGGCAGTCTGGATGGGTTCACAGAAAGACTCTCTCTGGATCTCCAGACTAACTTTCGTCAATGCTCACTGAGAGGCTGACAAGACTACTTAAAACTCCAGTCCCGTATCGAAGAGCAGATACCACTCCTAAGGAACTACTCCGAAGTCTTCTGCAACTTCTCTGCCATCCTCCTGTGACGAAAGGCAAAGAATGACTGGGGGATAGGGGAAGTGGGAGAGGTATTTAAACCTTTGGCTGGGATGTCTTTGCCTCCTCCTGGTGGCCAGGTTCAGTATTTCCCAACAGTAAAGTATGAAGTCATGGACTCTCCTTATATTAAAGGGACTGTTAAGTGCAAAAAAACTTTCATGATTTAAATAGGGCATGTAATTTTAAACAACTTCCCAATTTACTTTTATCACACATTTTGCTTTGTTCTTTTGGTATTCTTAGTTGAAAGCAAAACCTAGGAGGTTCATATGCTAATTTCTAAGACCTTGAAGACTGCCTCTAATCTGAAAGCATTTTAACCACTAGAGGGCATTAGTTCATGTTTTTCATATAGATAACATTGAGCTCATGCACGTGAAGTGACCTAGGAGTCAGCACTGATTGGCTAAAATGCAAGTCTGTCAAAATAACTTAAATAAGGGGGCAGACAGCAGAAGCTTAGCTACAAGGTAATTACAGAGGTAAAACATGTATTATAACTGTGTTGGTTATGCAAAACTGGGGAATTGGTAATTAAGGGATTATCTTTCTTTTTAACAAAAATTCTTGTGTTGACTGTCCCTTTAAGAAGGAAAGAAAGAACAGAGTAAACCTACACTGGCTTTCTATACTAGGGCAGCAACATGTTAGGAAAATGCAGCGAGGCCCACATCACAAGTTCCTAACTGCTTTAAAGCCACCACTACCCTACTGAAGAGATTAATGTGGAGTATGGCTAGACACAAAAAACATAAATTATGCTTACCTGATAATTTTATTTCCATCTGTATGGGAAGAGTCCACAGCTGCATTCCTTACTTGTGGGAAATACTGAACCTGGCCACCAGGAGGAGGCAAAGACACCCTAGCTAAAGGCTTAAATACCTTCCCCACTTCCTCATAATCCCAGTCATTCTGCCGAGGGAACAAGGAACAGTAGGGCCCCCCATCGGAGAACATGGGCGGGAGCTGTGGACATACAGATGGAAATTAAATTATCAAGTAAGCATAATTTACGTTTTCCGTCTTAATATGGGAAGAGTCCACAGCTGCATTCCTTACTTGTGGGAAACATATACCCAATCTCTAGAGCACACGGAATGGTAACAGGAGGGAGAAGAGAGAGGCGGACCCTAATCTGAAGGTACCACAGCTGGCAAAACCTTTCTCCCGAAGGCTACTTAAGCAAAAGCAAAAACATCAAACTTGTAAAATTTTGGAAAAAGTATATAAGAAGAACCAGATAGCCGCCTTACAAATCTGATCCAGAGGCCTCATTTTTGAAGGCCCAAGACGAACCACTGCTATCGTAGAATGAGCCTTAATCCTCAAAGGAGGCTTATGTCCCGCTGTTTCTATGCTAAACGGAAGACACCCCTCAGACAAAAAGATAAGGAAGTTGAAGAGGCCCTCTGACCCCTACACTTCCCGGAAAAGAGAACGAACAGAGAAAGAGATTTGTCTAAATTCCTTTGTGGCCCAAAGATAGAACTTCAAGGCACAAACCACATCCAGAAATACGTTGTAAACATTCCTTTGACAAAGGAGGATTAGGACATAAAGGAACCACAATCTCTTGATTGATGTTGCGAATTGACACAACCTTAGGAAGAAAACCTAACTTGGTTCGTAGAACAGCCTTATCGGCATGAAACACCAGATAAGGAGGGTCCCATTGCAAGGCAGCAATCTCAGAGACTCTCCGTGCAGTAGCAATAGCTAGTAGAAAAAGAACCTTCCAAGACAACAATTTAATGTCTACTTCGTGCATAGGCTACAACTGAGCCCGTTACAAAACCTTAAGGACAAGATTTAAACTCCAAGGAGGAGCCTTAGATCTAAACACAGGTCTGATCCCAGCAAAGCCTTAACAAATGGCTGCACATCTGAAAGCTCGGCAAACCTCTTGTGCAGTAACACAGACAGGGCTGAAAACTGTTCCTTCAGGGGACTTGCAGAAAAGCCCTTCTCCAGTTCATCCTGGAGAAAGGAATAAGTAGGTCCTCCACACCTTATGATAGATGAGACGAGCAACCAGCTTACAAGCTTGAATGAGAGTAAAAATAACTCTCTCAAAAAACCCTCTCTTGGCTAGGACTAAGCGTTCAATCTCCACACAGTCAGCCTCAGAGAATCTAGACATTGATGAACAAAGAGACACAGGTCAGCAGATCCCTGCAACAAGGTAACTTCCACAGAGGAGATGATAGATGATAACATCCCCACAAGATCCATGAATCCTATCCTTTGCGGCCAAGATGGAGCAGTCAGTATCACTGACACCTGCTTGACTCGAGCCACTACACTAGGATGTAGTGGTAACGGACTCTTAAAAGTAATAATTTTAGAGTACAAATATAATATTTAGTCTTAAAGGTTATTTAATGTGAGGAATTTTAGATCCTTAATCTGATTTGTAAAGTGTGTGTATATATATATATATATATATATATATATATATATATATATATATATATATATATATATATATATATATATATATGTATATTTATGCAATATTTTCAGATTTTTATCCCAGAGTGACAATATAGCATACGTCCATAAAATATATCTGTTTATTTACACAGCTTTTATGGCTCATTGAGGAATTAACAATTAAATTCTAACTAATCCAGATATATATACGTTATGTTTTCTTGACCATGCAAGGCATAAATTATATGAAATCTGGCTTATTATTTAGCTAAAAAGGGGCTTACAATGTACAAATTGTAGCTATGGGATTAAATATTTCTATATTATATTAATAGATAGAATTGACTAAGTTTCTAGTTTAAAATATTGCATAAATACACATATAAATGAGAAACTGATAAACAACCCAATATAATAAGACTCTTAAAATTACTGTTGGTTTCAAAATACACAATTATTTATTAGATCAGCTATAAAACATAAAATGGCACAATATTCAAGGCATAGGCCTAAAGACAATAACAATTAACATTTACTTATCAGACAAATATACATTTACACAAACATACATGACATAGGTACCTTGGGATTATCTTGTGAACAGTCTGTCAATAATTCTGTTTCAGCTAGCTCTCCCCACTGCCTCCTTTCTCCTTGGCTCCTGACTCCTGACTACCCTACTGACTAAATCTTGTTCTATATATTCAAAATTGTCCCATCTGTTAGTATTGCTTTGATGCAATTGGTTAATTTGTTTCCCGCTTCACCATATTTGGAAAACTGGATGCCATTGGTCCTAGCTGTTTACATGTAAATAGGGGCTATTGTAGGGGGTGGATAGCTATAAATCATATGGCTTGGACAGCTGTTCTGATTGTACTTTTGTCCATGATAACCTGTTATTTACCATCCACACCCCAACAGATACATGAAAGACTCCTATTTACATGTAAACATTTGGTGACTCTTATTGAATGGAAGGAAGCCTGAGAAAAACATAATTTATGTAACAACTTACCTGATAAATTCATTTCTTTCATATTAGCAAGAGTCCATGAGCTAGTGACGTATGGGATATACATTCCTACCAGGAGGGGCAAAGTTTCCCAAACCTTAAAATGCCTATAAATACACCCCTCACCACACCCACAATTCAGTTTAACGAATAGCCAAGAAGTGGGGTGATAAGAAAGGAGCGAAAGCATAAAAAAAATAAGGAATTGGAATATTTGTGCTTTATACAAAAAAATCATAACCACCACAAAAAAGGGTGGGCCTCATGGACTCTTGCTAATATGAAAGAAATGAATTTATCAGGTAAGTTCTTACATAAATTATGTTTTCTTTCATGTAATTAGCAAGAGTCCATGAGCTAGTGAGGTATGGGATAGCAAATACCCAAGATGTGGAACTTCCACGCAAGAGTCACTAGAGAGGGAGGGAAAAAATAAAGACAGCCAATTCCGCTGAAAAATTAATCCACTACCCAAATCAAAAATATTTAAATTTTTATAATGAAAAAAACTGAAATTATAAGCAGAAGAATCAAACTGAAACAGCTGCCTGAAGTACCATTCTACCAAAACTGCTTCTAAAGAAGAAAAAACATCAAAATGGTAGAACATAGTAAAAGTATGCAAAGAAGACCAAGTCATTGCTTTGCAAATCTGATCAACAGAAGCTTCATTCTTAAAAAGCCCAGGAAGTAGAAACTTACCTAGTAGAATGAGCCGTAATCCTCCGAGGTGAGAATCCACCCGACTCCAAATAAGCATGATGAATCAAAAGTTTAAGCAAGATGCCAAATAAATGGCAGAAGCCTTTTGACCTTCCTAAAACCAGAAAAGATAACAAATAGACTAGAAGTCTATCTTAAATCTGAATAGTTTCAACATAGAATTTCAAAAACTCTTACCATATCCAAAGAAAGTAAGAATCTCACCAAAGTCTTAGGAAAACCATAATTCCTCCCTAATGTTTGTTAGAATTTACAACTTTAGGTAAGAATTGAAATGAGGACAGCAAAAAAACACCTTATCCTGATGAAAAAAATCAGAAAAAAGAGATTCACAAGAAAGAACAGATAATTCAAAAACTGTTCTAGCTGAAGAGATGTCCAAAAAGAACAATACTTTCCATGAAAGTAATTAATGTCCAGAGCAATCATATGCTCAAATAGAAGAGCCTGAAAAACCTTCAGAACCAAATTAAGACTCCAAGGAGGAGAAATTGGCTTAATGACAGGTTTGATACGAATCAAAACCTGAACAAAATGATGAATATCAGGAAGTAACACTGCCTTATCCTGATGAAAAATCAGAAAAGGATATTCACAAAAAAGAGCAGATAACTCAAAAACTCTTCTAGCAGAAGAAATAACCAAAAGGAACAATACTTTTCAAGAAAGTAATTTAATGTTCAGAGAATGCATAGTTTCAAACGGAGGAGCCTGTAAAGCCCTCAGCACCAAATTGAGACTCCAAAGAGGAGAGATTGAATTAATGACTGGCTTGATACGAACCAAAGCCTGTACAAAACAATGAATATCAGGATTATTAGCAATCTTTCTGTGAAAAAAAGAACAGAAAGAGTAGAGATTTGTCCTAACAAAGAACTGAAGACAAAACCTTATCCAAACCAACCTGAAAAAATAATAAAATTCTTTTGGCTAGATTTAGAGTTGGGCGGTAGCCGTCAAAACCAGCGTTAGAGGGTCCTAACGCTGGTTTTTACCGCCCTCTGGTATTTGGAGTCAGTCAGGAAAGGGTCTAACGCTCACTTTACAGGCGCGACTTTTCCATACCGCAGATCCCCTTACGTCAATTGCGTATCCTATCTTTTCAATGGGATCTTTCTAACGCCGGTATTTAGAGTCGTGGCTGAAGTGAGCGTTAGAAATCTAACGACAAAACTCCAGCCGCAGAAAAAAGTCAGTAGTTAAGAGCTTTCTGGGCCAACGCCGGTTTATAAAGCTCTTAACTACTGTGCTCTAAAGTACACTAACACCCATAAACTACCTATGTACCCCTAAACCGAGGCCCCCCCACACCGCCGCCACTCTATTAAATTTTTTTAACCCCTAATCTGCCGCTCCGTACACCGCCGCCAGCTACATTATCCCTATGTACCCCTAAATCTGCTGCCCCTAACATCGCCGACACCTACATAATATTTATTAACCCCTAATCTGCCCCCCCAATGTCGCCGCTACCTTACCTACACTTATTAACCCCTAATCTGCCGACCGAACCGCACCGCTACTATAATAAATTTATTAACCCCTAATCCGCCTCACTCCCGCCTCAATAACCCTATAATAAATAGTATTAACCCCTAATCTGCCCTCCCTAACATGCCAACACCTAACTTCAAACATTAACCCCTAATCTGCCGACCGGAACTCACCGCTATTCTAATATATTTTTTAACCCCTAAAGCTAAGTCTAACCCCAAAACTAACACCCCCCTAAGTTAAATATAATTTTTATCTAACGAAATAAATTAACTATTATTAAATAAATTAATCCTATTTAAAACTAAATACTTACCTGTAAAATAAACCCTAATATAGCTACAATATAAATTATAATTATATTATAGCTATTTTAGGATTAATATTTATTTTACAGGCAACTTTGTAATTATTTTAAACAGGTACAATAGCTATTAAATAGTTAATAACTATTTAATAGCTAAAATAGTTAAAATAATTACAAAATTACCTGTAAAATAAATCCTAACCTAAGTTACAATTAAACCTAACACTACACTATCAATAAATTAATTAAATAAACTACCTACAATTACCTACAATTAAACCTAACACTACACTATCAATAAATTAATTAAATAAAATACTACAAATAACTACAATGAAATAAACTAACTAAAGTACAAAAAATAAAAAAGAACTAAGTTACAAAAAATAAAAAAATATTTACAAACATTAGAAAAAACATAATTTATGTAAGAACTTACCTGATAAATTAATTTCTTTCATATTAGCAAGAGTCCATGAGCTAGTGACGTATGGGATATACATTCCTACCAGGAGGGGCAAAGTTTCCCAAACCTCAAAATGCCTATAAATACACCCCTCACCACACCCACAAATCAGTTTAACGAATAGCCAAGAAGTGGGGTGATAAGAAAAAAGTGCGAAAGCATAAAAAATAAGGAATTGGAATAATTGTGCTTTATACAAAAAAATCATAACCACCTCAAAAAGGGTGGGCCTCATGGACTCTTGCTAATATGAAAGAAATGAATTTATCAGGTAAGTTCTTACATAAATTATGTTTTCTTTCATGTAATTAGCAAGAGTCCATGAGCTAGTGACGTATGGGATAATGAATACCCAAGATGTGGATCTTCCACGCAAGAGTCACTAGAGAGGGAGGGATAAAATAAAGACAGCCAATTCCGCTGAAAAATAATCCACACCCCAAAACAAAGTTTAAATCTTATAATGAAAAAAACTGAAATTATAAGCAGAAGAATCAAACTGAAACAGCTGCCTGAAGTACTTTTCTACCAAAGACTGCTTCAGAAGAAGAAAACACATCAAAATGGTAGAATTTAGTAAAAGTATGCAAAGAAGACCAAGTTGCTGCTTTGCAAATCTGATCAACCGAAGCTTCATTCCTAAATGCCCAGGAAGTAGAGACTGACCTAGTCGAATGAGCTGTAATCCTTTGAGGTGGAATTCTACCCGACTCAACATAAGCATGATGAATCAAAGACTTTAACCAAGATGCCAAAGAAATGGCAGAAGCCTTCTGACCTTTCCTAGAACCAGAAAAGATAACAAATAGACTAGAAGTCTTTCGGAAATCCTTAGTAGCTTCAACATAATATTTCAAAGCTCTAACTACATCCAAAGAATGCAACGATCTTTCCTTAGAGTTCTTAGGATTAGGACACAATGAAGGAACCATAATTTCTCTACTAATGTTGTTAGAATTCACAACCTTAGGTAAAAATTTAAATGAAGTTCGCAACACCGCCTTATCCTGATGAAAAATCAGATAAGGAGACTCACAAGAAAGAGCAGATAATTCAGAAACTCTTCTAGCAGAAGAGATGGCCAAAAGAAACAAAACTTTCCAAGAAAGTAATTTAATATCCAGCGAATGCATAGGTTCAAACGGAGGAGCTTGAAGAGCCCCCAGAACCAAATTCAAACTCCAAGGAGGAGAAATTGACTTAATGACAGGTTTTATACGAACCAAAGCCTGTACAAAACAATGAATATCAGGAAGATTAGCAATCTTTCTGTGAAAAAGAACAGAAAGAGGAGAGATTTGTCCTTTCAAGGAACTTGCAGACAAACCTTTATCCAAACCATCCTGAAGAAACTGTAAAATTCTAGGAATTCTAAAAGAATGCCAAGAAAAATGATGAGAAGAACACCAAGAAATGTAAGCCTTCCAAACTCGATAATATATCCTCCTAGATACAGATTTACGAGCCTGTAACAAGGTATTAATTACGGAGTCAGAGAAACCTCTATGACTGAGAATCAAGCGTTCAATCTCCATACCTTCAAATTTAAGGATTTGAGATCCTGATGGAAAAAAGGACCTTGCAATAGAAGGTCTGGTCTTAACGGAAGAGTCCACGGTTGGCAAGTAGCCATCCGGACAAGATCCGCATACCAAAACCTGTGAGGCCATGCTGGAGCCACCAGCAGAACAAACGAACGCTCCCTTAGAATCTTGGAGATTACTCTTGGAAGAAGAACTAGAGGCGGAAAGATATAGGCAGGATGATACTTCCAAGGAAGTGACAATGCATCCACTGCTTCCGCCTGAGGATCCCTGGATCTGGACAGATACCTGGGAAGCTTCTTGTTTAGATGAGAAGCCATCAGATCTATTTCTGGAAGTCCCCACATTTGAACAATCTGACAAAATACCTCTGGGTGAAGAGACCATTCGCCCGGATGTAATCTTTGGCGACTGAGATAATCCGCTTCCCAATTGTCTATACCTGGGATATGAACCGCAGAAATTAGACAGGAGCTGGATTCCGCCCATACAAGTATTCGAGATACTTCTTTCATAGCCAGAGGACTGTGAGTCCCCCCTTGATGATTGACATATGCCACGGTTGTGTCATTGTCCGTCTGAAAACAAATGAACGACTCTCTCTTTAGAAGAGGCCACGAATGAAGAGCTCTGAAAATTGCACGGAGTTCCAAAATGTTGATTGGTAATCTCGCTTCCTGAGATTCCCAAACCCCTTGTGCTGTCAGAGACCCCCACACAGCTCCCCAACCTGTCAGACTTGCATCTGTTGAGATCACAGTCCAGGTCGGAAGAACAAAAGAAGCCCCCTGAACTAAACGATGGTGGTCTGTCCACCACGTCAGAGAGTGTCGTACAATCGGTTTTAAAGATATTAATTGAGATATCTTTGTATAATCCCTGCACCACTGGTTCAGCATACAGAGCTGAAGAGGTCGCATGTGAAAACGAGCAAAGGGGATCGGCGTCCGATGCAGCAGTCATAAGACCTAAAATTTCCATGTATAAGGCTACCGAAGGGAATGACTGAGACTGAAGATTTCGACAAGCTGAAACCAATTTCAGACGTCTCTTGTCCGTCAGAGACAGAGTCATGGACACTGAATCTATCTGGAAACCTAAAAAGGTTACCCTTGTCTGAGGAATCAACAAACTCTTTGGTAAATTGATCCTCCAACCATGTTCTTGAAGAAACGATACAAGACGATTCGTATGAGATTCTGCTAAATGTGAAGACTGAGCAAGTACCAAGATATCGTCCAAATAAGGAAATACCACAATACCCTGTTCTCTGATTACAGATAGAAGGGCACCGAGAACCTTTGTAAAAATCCTTGGAGCTGTTGCTAGGCCAAACGGCAGAGCCACAAAATGGTAATGCTTGTTTAGGAAAGAGAATCTCAGAAACTGATAGTGATCTGGATGAATCGGAATATGCAGATATGCATCTTGTAAATCTATTGTGGACATATAATGCCCTTGCTGAACAAAAGGCAGAATAGTCCTTATAGTTATCATTTTGAATGTTGGTATCCTTACATAATGATTCAATATTTTTAAATCCAGAACTGGTCTGAAGGAATTCTCCTTCTTTGGTACAATGAAGAGATTTGAGTAAAACCCCAGCCCCTGTTCCAGAACTGGAACTGGCATAATTACTCCAGCCAACTCTAGATCTGAAACACAATTCAGAAATGCTTGAGCTTTCACTGGATTTACTGGGACACGGGAAAGAAAAAATCTCTTTGCAGGAGGTCTCATCTTGAAACCAATTCTGTACCCTTCTGAAACAATGTTCTGAATCCAAAGATTGTGAACAGAATTGATCCAAATTTCTTTGAAAAAACGTAACCTGCCCCCTACCAGCTGAGCTGGAATGAGGGCCGCACCTTCATGAGGACTTAGAAGCAGGCTTTGCCTTTCTAGCAGGCTTGGATTTATTCCAGACTGGAGATGGTTTCCAAACTGAAACTGCTCCTGAGGATGAAGGATTAGGCTTTTGTTCTTTGTTGAAACGAAAGGAACGAAAACGATTATTAGCCCTGTTTTTACCTTTAGATTTTTTATCCTGTGGTAAAAAAGTTCCTTTCCCACCAGTAACAGTTGAGATAATAGAATCCAACTGAGAACCAAATAATTTGTTACCCTGGAAAGAAATGGAAAGTAGAGTTGATTTAGAAGCCATATCAGCATTCCAAGTCTTAAGCCATAAAGCTCTTCTAGCTAAAATAGCTAGAGACATAAACCTGACAACTCTGATAATATCAAAAATGGCATCACAGATAAAATTATTAGCATGCTGAAGAAGAATAATAATATCATGAGAATCATGATCTGTTACTTGTTGCGCTAAAGTTTCCAACCAAAAAGTTGAAGCTGCAGCAACATCAGCCAAAGATATAGCAGGTCTAAGAAGATTACCTGAACACAGATAAGCTTTTCTTAGAAAGGATTTAATTTTCCTATCTAAAGGATCCTTAAACGAAGTACCATCTGACGTAGGAATATTAGTACGTTTAGAGAGGGTAGAAATAGCCCCATCAACTTTAGGGATTTTGTCCCAAAATTCTAATCTGTCAGACGGCACAGGACATAATTGCTTAAAACGTTTAGAAGGAGTAAATGAATTACCCAATTTATCCCATTCTTTGGAAATTACTGCAGAAATAGCATTAGGAACAGGAAAAACTTCTGGAATAACCACAGGAGATTTAAATACCTTATCCAAACGTTTAGAATTAGTATCAAGAGGACCAGAATCCTCTATTTCTAAAGCAATTAATACTTCTTTAAGTAAAGAACGAATAAATTCCATTTGAAATAAATATGAAGATTTATCAGCATCAATCTCTGAGACAGAATCCTCTGAACCAGAAGAGTCATCAGAATCAGAATGATGATGTTCATTTAAAAATTCATCTGTAGGGAGAGAAGTTTTAAAAGATTTTTTACGTTTACTAGAAGGATAAATAACAGACATAGCCTTCTTTATGGATTCAGAAACAAAATCTCTTATGTTATCAGGAACATTCTGCACCTTAGATGTTGAAGGAACTGCAACAGACAATGGTACTTTACTAAAGGAAATATTATCTGCATTAACAAGTTTGTCATGACAATTAATACAAACAACAGCCGGAGGAATAGCTACCAAAAGTTTACAGCAGATACACTTAGCTTTGGTAGATCCAGCACTAGACAGCGATTTTCCTGTAGTATCTTCTGACTCAGATGCAACGTGAGACATCTTGCAATATGTAAGAGAAAAAACAACATATAAAGCAAAATTGATCAAATTCCTTAAATGACAGTTTCAGGAATGGGAAAAAATGCCAAAGAACAAGCTTCTAGCAACCAGAAGCAATGAAAAAATAAGACTTAAATAATGTGGAGACAAAAGCGACGCCCATATTTTTTAGCGCCAAAAAAGACGCCCACATTATTTGGCGCCTAAATGCTTTTGGCGCCAAAAATGACGCCACATCTGGAACGCCGACACTTTTGGCGCAAAATAACGTCAAAAAATGACGCAACTTCCGGTGACACGTATGACGCCGGAAACGGAAAAGATTTTTTGCGCCAAAAAAGTCCGCACCAAGAATGACGCAATAAAATGAAGCATTTTCAGCCCCCGCGAGCCTAACAGCCCACAGGGAAAAAAAGAGTCACATTTTTGAAGGTAAGAAAAAATGACTAATTCAAATGCATTATCCCAAATATGAAACTGACTGTCTGAAAAATAAGGAATGTTGAATATTCTGAGTCAAGGCAAATAAATGTTTGAATACATATATTTAGAACTTTATAAACAAGTGCCCAACCATAGCTTAGAGTGTCACAGAAAATAAGATTTACTTACCCCAGGACACTCATCTACATGTTTGTAGAAAGCCAAACCAGTACTGAAACGAAAATCAGCAGAGGTAATGGTATATATATGAGTATATCGTCGATCTGAAAAGGGAGGTAAGAGATGAATCTCTACGACCGATAACAGAGAACCTATGAAATAGACCCCGTAGAAGGAGATCACTGCATTCAAATAGGCAATACTCTCCTCACATCCCTCTGACATTCACTGCACGCTGAGAGGAAAACCGGGCTCCAACTTGCTGCGGAGCGCATATCAACGTAGAATCTAGCACAAACTTACTTCACCAGTTTGTAAAACTGAATTGTGGGTGTGGTGAGGGGGTGTATTTATAGGAATTTTGAGGTTTGGGAAACTTTGCCCCTCCTGGTAGGAATGTATATCCCATACGTCACTAGCTCATGGACTCTTGCTAATTACATGAAAGAAATAAAGTTTAATGAAAAACATAAACAGAAGATTCAAACTGAAACCGCTGCCTGAAGTACTTTTCTACCAAAAACTGCTTCAGAAGAAGAAAATACATAAAAATGGTAGAATTTAGTAAAAGTATGCAAAGAGGACCAAGTTGCTGCTTTGCAAATCTGATCAACCAAAGCTTCATTCCTAAACGTCCAGGAAGTAGAAACTGACCTAGTAGAATGAGCTGTAATCCTTTGAGGCGGAGTTTTACCCGACTCGACATAGGCATGATGAATTAAAGATTTCAACCAAGATGCCAAAGAAATGGCAGACGCTTTCTGGCCTTTTCTAGAACCGGAAAAGATAACAAATAGACTAGAAGTCTTTCGGAAAGACTTAGTAGCTTCAACATAATATTTCTAAGCTCTAACAACATCCAAAGAATGCAACGATTTCTCCTTAGAATTCTTAGGATTAGGACATAATGAGGGAACCACAATTTCTCTACTAATGTTGTTGGAATTCACAACCTTAGGTAAAAATTCAAAAGAAGTTCGCAACACCGCCTTATCCTGATGAAAAATCAGAAAAGGAGACTCACAAGAAAGAGCAGATAATTCAGAGACTCTTCTGGCAGAAGAGATCACCAAAAGGAACAAAACTTTCCAAGAAAGTAATTTAATGTCCAATGAATGCATGGGTTCAAAAGGAGGAGCTTGAAGAGCCCCCAGAACCAAATTCAAACTCCAAGGAGGAGAAATTGACTTAATGACAGGTTTTATACGAACCAAAGCTTGTACAAAACAATGAATATCAGGAAGATTAGCAATCTTTCTGTGAAAAAGAACAGAAAGAGCAGAGATTTGTCCTTTCAAAGAACTTGCGGATAAACCTTTATCTAAACCATCCTGAAGAAACTGTAAAATTCTCGGAATTCTAAAAGAATGCCAAGAAAAATGATGAGAAAGACACCAAGAAATATAAGTCTTCCAGACTCTATAATATATCTCTCTAGATATAGATTTACGAGCCTGTAACATAGTATTAATCACAGAGTCAGAGAAACCTCTTTGACCAAACTGAAACTGCTCCTGAGGATGAAGGATCAGGCTTTTGTTCTTTGTTGAAACGAAAGGAACGAAAACGATTATTAGCCCTGTTTTTACCCTTAGATTTTTTATCCTGTGGTAAAAAAGTTCCTTTCCCACCAGTAACAGTTGAGATAATAGAATCCAACTGAGAACCAAATAATTTGTTACCCTGGAAAGAAATGGAAAGTAGAGTCGATTTAGAAGACATATCAGCATTCCAAGTTTTAAGCCATAAAGCTCTTCTAGCTAAAATAGCTAGAGACATAAACCTGACATCAACTCTGATAATATCAAAAATGGCATCACAGATAAAATTATTAGCATGTTGAAGAAGAATAATAATAATATGAGAATCATGATCTGTTACTTGTTGCGCTAAAGTTTCCAACCAAAAAGTTGAAGCTGCAGCAACATCAGCCAATGATATAGCAGGTCTAAGAAGATTACCTGAACACAGATAAGCTTTTCTTAGAAAGGATTCAATTTTCCTATCTAAAGGATCCTTAAACGAAGTACCATCTGACGTAGGAATAGTAGTACGTTTAGCAAGGGTAGAAATAGCCCCATCAACTTTAGGGATTTTGTCCCAAAATTCTAATCTGTCAGACGGCACAGGATATAATTGCTTAAAACGTTTAGAAGGAGTAAATGAATTACCCAAATTATTCCATTCTCTGGAAATTACTTCAGAAATAGCACCAGGAACAGGAAAAACTTCTGGAATAACCACAGGAGATTTAAAGACCTTATCTAAACGTTTAGATTTAGTATCAAGAGGACCAGAATCCTCAATTTCTAAAGCAATTAGTACTTCTTTAAGTAAAGAACGAATAAATTCCATTTTAAATAAATATGAAGATTTATCAGCATCAACCTCTGAGACAGAATCCTCTGAACCAGAAGAGTCATTAGAATCAGAATGATGATGTTCATTTAAAAATTCATCTGTATAAAGAGAAGTTTTATGTTTACTAGAAGGAGGAATAACAGACATAGCCTTCTTGATGGATTCAGAAACAAAATCTCTTATGTTATCAGGAACATTCTGAACATTAGATGTTGATGGAACTGCAACAGGTAATGGTACATTACTAAAGGAAATATTATCTGCATTAACAAGTTTGTCATGACAATTAATACAAACAACAGCTGGAGGAACAGCTACCAAAAGTTTACAGCAGATACACTTAGCTTTGGTAGTTCCAGCACCAGACAGCGATTTTCCTGAAGTATCTTCTGACTCAGATGCAACGTGAGACATCTTGCAATATGTAAGAGAAAAAACAACATGTAAAGCAAAATTGATCAAATTCCTAAAATGACAGTTTCAGGAATGGGAAAAAATGCCAAGGAACAAGCTTCTAGCAACCAGAAGCAAAGAAAAAATGAGACTTAAATAATGTGGAGACAAAAGCGACGCCCATATTTTTTTAGCGCCAAATAAGACGCCCACATTATTTGGCGCCTAAATGCTTTTGGCGCCAAAAATGACACCACGTCCGGAACGCCGACATTTTTGGCGCAAAAGAACGTCAAAAATGACGCAACTTCCGGCGACACGTATGACGCCGGAAACAGAAAGATTTTTTGCGCCAAAAAAGTCCGCGCCAAGAATGACGCAATAAAATGAAGCATTTTCAGCCCCCGCGAGCCTAACAGCCCACAGGGAAAAAAGTCAAATTTTTAAGGTAAGAAAAATAATTGATTCAAGTGCATTATCCCAAATATGAAACTGACTGTCTGAAAATAAGGAATGTTGAACATCCTGAGTCAAGGCAAATAAATGTTTGAATACATATATTTAGAACTTTATTTAAAAAGTGCCCAACCATAGCTTAGAGTGTCACAGAAAATAAGACTTACTTACCCCAGGACACTCATCTACATGTTTGTAGAAAGCCAAACCAGTACTGAAACGAAAATCAGCAGAGGTAATGGTATATATATAACAGTATATCGTCGATCTGAAAAGGGAGGTAAGAGATGAATCTCTACGACCGATAACAGAGAACCTATGAAATAGACCCCGTAGAAGGAGATCACTTCATTCAAATAGGCAATACTCTCCTCACATCCCTCTGACATTCACGGCACGCTGAGAGGAAAACCGGGCTCCAACCTGCTGCGGAGCGCATATCAACGTAGAATCTAGCACAAACTTACTTCACCACCTCCATAGGAGGCAAAGTTTGTAAAACTGATTTGTGGGTGTGGTGAGGGGTGTATTTGTAGGCATTTTGAGGTTTGGGAAACTTTGCCCCTCCTGGTAGGAATGTATATCCCATACGTCACTAGCTCATGGACTCTTGCTAATTACATGAAAGAAAAATCTTCTTGCAGGAGGCCTTATCTTGAAGCCTATTCTGTACCCTTGTGAAACAATGTTCTGAATCCAAAGATTGTGAATCGAATTGATCCAAATTTCTTTGAAAAATCGTAATCTGCCCCCTACCAGCTGGGCTGGAATGAGGGCCGCACCTTCATGTGGACTTGGGAGCTGGCTTTGGCTTTCTAAAAGGCTTGGATCTATTCCAGACTGGAGATGGTTTCCAAACTGATACCGCTCCTGTAGGGGAAGGATCAGGCTTTTGTTCCTTATTGTGACGAAAGGAACAAAAACGATTAGCAGACCTAAATTTACCTTTAGATTTTTTTATCCTGTGGTAAAAAAGTTCCTTTCCCCCCAGTAACAGTTGAAATAATAGAATCCAACTGTGAACCAAACAATTTATTACCTTGGAAAGAAAGGGAAAGCAAAGTTGACTTAGAAGACATAACATAATTTATGTAAGAACTTACCTGATAAATTCATTTCTTTCATATTAGCAAGAGTCCATGAGCTAGTGACGTATGGGATATACATTCCTACCAGGAGGGGCAAAGCTTCCCAAACCTCAAAATGCCTATAAATACACCCCTCACCACACCCACAATTCAGTTTAACGAATAGCCAAGAAGTGGGGTGATAAAAAAGTGCGAAAGCATAAAAAATAAGGAATTGGAATAATTGTGCTTTATACAAAATCATAACCACCACAAAAAAGGGCGGGCCTCATGGACTCTTGCTAATATGAAAGAAATGAATTTATCAGGTAAGTTCTTACATAAATTATGTTTTCTTTCATGTAATTAGCAAGAGTCCATGAGCTAGTGACGTATGGGATAATGACTACCCAAGAAGTGGATCTTTCCACACAAGAGTCACTAGAGAGGGAGGGATAAAATAAAGACAGCCAATTCCTGCCGAAAATAATCCACACCCAAAATAAAGTTTAACGAAAAACATAAGCAGAAGATTCAAACTGAAACCGCTGCCTGAAGTACTTTTCTACCAAAAACTGCTTCAGAAGAAGAAAATACATCAAAATGGTAGAATTTGGTAAAAGTATGCAAAGAGGACCAAGTTGCTGCTTTGCAAATCTGATCAATCGAAGCTTCATTCCTAAACGCCCAGGAAGTAGAAACTGACCTAGTAGAATGAGCTGTAATCCTTTGAGGCGGAGTTTTACCCGACTCAACATAGGCAAGATGAATTAAAGATTTCAACCAAGATACCAAAGAAATGGCAGAAGCTTTCTGGCCTTTTCTAGAACCGGAAAAGATAACAAATAAACTAGAAGTCTTTCGTAAAGACTTAGTAGCTTCAACATAATATTTCAAAGCTCTAACAACATCCAAAGAATGTAACGATTTCTCCTTAGAATTCTTAGGATTAGGACATAATGAAGGAACCACAATTTCTCTACTAATGTTGTTGGAATTCACAACTTTAGGTAAAAATTCAAAAGAAGTTCGCAACACCGCCTTATCCTGATGAAAAATCAGAAAAGGAGACTCACAAGAAAGAGCAGATAATTCAGAAACTCTTCTGGCAGAAGAGATGGCCAAAAGGAACAAAACTTTCCAAGAAAGTAATTTAATGTCCAATGAATGCATAGGTTCAAACGGAGGAGCTTGAAGAGCTCCCAGAACCAAATTCAAACTCCAAGGAGGAGAAATTGACTTAATGACAGGTTTTATACGAACCAAAGCTTGTACAAAACAATGAATATCAGGAAGAATAGCAATCTTTCTGTGAAAAAGAACAGAAAGAGCAGAGATTTGTCCTTTCAAAGAACTTGCGGACAAACCTTTATCTAAACCATCCTGAAGGAACTGTAAAATTCTCGGTATTCTAAAAGAATGCCAGGAAAAATGATGAGAAAGACACCAAGAAATATAAGTCTTCCAGACTCTATAATATATCTCTCGAGATACAGATTTACGAGCCTGTAACATAGTATTAATCACAGAGTCAGAGAAACCTCTTTGACCAAGAATCAAGCGTTCAATCTCCATACCTTTAAATTTAAGGATTTCAGATCCTGATGGAAAAAAGGACCTTGTGACAGAAGGTCTGGTCTTAACGTAAGAGTCCACGGTTGGCAAGAGGCCATCCGGACAAGATCCGCATACCAAAACCTGTGAGGCCATGCCGGAGCTACCAGCAGAACAAACGAGCATTCCTTCAGAATCTTGGAGATTACTCTTGGAAGAAGAACTAGAGGCGGAAAGATATAGGCAGGATGATACTTCCAAGGAAGTGATAATGCATCCACTGCCTCCGCCTGAGGATCCCGGGATCTGGACAGATACCTGGGAAGTTTCTTGTTTAGATGGGACGCCATGAGATCTATTTCTGGAAGTTCCCACATTTGAACAATCTGAAGAAATACCTCTGGGTGAAGAGACCATTCGCCCGGATGCAACGTTTGGCGACTGAGATAATCCGCTTCCCAATTGTCTACACCTGGGATATGAACCGCAGAGATTAGACAGGAGCTGGATTCCGCCCAAACCAAAATTCGAGATACTTCTTTCATAGCCAGAGGACTGTGAGTCCCTCCTTGATGATTGATGTATGCCACAGTTGTGACATTGTCTGTCTGAAAACAAATGAACGATTCTCTCTTCAGAAGAGGCCAAAACTGAAGAGCTCGGAAAATTGCACGGAGTTCCAAAATATTGATCGGTAATCTCACCTCCTGAGATTCCCAAACTCCTTGTGCCGTCAGAGATCCCCACACAGCTCCCCAACCTGTGAGACTTGCATCTGTTGAAATTACAGTCCAGGTCGGAAGCACAAAAGAAGCCCCCTGAATTAAACGATGGTGATTTGTCCACCATGTTAGAGAGTGTCGAACAATCGGTTTTAAAGATATTAATTGAGATATCTTCGTGTAATCCTTGCACCATTGCTTCAGCATACAGAGCTGAAGAGGTCGCATGTGAAAACGAGCAAAGGGGATCGCGTCCGATGCAGCAGTCATAAGACCTAGAATTTCCATGCATAAGGCTACCGAAGGGAATGATTGTGACTGAAGGTTTCGACAAGCTGAAATCAACTTTAGACGTCTCTTGTCTGTTAAAGACAGAGTCATGGACACTGAATCCATCTGGAAACCCAGAAAGGTTACCCTTGTCTGAGGAATCAAAGAACTTTTTGGTAAATTGATCCTCCAACCATGATCTTGAAGAAACAACACAAGTCGATTCGTATGAGATTCTGCTAAATGTAAAGACTGAGCAAGTACCAAGATATCGTCCAAATAAGGAAATACCACAATACCCTGTTCTCTGATTACAGACAGCAGGGCACCGAGAACCTTTGTAAAAATTCTTGGAGCTGTAGCTAGGCCAAACGGCAGAGCCACAAACTGGTAATGCTTGTCCAGAAACGAGAATCTCAGGAACTGATAATGATCTGGATGAATCGGAATATGCAAATATGCATCCTGTAAATCTATTGTGGACATATAATTCCCTTGCTGAACAAAAGGTAAGATAGTCCTTACAGTTACCATCTTGAACATTGGTATCCTTACATAACGATTCAATATTTTTAGATCCAGAACTAGTCTGAAAGAATTCTCCTTCTTTGGTACAATGAAGAGATTTGAATAAAACCCCATCCCCTGTTCCGGAACTGGAACTGGCATAATTACTCCAGTCAACTCTAGATCTGAAACACATTTCAGAAATGCTTGAGCTTTTACTGGATTTACTGGGACACGGGAAAGAAAAAATCTCTTTGCAGGAGGTCTCAACTTGAAACCAATTCTGTACCCTTCTGAAACAATGCTCTGAATCCAAAGATTGTGAACAGAATTGATCCAAATTTCCTTGAAAAAACGTAACCTGCCCCCTACCAGCTGAGCTGGAATGAGGGCCGCACCTTCATGTGGACTTAGAAGCAGGCTTTGCCTTTCTAGCTGGCTTGGATTTATTCCAAACTGGAGATGATCTCCAAACTGGAGATGATCTCCAAACTGAAACTGCTCCTGAGGATGAAGGATCAGGCTTTTGTTCTTTGTTGAAACGAAAGGAACGAAAACGATTATTAGCCCTGTTTTTACCTTTAGATTTTTTATCCTGTGGTAAAAAAGTTCCTTTCCCACCAGTAACAGTTGAAATAATGGAATCCAACTGAGAACCAAATAATTTGTTACCCTGGAAAGAAATGGAAAGTAAAGTTGATTTAGAAGCCATATCAGCATTCCAAGTTTTAAGCCATAAAGCTCTTCTAGCTAAAATAGCTAGAGACATAAACCTGACATCAACTCTGATAATATCAAAAATGGCATCACAGATAAAATTATTAGCATGTTGAAGAAGAATAATAATATCATGAGAATCACGATGTGTTACTTGTTGCGCTAAAGTTTCCAACCAAAAAGTTGAAGCTGCAGCAACATCAGCCAAAGATATAGCAGGTCTAAGAAGATTACCTGAACACAGATAAGCTTTTCTTAGAAAGGACTCAATTTTCCTATCTAGAGGATCCTTAAACGAAGTACCATCTGACGTAGGAATAGTAGTACGTTTAGCAAGGGTAGAAATAGCCCCATCAACTTTAGGGATCTTGTCCCAAAATTCTAATCTGTCAGACGGCACAGGATATAATTGCTTAAAACGTTTAGAAGGAGTAAATGAATTACCCAAATTATCCCATTCTTTGGAAATTACTGCAGAAATAGCATCAGGAACAGGAAAAACTTCTGGAATAACTACAGGAGATTTAAAAACCTTATTTAAACGTTTAGATTTAGTATCAAGAGGACCAGAATCCTCTATTTCTAAAGCAATTAGGACTTCTTTAAGTAAAGAACGAATAAATTCCATTTTAAATAAATATGAAGATTTATCAGCATCAACCTCTGAGACAGAATCCTCTGAACCAGAGGAATCATCAGAATCAGAATGATGATGTTCAGTTAAAAATTCATCTGTAGGGAGAGAAGTTTTAAAAGATTTTTTACGTTTACTAGAAGGAGAAATAACAGACATAGCCTTCTTTATGGATTCAGAAACAAAATCTCTTATATTATCAGGAACATTCTGCACCTTAGATGTTGAAGGAACTGCAACAGGCAATGGTACTTTACTAAAGGAAATATTATCTGCTTTAACAAGTTTGTCATGACAATCAATACAAACAACAGCTGGAGAAATAGCTACCAAAAGTTTACAGCAGATACACTTAGCTTTGGTAGATTCAGCACTTGACAGCGATTTTCCTGTAGTATCTTCTGACTCAGATGCAACGTGAGACATCTTGCAATATGTAAGAGAAAAAACAACATATATATAAAGCAAAATTGATCAAATTCCTTAAATGACAGTTTCAGGAATGGGAAAAAATGCCAAAGAACAAGCTTCTAGCAACCAGAAGCAATAAAAAATGAGACTTAAATAATGTGGAGACAAAAGTGACGCCCATATTTTTTCGCGCCAAATAAGACGCCCACATTATTTGGCGCCTAAATGCTTTTTGGCGCCAGAAATGACGCCACATCCGGAACGCCGACATTTTTGGTGCAAAATAACGTCAAAAAATGACGCAACTTCCGGCGACACGTATGACGCCGGAAACGGAAATAGAATTTTTGCGCCAAAAAAGTCCGCGCCAAGAATAACGCAATAAAATGAAGCATTTTCAGCCCCCGCGAGCCTAACAGCCCACAGGGAAAAAGTCAAATTTTAAGGTAAGAAAAATGTAAAAAATGCATTATCCCAAATATGAAACTGACTGTCTGAAAATAAGGAAAGTTGAACATTCTGAGTCAAGGCAAATAAATGTTTGAATACATATATTTAGAACTTTATAAACAAAGTGCCCAACCATAGCTAGGAGTGTCACAGAAAATAAGACTTACTTACCCCAGGACACTCATCTACATATAGTAGATAGCCAAACCAGTACTGAAACGAGAATCAGCAGAGGTAATGGTATATATAAGAGTATATCGTCGATCTGAAAAGGGAGGTAAGAGATGAATCTCTACGACCGATAACAGAGAACCTATGAAATAGACCCCGTAGAAGGAGATCACTGCATTCAAATAGGCAATACTCCTCACATCCCTCTGACATTCACTGCACGCTGAGAGGAAAACCGGGCTCCAACTTGCTGCGGAGCGCATATCAACGTAGAATCTAGCACAAACTTACTTCACCACCTCCATCGGAGGCAAAGTTTGTAAAACTGAATTGTGGGTGTGGTGAGGGGTGTATTTATAGGCATTTTGAGGTTTGGGAAACTTTGCCCCTCCTGGTAGGAATGTATATCCCATACGTCACTAGCTCATGGACTCTTGCTAATTACATGAAAGAAATCAGCATTCCAAGTTTTAAGCCATAAAGCTCTTCTAGCTAAAATAGCTAAAGACATATACCTGACATCAACCCTAATGATATCAAAGATGGCATAAGAAATAAAATTATTAGCATGTTGAAGAAGATTAACAATGCTATGAGTATTATGATCTGTTACTTGTTGTGCTAAAGCTTCCAACCAGAAAGTTGAAGCTGCAGCAACATCCGCCAAAGATATAGCAGGTCTAAGAAGATTACCTGAACATAAGTAAGCTTTTCTTAGAAAGGATTCAATTTTCCTATCTAAAGGATCCTTAAAGGAAGTACTATCTGCCGTAGGAATAGTAGTACGTTTAGCAAGAGCATAGATAGCCCCATCAACCTTAGGGATTTTGTCCCAAAACTCTAATCTGTCAGATGGCACAGGATATAATTGCTTAAACCGTTTAGAAGGAGTAAATGAATTACCCAAATTATTCCATTCCCTGGAAATTACTTCAGAAATAGCATCAGGGACGGGAAAAACTTCTGGAATAACTACAGGAGATTTAAAAACCTTATCTAAACGTTTAGATTTAGTATCAAGAGGACCAGATTCCTCTATTTCTAATGCAATTAAGACTTCTTTAAGCAAAGAACGAATAAATTCCATTTTAAATAAATATGAAGATTTATCAGTATCAACCTCTGAAACAGAATCTTCTGAACCAGAAGAATCATTATCAGAATCAGAATGATGATGTTCATTTAAAAATTCATCTGAAAAATGAGAAGTTTTAAAAGACAAAGGTCTTTTAAAAATTCTAATTTTTCAGATGAATTTTTAAATGAACATACGTTTACTAGAAGGAAGGATAACAGACATAGCCTTCTTAATAGATTTAGAAACAAAATCTCTTATGTTAACAGGAACACCCTGAATATTAGATGTTGATGGAACAGCAACAGGTAATGGAACATTACTAAAGGAAATATTATCTGCATTAACAAGTTTGTCATGACATTCATTACAAACAACAGCCGGAGGAACAGTTACCACAAGTTTACAACAAATACACTTAACTTTGGTAGATCCAGCATCAGGCAGCAATTTTCCAGAAGTATCTTCTGATTCAGGGTCAATCTGAGACATCTTGCAATATGTAATAGAAAAAACAACATATAAAGCAAAATTGATCAAATTCCTTAAAAGACAGTTTCAGGAATGGGAAAAAATGCCAATGAACAAGCTTCTAGCAACCAGAAGCAAATAAACAATGAGACTTAAATAATGTGGAGACAATAATGACGCCCATATTTTTTAGCACCAAAAAAAGACGCCCACATTATTTGGCGCCTAAATGCTTTAAGCGCCAAAAATGACGCCACATCCGGTGACGCCGACATTTTTGTCGCAAAAACGTCAAAAAGTTTTGTGCCAAAAAAGTCCGCGCCAAGAATGACGCAATAAAATGAAGCATTTTCAGCCCCCGCGAGCCTAACAGCCCACAGGAAAAAAAGTCAAATTTTAAGGTAAGAAAAATTGATTATTCAAATGCATTATCCCAAATAATGAAACTGACTGTCTGAAATAAGGAATGTTGAACATCTTGAATCAAGGCAAATAATTGTTTAAACACATATATTTAGAACTTTATATAAAAGTGCCCAACCATAGCTTAGACTGTCACAAAAATAAGACTTACTTACCCCAGGACACTCATCTACATGTAGTAGAAAGCCAAACCAGTACTGAAACGAGAATCAGTAGAGGTAATGGTATATATAAGAGTATATCGTCGATCTGAAAAGGGAGGTAAGAGATGAATCTCTACGACCGATAACAGAGAACCTATGAAATAGACCCCGTAGAAGGAGATCATTGAATTCAAATAGGCAATACTCTCTTCACATCCCTCTGACATTCACTGCACACTGAGAGGAAAACCGGGCTCCAGCCTGCTGCGAAGCGCATATCAACGAAGAATCTAGCACAAACTTACTTCACCACCTCCATGGGAGGCAAAGTTTGTAAAACTGATTTGTGGGTGTGGTGAGGGGTGTATTTATAGGCATTTTGAGGTTTGGGAAACTTTGCCCCTCCTGGTAGGAATGTATATCCCATACGTCACTAGCTCATGGACTCTTGCTAATTACATGAAAGAAATATTACAACAATTTTAAACTAATTACACCTACTCTAAGCCCCCTAATAAAATAACAAAGCCCCCCAAAATAAAAAAATGCCCTACCCTATTCTAAATTTAAAAAGTTCAAAGCTCTTTTACCTTACCAGCCCTGAAAAGAGCCCTTTGCGGGGCATGCCCCAAAGAATTCAGCTCTTTTGCCTGTAAAAAAAAACATACAATACCCCCCAAACATTACAACCCACCACCCACATACCCCTAATCTAACCCAAACCCCCCTTAAATAAACCTAACACTAAGCCCCTGAAGATCTCACTACCTTGTCTTCACCTCACCGGGTTCAGCGATCGGTCCAGAAGAGGGTCCGAAGTCTTGATCCAAGCAGCGGCTGAAGAACTCCATCATCGGGCTGAAGTCGGAATTCCATCATCGGGATGAAGTCTTCTATCAAGCCGCATCTTCAATCTTCTTTCTTCCGGAGCGGAGCTATCTTCTTCCCAGCCGACGCGGATCCAACCTCTTCAAGCAACGCCTACTCGACGAATGACGGTTCCTTTAAATGACGTCATCCAAGATGGCGTCCCTCGAATTCCGATTGGCTGATAGGATTCTATCAGCCAATCAGATTCAAGTTCAATCCGATTGGCTGATCCAATCAGCCAATCAGATTGAGCTCGCATTCTATTGGCTGTTCCAATCAGCCAATAGAATGCAAGCTCAATCTGATTGGATCAGCCAATTGGATTGAACTTGAATCTGATTGGCTGATTCCATCAGCCAATCAGAATATTCCTACCTTAATTCCGATTGGCTGATCAGGCAATCGGAATTCGAGGGACGCCATCTTGGATGACATCATTTAAAGGAACCGTCAATCGGCGAGTAGGCGTCGCTTGAAGAGGTTGGATCCGCGTCGGCTGGGAAGAAGATGGCTCCGCTCCGGAAGAAAGAAGATTGAAGATGCGGCTTGATAGAAGACTTCATCCCGATGGACTTCCGCCCGATGATGGAGTTCTTCAGCCGCCGCTTGGATCAAGACTTCGGACCCTCTTCTGGACTGATCGCTGAACCCGGTGAGGTGAAGACAAGGTAGGGAGATCTTCAGGGGCTTAGTGTTAGGTTTATTTAAGGGGGGTTTGGGTTAGATTAGGGGTATGTGGGTGGTGGGTTGTAATGTTGGGGGGGGTATTGTATGTTTTTTTTTTTACAGGCAAAAGAGCTGAATTCTTTGGGGCATGCCCCGCAAAGGGCCCTTTTCAGGGCTGGTAAGGTAAAAGAGCTTTGAACTTTTTTAATTTAGAATACTGTAGGGCATTTTTTTATTTTGGGGGGCTTTGTTATTTTATTAGGGGGCTTAGAGTAGGTGTAATTAGTTTAAAATTGTTGTAATATTTTTCTAATGTTTGTAAATATTTTTTAATTTTTTGTAACTTAGTTCTTTTTTATTTTTTGTACTTTAGTTAGTTTATTTCATTATAGTTATTTGTAGGTATTTTATTTAATTAATTTATTGATAGTGTAGTGTTAGGTTTAATTGTAGGTAATTGTAGGTAGTTTAATTTATTGATAGTGTAGTGTTAGGTTTAATTGTAACTTAGGTTAGGATTTATTTTACAGGTAATTTTGTAATTATTTTAACTATTTTAGCTATTAAATAGTTATTAACTATTTAATAGCTATTGTACCTGTTTAAAATAATTACAAAGTTGCCTGTAAAATAAATATTAATCCTAAAATAGCTACAATATAATTATAATTTATATTGTAGCTATATTAGGGTTTATTTTACAGGTAAGTAGTTTTAAATAGGATTAATTTATTTAATAAGAGTTAATTTATTTAGTTAGATTTAAATTATATTTAATTTAAGGGGGTGTTAGGGTTAGAATTAGCTTTAGGGGTTAATACATTTATTATAGTAGCGGTGCGATCCGGTCGGCAGATTAAGGGTTAATGTTTGAAGTTAGGTGTCGGCGATGTTAGGGAGGGCAGATTAGGGGTTAATACTATTTATTATAGGGTTATTGAGGCGGGAGTGAGGCGGATTAGGGGTTAATACATTTATTATAGTAGCAGTTCGGTCGGCAGATTAGGGGTTAATTATTGTAGGTAGGTGGAGGCGACGTTGTGGGGGCAGATTAGGGGTTAATAAATATAATATAGGGGTCGGCGGTGTTAGGGGCAGCAGATTAGGGGGTACATAGGTATAATGTAGGTAGCGGCGGTGTACGGAGTGGCAGATTAGGGGTTAAAAAAAATATGCAGGTGTCCGCGATAGCGGGGTCGGCAGATTAGGGGTTAAGTGTAAGGTTAGGGGTGTTTAGACTCGGGGTACATGTTAGAGTGTTAGGTGCAGACTTAGAAACGGTTTCCCCATAGAAAACAATGTAGCTGCGTTAGGACCTGAACGCTGCTTTTTTGCAGGTGTTAGGTTTTTTTTCAGCTCAAACAGCCCCATTGTTTTCTATGGGGGAATCGTGCACGAGCACGTTTTTGAAGCTGGCCGCATCCGTAAGCACCGCTGGTATCGAGAGTTGCAGTGGCGTTAAATATGCTCTACGCTCCCTTTTTTGGAGCCTAACGCAGCCATTCTGTGAACTCTAAATACCAGCGGTATTTAAAAGGTGCGGGGGAAAAAAAGCATGCGTAGCTAACGCACCCCTTTGGCCGCAGAACTCTAAATCTAGCTGTATGAATTTTAAAAGAATGCCAAGAAAAGTAGGTCTTCCAGACTCAATAATAAATCTTTCTAGAGACAGATTTACGAGCCTGAAACATAGTATTAATCAATGAGTCAGAGAAACCTCTATGACTAAAAATCAAGCGTTCAATCTCCATCCCTTCAAATTTAATGATTTGAGATCCTGATGGAAAAAATGGGCCTTGAGAAAGAAAGTCTGGTTTAAACGGAAGTGTCCAAGGTTGGCAACTGGCCATCCGAATGAGATCCGTATACCAAAACCTGAGAGGCCATGCTGGAGCCACCAGCATAACAAACAAATACTCCATAAGAATTTTGGAAATCACTTTGGAAGAAGAACTAGAGGCGGAAAGAAATAGGCAAAAAGATAATTCCAAAGAAATGTCAATACATACACTACTTCCGCCTGAGGATCCCCGGACCTGAATAGGCCCCTGGGAATTTCTTTATTCAGATGAGATGCCAACAGATCTATTTCTAGAAATGCTCACATCTGAAAAATTGAAAAACATATCTGGGTATGAAAGACCATTCTCCCGGATGTAAAGCTTGATTAACAGAGATAATCCGCTTCCCAAATATCTATACCTGGGGAAAAAAAAAACACAGAATTTAGATAGAAGCTGGATTTAGCCCAAGCTAATATCCGAGACACTTCTGTCACAGCCTAAGGACTGATAGTCCTACCCTGATGATTGACATACACCATAGTTGTGATATTGTCTGAAAAACAATAAACGTCTCTTCTTCAAAAAGAAACTAACTGAGACTCTGAGAAAGCACGGAGTTCTAAAATATCAAATGGTAATCTCGCCTCCTGAGATTTCCAAACCCCTTGTGCTGACAGAGATCCTCAGACAGCCTCCCAAACCAAAAAGACTCACATCTGTAGAGATCATGGTCCAGGTTGAAAGAAACGAAGAGACCTGTAGAACTAAATGATGGTGATCTTAACCACCAAATCAAGAGAGATAAATATTAGGATTCGAAAATTTAAAATGCGAAATCCTAGAATCCCTGCACCATAATTCAGCATAAAAAACTGGAAAGGTTCTTTCTATTGAAAATGAGCAAAGGGAATTGAATCCAATGATGTGGTCATAAGACCTAAAACTTCTATGCATATATAGCAACTGAAGGAAATAATAGATAGAGACTAAAGGTACCGACAGACGGAACCCAATAAAATTGTCCCTTGTCTGATAGAGACAAAGACAGTGACACAAACTATCTGGAAACCTAAAAAAGGTGACCCTTGTGTGAGGAATCAAGAGCTTTTGAAAAAAAGATCCTCTAACTATGTCCTGGAAGAACAAAGTGAATCATATGAGATTCCGCATCCTCAGAAAATAATCTGAATGAAAACAGAAAAATGAAAAACATAATTTATGTAAGAACTTATCTGATAAATTCATTTCTTTCATATTAGCAAGAGTCCATGAGCTAGTGACGTATGGGATATACATTCCTACCAGGAGGGGCAAAGTTTCCCAAACCTTAAAATGCCTATAAATACACCCCTCACCACACCCACAATTCAGTTTAACGAATAGCCAAGAAGTGGGGTGATAAGAAAAAAGTGCGAAAGCATATAAAATAAGGAATTGGAATAATTGTGCTTTATACAAAAAAATCATAACCACCACAAAAAAGGGCGGGCCTCATGGACTCTTGCTAATATGAAAGAAATGAATTTATCAGGTAAGTTCTTACATAAATTATGTTTTCTTTCATGTAATTAGCAAGAGTCCATGAGCTAGTGACGTATGGGATAATGACTACCCAAGATGTGGATCTTTCCACACAAGGGTCACTAGAGAGAGAGGGATAAAATAAAGACAGCCAATTCCTGCTGAATATAATCCACACCCAAAATAAAGTTTAATGAAAAACATAAGCAGAAGATTCAAACTGAAACCGCTGCCTGAAGTACTTTTCTACCAAAAACTGCTTCAGAAGAAGAAAATACATCAAAATGGTAGAATTTGGTAAAAGTATGCAAAGAGGACCAAGTTGCCGCTTTGCAAAACTGATCAACCGAAGCTTCATTCCTAAACGCCCAGGAAGTAGAAACTGACCTAGTAGAATGAGCTGTAATCCTATGAGGCGGAGTTTTACCCGACTCAACATAGGCAAGATGAATTAAAGATTTCAACCAAGATGCCAAAGAAATGGCAGAAGTTTTCTGGCCTTTCTAAAACCGGAAAAGATAACAAATAAACTAGAAGTCTTTCGGAAAGACTTAGTAGCTTCAACATAATATTTCAAAGCTCTAATAACATCCAAAGAATGCAACGATTTCTCCTTAGAATTCTTAGGATTAGGACATAATGAAGGAACCACAATGTCTCTACTAATGTTGTTGGAATTCACAACTTAGGTAAAAATTCAAAAGAAGTTCGCAACACCGCCTTATCCTGATGAAAAATCAGAAAAGGAGACTCACAAGAAAGAGCAGATAATTCAGAAACTCTTCTGGCAGAAGAGATGGCCAAAAGGAACAAAACTTTCCAAGAAAGTAATGTAATGTCCAATGAATGCATAGGTTCAAATGGAGGAGCTTGAAGAGCCCCCAGAACCAAATTCAAACTCCAAGGAGGAGAAATTGACTTAATGACAGGCTTTATACGAACCAAAGCTTGTACAAAACAATGAATATCAGGAAGAATAGCAATCTTTCTGTGAAAAAGAACAGAAAGAGCAGAGATTTGACCTTTCAAGGAACTTGCGGACAAACCCTTATCTAAACCATCCTGAAGAAACTGTAATATTCTCGGTATTCTAAAAGAATGCCAAGAAAAATGATGAGAAAGACACCAAGAAATATAAGTCTTCCAGACTCTATAATATATCTCTCTGGATACAGATTTACGAGCCTGTAACATAGTATTAATCACAGAGTCAGAGAAACCTCTTTGACCAAGAATCAAGCGTTCAATCTCCATACCTTTAAATTTAAGGATTTCAGATCCTGATGGAAAAAAGGACCTTGAGACAGAAGGTCTGGTCTTAACGGAAGAGTCCACGGTTGGCAAGAGGCCATCCGGACAAGATCCGCATACCAAAACCTGTGAGGCCATGCCGGAGCTACCAGCAGAACAAACGAGCATTCCTTCAGAATCTTGGAGATTACTCTTGGAAGAAGAACTAGAGGCGGAAAGATATAGGCAGGATGATACTTCCAAGGAAGTGATAATGCATCCACTGCCTCCGCCTGAGGATCCCGGGATCTGGACAGATACCTGGGAAGTTTCTTGTTTAGATGAGAAGCCATCAGATCTATTTCTGGAAGTTCCCACATTTGAACAATCTGAAGAAATACCTCTGGGTGAAGAGACCATTCGCCCGGATGCAACGTTTGGCGACTAAGATAATCCGCTTTCCAATTGTCCATACCTGGGATATGAACCGCAGAGATTAGACAGGAGCTGGATTCCGCCCAAACCAAAATTCGAGATACTTCTTTCATAGCCAGAGGACTGTGAGTCCCTCCTTGATGATTGATGTATGCCACAGTTGTGACATTGTCTATCTGAAAACAAATGAACAACTCTCTCTTCAGAAGAGGCCAAGACTGAAGAGCTCTGAAAATTGCACGGAGTTCCAAAATATTGATCGGAAATCTCACCTCCTGAGATTCCCAAACCCCTTGTGCCGTCAGATACCCCCACACAGCTCCCCAACCTGTAAGACTTGCATCTGTTGAGATTATAGTCCAGGTCGGAAGAACAAAGAAGCCCCCTGAACTAAACGATGGTGATCTGTCCACCATGTCAGAGAGTGTCGTAAAATCGGTTTAAAGATATTAATTGAGATATCTTTTGAGAAATCCCTGCACCATTGGTTTAGCATACAGAGCTGAAGAGGTCGCATGTGAAAACGAGCAAAGGAGATCGCATCTGATGCGGCAGTCCTAAGACCCAACATTTCCATGCATAAGGCTACCAAAGGGAATGATTGTGACTGAAGGTTTTGACAAGCTGATATCAATGTTAAACTTCTCTTGTCTGACAAGGACAGAGTCATAGAAACTGAATCTATCTAGAAACCTAAAAAGGTTACCCTTGTCTGAGGAATCAATGAACTGATTGGTAAATTGATCCTCCAACCATGAACTTGAAGAAACAACACAAGTCGATTCGTATGAGATTCTTCGAAAATGAGAAGACTGAGCAAGTACCAAGATATCGTCCAAATAAGGAAAAACCAAAACCCTGTTCTCTGATTACAGAAAGAAGGGCACCGAGAACCTTTGAAAAAAATTCTTGGAACTGAGGCTAGGCCAAACGGTAGAGCCACAAAACTGGTAATGCTTGTCTAAAAAGAGAATCTCAGACACTAAAAGTGATCTGGATGAATCGGAATATGCAGATACACATCCTGTAAATCTATTGTAGACATATAATGCCCTTGCTAAACAAAAGGCAGGATAGTCCTTACAGTAACTATCTTGAATGTTGGTATCCTAACATAACGATTCAATAATGATAGATCCGAAACTGGTCTGAAGGAATTGACCTTCTTTGGTACAATGAAGAGATAAAATAAAACCCCAGCCCCTGTTCCAGAACTGGAACTGGCATAAATACTCCAGCCAACTCTAGATCTGAAACACATTTCAGAAATGCTGAGCCTTTGCTGTGTTAACTGGGACACGGGAAAGAAAAAAATCTCTTAGCAGGAGGCCTTAACTTGAAGCCAATTCTGTACCTTTCTGAAACAATGTTTCTGAAACCAGAGATTAAGAACGGAATTGATCCAAATTTCTTTGAAGAAAACGTAATCTGCCCCATACCAGCTGAGCTGGAATAAGGGCCGCACCTTCATAGGTACTTAGGAGCTGGCTATAGGTTTCTATAAGGCTTGGATATATTCCAAACTGGAAATAGTTTCCAAACTGATACCGCTCCTGAGGATGAAGGATCAGGCTTTTGTTCCTTGTTGTGAGGAAAGGAACGAAAATGATTATTTACCCTGGAAAGAAAGGGAAAGCAAAGTTGACTTAGAAGACATATCAGCATTCCAAGTTTAATCCATAAAGCTTTTCTAGCTAAAATAGCTAGAGACATATACCTGACATCAACTCTAATGATATCAAAAGATGGTATCACCAATAAAATTATTAGCATGTTATAGAATAATAATAATGCTATAAAATTATGATCTGTTACTTGTTGCGCTAAAGCTTCTAACCAAAAAGTTGAAGCTGCAGCAACATCCGCTAAAAATATAGCAGGTCTAAGAAGATTACCTGAACATAAGCAAGCTTTTCTTAGAAAGGATTCAATTTTCCTATCTAAAGGATCCTTAAATGAAGTACTATCTGCCGTAGGAATAGTAGTACATTAGCAGGAGTAGAGACAGCCCCATAACCTTAGGGATTTTTGTCCCAAAAAACTCTAATCTGTCAGATGGCACAGGATATAATTTCCTTAAACGTCTAGAAGGAGTAAATAAATTACCCAAATTATTCCATTCCCTGGAAATTACTTCAGAAATAGCATCAGGGAGAAAAAACACTTCTGGAATAACTACAGGAGATTTAAAAACCTTATTCAAACGTTTACATTTAGTATCAAGAGGACCAGAATCCTCTATTTCTAATGCAAATAACACTTCTTTAAGTAAAGAACGAATAAATTCCATCTTGAACAAATACAAAGATTTATCAGCATCAACCTCTGAGACAGAAACCTCTGAACCAGAAGAACCATTATCAGTATCAGAATGATGATGTTCATTTAAAAATTCATCTGAAAAAAGAGAAGTTTTAAAAGACTTATGTATTCTAGAAGGAGAAATAACAGACATAGCCTTCTTAATGGATTTAAAAAAATAAAATCTCTTATGTTATCAGGAACACTCTGAAAATTAGATGTTGACGGAACAGCAACAGGTAATGTAACAGTACTAAAGGAAATTTTATCTGCATTAATAAGTTTGACATGACATGCAATACAAACAACAGCTGGAGAAACAGATACCAAAAGTTTATAGCAGATACACTTAGCTTGGTAGCTCCAGCACTGTACAGTGATTTTCCTGAAGTATCTTCTGACTCAGTTGCAACGTGGAACATCTTGCAATATGTAAAAGAAAAAAACAACATATAAAGCAAAATTGATCAAATTCCTTAAATGACAGTTTCAGGAATGGGAAAAAAATGCCAGAGAACAAGCTTCTAGCAACCAGAAGCAATAAATAATGAGACTTAAATAATGTGGAGACAAAAATGACGCCCATATTTTTTAGCGCCAAAAAAGACGCCCACATTATTTGGTGCCTAAATGCTTTTGGCGCCAAAAATGACGCCACATCCGGAACGCCGACATTTTTGACGCAAAAAAAACGTCAAAAAATGACGCAACTTCCGGCGACACGTATGACGCCGGAAACAGAAAAAAAAAAGTCCACGCCAAGAATGACGCAATAAAATGAAGCATTTTCTGCCCCCGCGAGCCTAACAGCCCACAGGGAAAAAGTCAAATTTTTTTAAGGTAAGAAAAAATGATTGAAACAAATGCATTTATCCCAAATATGAAACTGGCTGTCTGAAAAATAAGGAATGTTGAACATTCTGAGTCAAGGCAAATAAATGTTTGAATACATATATTTAGAACTTTATAAACAAAGTGCCCAACCATAGCTTAGAGTGTCACAGAAAATAAGATTTACTTACCCCAGGACACTCATCTACATGTTTGTAGAAAGCCAAACCAGTACTGAAACGAGAATCAGCAGAGGTAATGGTATATATAAGAGTATATCGTCGATCTGAAAAGGGAGGTAAGAGATGAATCTCTACGACCGATAACAGAGAACCTATGAAATAGACCCCGTAGAAGGAGATCACTGCATTCAAATAGGCAATACTCTCCTCACATCCCTCTGACATTCACTGCACGCTGAGAGGAAAACCGGGCTCCAACTTGCTGCGGAGCGCATATCAACGTAGAATCTAGCACAAACTTACTTCACCACCTCCATCGGAGGCAAAGTTTGTAAAACTGAATTGTGGGTGTGGTGAGGGGTGTATTTATAGGCATTTTAAGGTTTGGGAAACTTTGCCCCTCCTGGTAGGAATGTATATCCCATACGTCACTAGCTCATGGACTCTTGCTAATTACATGAAAGAAATATGCATTTATTGTATCTAATGAAAACAAATAATGCTATCACTGACCAAAAATAGGCAGAATAGTTTGAATAAAACTCCAAAACCCAGTTCCTAAAAATGTAACTGGAAGAAATACCCCAGAAGATTCCAGGTCTGAGCAGCGCTTGAGCCCCACGGGTGATCAGCCATGCATCAACAGTACCCAAAATATATAGGACCGAAACACACTTAAAGAAAGTGTTAGCCTTACTGGAATAAAATCAAAGAAATTTGGACTGAATAGAACCAAATAAATTTCAAAAAAGTCTTAACCTGCCCCTTGCCAGCCAAGCTGGAATACGGCACTTACATCGCAATTTTAGGGAGCTGATTTCGAATTGAAAAATTTCCAATTAAAAACATGTTACTTGGGAAAGAATTCAGGAATTCGTTCCATAATAAGAACAACCAAACTAGTATAAGCTTAAAGTTTTAGTCTTAGAACTCAATCTTGAAGCCCAGAGTAACAGTTAAGAATTGAATCCAATTATAAAACAAATAATTGATTATCTTAGAACAAAAGAAATATGGATTTTTAGAAATCACAAAATTCTTCTAGCTAAAACAGCTAAAGACATAGATTAAACCTCATTTGCGAAAATATTCAATAAAATGAAGACACAAATGAAATTATTAGCATGATAGTCCAGTTAAAGGACCAGTCAATACACTGGACTTGCATAATCAATAAATGCAAAACAACAAGACAAATGCAACAGCACCTAGTCTAGTAAATTTTGTCCCTTTAACAATGCTAAAATAAATCATAATCTGATACTTGATCTTAAAGTAAACAGAAAAAATGAAGCAATTTCAACATCATCCAAATAAATCACAGGTCCAAGAAAAGTACCTGAAACTAAATAATTTTCCATAAATAAGATACAACCATTGAAAGGAAAATAAATACTATTTTGCTATAGAAACAATAGCATAATTAGTAGGAGTAGAGATAGCCCCAATAAATTGGAGAACCCTCCAAATTGAATTTAACTGCCGGCAAAGAATATAGTTTAAAACCTTTGAAGAAGGAATAAAAGAAAATTCTCAGCCTATTCCATTCCCTAGTATGAGGAACTGGAAAAAAACCTCTGAAAACACAGAAGAATAAATAAGCAGAAATAGTGTTAGCTAGTCTTGAAAAAGAACTAGTTACCTTAATATCCAAAATAATCAACACCTTTTCAACAAAGAACAAATGTACTTTAATAAAAAAAAAAAAAAAAAAAAAAAAAAAAAAAAGTAGATTTGTTAGTGTCAATATCTGATGAAGAAAATTCTGAATGAGAAAAAACATCATCAGAGAAGGATAAATCAGTATGTTGTTGGTCATTTGAAACTTCAATAATTAAAAAAGAAGTTTGAAAAAGACCTAAAAATTTTATTAGAAGGCACAATGTCACAAAGAATTTAAAATAGAATCAGAAAAATATTCTTATAAATCTTCTAAATATTTCTTGTACATAAGATGTAAAAAGAATAGCAATATATAAAGCATAAATACTAAATGATTCTGCATGTAAAAGTTTATCATGATAACTATTACAAACCATAGCTAAAGATAAACATTCATAACATTTAAAATAAATTAACTTAGCTTTGGTAGGACGGAACTCAGTCAACAGGAATCCCTTAGATTGTTTTGAAACAGGAACAGTGAAATCTTGCAATATGTAATAGAAAAAAACAATATTTAAAGCAAAATTATCAAATTCCTTAAATGACAGTTTCAGGAATGGGAAAAGAATGCAAAATAATAAGCTTCTAGAAACCAGAAACCTAATGCTATTTCTGAAGTAATTTCCAAAGAATGGGATAAATTGGGTAATTCATTTACTCCTTCTAAACGTTTTAAGCAATTATATCCTGTGCCGTCTGACAGATTAGAATTTTGGGACAAAATCCCTAGAGTTGATGGGGCTATTTCTACCCTTGCTAAACGTACTACTATTCCTACGTCAGATGGTACTTCGTTTAAGGATCCTTTAGATAGGAAAATTGAATCCTTTCTAAGAAAAGCTTATCTATGTTCAGGTAATCTTCTTAGACCTGCTATATCATTGGCTGATGTTGCTGCAGCTTCAACTTTTTGGTTGGAAACTTTAGCGCAACAAGTAACAGATCATGATTCTCATAATATTATTATTCTTCTTCAGCATGCTAATAATTTTATCTGTGATGCCATTTTTGATATTATTAGAGTTGATGTCAGGTTTATGTCTCTAGCTATTTTAGCTAGAATAGCTTTATGGCTTAAGACTTGGAATGCTGATATGGCTTCTAAATCAACTCTACTTTCCATTTCTTTCCAGGGTAACAAATTATTTGGTTCTCAGTTGGATTCTATTATCTCAACTGTTACTGGTGGGAAAGGAACTTTTTTACCACAGGATAAAAAATCTAAGGGTAAAAACAGGGCTAATAATCATTTTCGTTCCTTTCGTTTCAACAAAGAACAAAAGCCTGATCCTTCATCCTCAGGAGCAGTTTCAGTTTGGAAACCATCTCCAGTCTGGAATAAATCCAAGCCTTCTAGAAAGGCAAAGCCTGCTTCTAAGTCCACATGAAGGTGCGGCCCTCATTCCAGCTCAGCTGGTAGGAGGCAGGTTACGTTTTTTCAAAGAAATTTGGATCAATTCTGTTCACAATCTTTGGATTCAGAACATTGTTTCAGAAGGGTACAGAATTGGTTTCAAGATGAGACCTCCTGCAAAGAGATTTTTTCTTTCCCGTGTCCCAGTAAATCCAGTGAAAGCTCAAGCATTTCTGAATTGTGTTTCAGATCTAGAGTTGGCTGGAGTAATTATGCCAGTTCCAGTTCTGGAACAGGGGATGGGGTTTTATTCAAATCTCTTCATTGTACCAAAGAAGGAGAATTCCTTCAGACCAGTTCTGGATCTAAAAATATTGAATCGTTATGTAAGGATACCAACGTTCAAAATGGTAACTGTAAGGACTATCTTGCCTTTTGTTCAGCAAGGGCATTATATGTCCACAATAGATTTACAGGATGCTTATCTGCATATTCCGATTCATCCAGATCATTATCAGTTCCTGAGATTCTCTTTTCTGGACAAGCATTACCAGTTTGTGGCTCTGCCGTTTGGCCTAGCTACAGCTCCAAGAATTTTTACAAAGGTTCTCGGTGCCCTTATGTCTGTAATCAGAGAACAGGGTATTGTGGTATTTCCTTATTTGGACGATATCTTGGTACTTGCTCAGTCTTTACATTTAGCAGAATCTCATACGAATCAACTTGTGTTGTTTCTTCAAGATCATGGTTGGAGGATCAATTTACCAAAAAGTTCATTGATTCCTCAGACAAGGGTAACTTTTCTGGGTTTCCAGATAGATTCAGTGTCCATGACTCTGTCTTTAACAGACAAGAGACGTCTAAAATTGATTTTAGCTTGTCGAAACCTTCAGTCACAATCATTCCCTTCGGTAGCCTTATGCATGGAAATTCTAGGTCTTATGACTGCTGCATCGGACGCGATCCCCTTTGCTCGTTTTCGCATGCAACCTCTTCAGCTCTGTATGCTGAATCAATGGTGCAGGGATTACACAAAGATATCTCAATTAATATCTTTAAAACCGATTGTACGACACTCTCTAACGTGGTGGACAGATCACCATCGTTTAATTCAGGGGGCTTCTTTTGTGCTTCCGACCTGGACTGTAATTTCAACAGATGCAACTCTCACAGGTTGGGGAGCTGTGTGGGGATCTCTGACGGCACAAGGAGTTTGGGAATCTCAGGAGGTGAGATTACTGATCAATATTTTGGAACTCCGTGCAATTTTCAGAGCTCTTCAGTCTTGGCCTCTTCTGAAGAGAGAATCGTTCATTTGTTTTCAGACAGACAATGTCACAACTGTGGCATACATCAATCATCAAGGAGGGACTCACAGTCCTCTAGCTATGAAAGAAGTATCTCAAATTCTGGTTTGGGCGGAATCCAGCTCCTGTCTAATCTCTGCGGTTCATATCCCAGGTATAGACAATTGGGAAGCGGATTATTTCAGCCGCCAAATGTTGCATCCGGACGAATGGTCTCTTCACCCAGAGGTATTTCTTCAGATTGTTCAAATGTGGGAGCTTCCAGAAATAGATTTGATGGCGTCTCATCTAAACAAGAAACTTCCCAGGTATCTGTCCAGATCCCGGGATCCTCAGGCGGAAGCAGTGGATGCATTATCACTTCCTTGGAAGTATCATCCTGCTTATATCTTTCCGCCTCTAGTTCTTCTTCCAAGAGTAATCTCCAAGATTCTAAAGGAATGCTCGTTTGTTCTGCTGGTAGCTCCGGCATGGCCTCACAGGTTTTGGTATGCGGATCTTGTCCGGATGGCCTCTTGCCATCCGTGGACTCTTCCGCTACGACCAGACCTTCTGTCGCAAGGTCCTTTTTTCCATCAGGATCTCAAATCCTTAAATTTAAAGGTATGGAGATTGAACGCTTGATTCTTAGTCAAAGAGGTTTCTCTGACTCTGTGATTAATACTATGTTACAGGCTCGTAAATCTGTATCCAGAGAGATATATTATAGAGTCTGGAAGACTTATATTTCTTGGTGTCTTTCTCATCATTTTTCTTGGCATTCTTTTAGAATTCCAAGAATTTTACAGTTTCTTCAGGATGGTTTAGATAAAGGTTTGTCTGCAAGTTCCTTGAAAGGACAAATCTCTGCTCTTTCTGTTCTTTTTCACAGAAAGATTGTTAATCTTCCTGATATTCATTGTTTTGTACAAGCTTTGGTTCGTATAAAACCTGTCATTAAGTCAATTTCTCCTCCTTGGAGTTTGAATTTGGTTCTGGGGGCTCTTCAAGCTCCTCCGTTTGAACCTATGCATTCATTGGACATTAAATTACTTTCTTGGAAAGTTTTGTTCCTTTTGGCAATCTCTTCTGCCAGAAGGGTTTCTGAATTATCTGCTCTTTCTTGTGAGTCTCCTTTTCTGATTTTTCATCAGGATAAGGCAGTGTTGCGAACTTCTTTTGAATTTTGACCTAAAGTTGTGAATTCCAACAACATTAGTAGAGAAATTGTGGTTCCTTCATTATGTCCTAATCCTAAGAATTCTAAGGAGAAATCGTTACATTCTTTGGATGTTGTTAGAGCTTTGAAATATTATGTTGAAGCTACTAAGTCTTTCCGAAAGACTTCTAGTTTATTTGTTATCTTTTCCGGTTCTAGAAAAGGCCAGAAAGCTTCTGCCATTTCTTTGGCATCTTGGTTGAAATCTTTAATTCATCTCGCCTATGTTGAGTCGGGTAAAACTCCGCCTCAAAGGATTACAGCTCATTCTACTAGGTCAGTTTCTACTTCCTGGGCGTTTAGGAATGAAGCTTCGATTGATCAGATTTGCAAAGCAGCAACTTGGTCCTCTTTGCATACTTTTACTAAATTCTACCATTTTGATGTATTTTCTTCTTCTGAAGCAGTTTTTGGTAGAAAAGTACTTCAGGCAGCGGTTTCAGTTTGAATCTTCTGCTTATGTTTTTCATTAAACTTTATTTTGGGTGTGGATTATTTTCAGCAGGAATTGGCTGTCTTTATTTTATCCCTCCCTCTCTAGTGACTCTTGCGTGGAAAGATCCACATCTTGGGTAATCATTATCCCATACGTCACTAGCTCATGGACTCTTGCTAATTACATGAAAGAAAACATAATTTATGTAAGAACTTACCTGATAAATTCATTTCTTTCATATTAGCAAGAGTCCATGAGGCCCGCACTTTTTTTGTGGTGGTTATGATTTTTGTATAAAGCACAATTATTCCAATTCCTTATTTTATATGCTTTCGCACTTGTTTATCACCCCACTTCTTGGCTATTCGTTAAACTGAATTGTGGGTGTGGTGAGGGGTGTATTTATAGGCATTTTGAGGTTTGGGAAACTTTGCCCCTCCTGGTAGGAATGTATATCCCATACGTCACTAGCTCATGGACTCTTGCTAATATGAAAGAAATGAATTTATCAGGTAAGTTTTTACATAAATTATGTTATATATATACACATATACACATATTCATATCCATATTACACAAGCAGTTTACTCTGTAACAGTTGTCCCCTTGTGGACAATAAACCTGGGTTGCTTGGCCACACCTATGACAGTAGTTGCTTGTGTCTTAATTCCAATACATTTTCCAACTTTACCCGGTGCTCTTTAAATAATCTGTTCAGCCGTATGGATATAATTATTAAAATGATTACAAGAATACCCTGTGCTAAAAGAAAACCCTTAATTCCTATTTCTACCCATGTGTTAGTTAAGACAAGGCTAAAAACATAATTTATGTAAGAACTTACCTGATAAATTCATTTCTTTCATATTAGCAAGAGTCCATGAGCTAGTGACGTATGGGATATACATTCCTACCAGGAGGGGCAAAGTTTCCCAAACCTCAAAATGCCTATAAATACACCCCTCACCACACCCACAATTCAGTTTAACGAATAGCCAAGAAGTGGGGTGATAAAAAAGCGCAAAAGCATATAAAATAAGGAATTGGAATAATTGTGCTTTATACAAAAATCATAACCACCACAAAAAAAGGGCGGGCCTCATGGACTCTTGCTAATATGAAAGAAATGAATTTATCAGGTAAGTTCTTACATAAATTATGTTTTCTTTCATGTAATTAGCAAGAGTCCATGAGCTAGTGACGTATGGGATAATGATTACCCAAGATGTGGATCTTTCCACACAAGAGTCACTAGAGAGGGAGGGATAAAATAAAGACAGCCAATTCCTGCTGAAAATAATCCACACCCAAAATAAAGTTTAATGAAAAACATAAGCAGAAGATTCAAACTGAAACCGCTGCCTGAAGTACTTTTCTACCAAAAACTGCTTCAGAAGAAGAAAATACATCAAAATGGTAGAATTTAGTAAAAGTATGCAAAGAGGACCAAGTTGCTGCTTTGCAAATCTGATCAATCGAAGCTTCATTCCTAAACGCCCAGGAAGTAGAAACTGACCTAGTAGAATGAGCTGTAATCCTCTGAGGCGGAGTTTTACCCGACTCAACATAGGCAAGATGAATTAAAGATTTCAACCAAGATGCCAAAGAAATGGCAGAAGCTTTCTGGCCTTTTCTAGAACCGGAAAAGATAACAAATAGACTAGAAGTCTTACGGAAAGACTTAGTAGCTTTAACATAATATTTCAAAGCTCTAACAACATCCAAAGAATGCAACGATTTCTCCTTAGAATTCTTAGGATTAGGACATAATGAAGGAACCACAATTTCTCTACTAATGTTGTTGGAATTCACAACTTTAGGTAAAAAATCAAAAGAAGTTCGCAACACCGCCTTATCCTGATGAAAAATCAGAAAAGGAGACTCACAAGAAAGAGCAGATAATTCAGAAACTCTTCTGGCAGAAGAGATTGCCAAAAGGAACAAAACTTTCCAAGAAAGTAATTTAATGTCCAATGAATGCATAGGTTCAAACGGAGGAGCTTGAAGAGCCCCCAGAACCAAATTCAAACTCCAAGGAGGAGAAATTGACTTAATGACAGGTTTTATACGAACCAAAGCTTGTACAAAACAATGAATATCAGGAAGAATAGCAATCTTTCTGTGAAAAAGAACAGAAAGAGCAGAGATTTGACCTTTCAAGGAACTTGCGGACAAACCCTTATCTTAAACCATCCTGAAGAAACTGTAAAATTCTCGGTATTCTAAAAGAATGCCAAGAAAAATGATGAGAAAGACACCAAGAAATATAAGTCTTCCAGACACTATAATATATCTCTCTAGATACAGATTTACGCGCCTGTAACATAGTATTAATCACAGAGTCAGAGAAACCTCTTTGACCAAGAATCAAGCGTTCAATCTCCATACCTTTAAATTTAAGGATTTCAGATCCTGATGGAAAAAAGGACCTTGCGACAGAAGGTCTGGTCTTAAGGGAAGAGTCCACGGTTGGCAAGAGGCCATCCGGACCAGATCCGCATACCAAAACCTGTGAGGCCATGCCGGAGCTACCAGCAGAACAAACGAGCATTCCTTCAGAATCTTGGAGATTACTCTTGGAAGAAGAACTAGAGGCGGAAAGATATAGGCAGGATGATACTTCCAAGGAAGTGATAATGCATCCACTGCCTCCGCCTGAGGATCCCGGGATCTGGACAGATACCTGGGAAGTTTCTTGTTTAGATGAGACGCCATCAGATCTATTTCTGGAAGTTCCCACATCTGAACAATCTGAAGAAATACCTCTGGGTGAAGAGACCATTTGCCCGGATGCAACGTTTGGCGACTGAGATAATCCGCTTCCCAATTGTCTATACCTGGGATATGAACCGCAGAGATTAGACAGGAGCTGGATTCCGCCCAAACCAGAATTCGAGATACTTCTTCATAGCCAGAGGACTGTGAGTCCCTCCTTGATGATTGATGTATGCCACAGTTGTGACATTGTCTGTCTGAAAACAAATGAACGATTCTCTCTTCAGAAGAGGCCAAAACTGAAGAGCTCTGAAAATTGCACGGAGTTCCAAAATATTGATCGGTAATCTCTCCTCCTGAGATTCCCAAACTCCTTGTGCCGTCAGAGATCCCCACACAGCTCCCCAACCCGTGAGACTTGCATCTGTTGAAATTACAGTCCAGGTCGGAAGCACAAAAGAAGCCCCCTGAATTAAACGATGGTGATCTGTCCACCACGTTAGAGAGTGTCGTACAATCGGTTTTAAAGATATTATTTGAGATATCTTTGTGTAATCCTTGCACCATTGACTCAGCATACAGAGCTGAAGAGGTCGCATGTGAAAACGAGCAAAGGGGATCGCGTCCGATGCAGCAGTCATAAGACCTAGAATTTCCATGCATAAGGCTACCAAAGGGAATGATTGTGACTGAAGGTTTCGACAAGCTGAAATCAATTTTAGACGTCTCTTGTCTGTTAAAGACAGAGTCATGGACACTGAATCTATCTGGAAACCCAGAAAGGTCACCCTTGTCTGAGGAATCAATAAACTTTTTGGTAAATTGATCCTCCAACCATGATCTTGAAGAAACAACACAAGTCGATTCGTATGAGATTCTGCTAAATGTAAAGACTGAGCAAGTACCAAGATATCGTCCAAATAAGGAAATACCACAATACCCTGTTCTCTGATTACAGACAGAAGGGCACCGAGAACCTTTGTAAAAATTCTTGGAGCTGTAGCTAGGCCAAACGGCAGAGCCACAAACTGGTAATGCTTGTCCAGAAAAGAGAATCTCAGGAACTGATAATGATCGAGATGAATCGGAATATGCAGATATGCATCCTGTAAATCTATTGTGGACATATAATGCCCTTGCTGAACAAAAGGCAAGATAGTCCTTACAGTTACCATTTTGAACGTAGGTATCCTTACATAACGATTCAATATTTTTAGATCCAGAACTGTTCTGAAGGAATTCTCCTTCTTTGGTACAATGAAGAGATTTGAATAAAACCCCATCCCCTGTTCCGGAACTGGAACTGGCATAATTACTCCAGCCAACTCTAGATCTGAAACACATTTCAGAAATGCTTGAGCTTTCACTGGATTTACTGGGACACAGGAAAGAAAAAATCTCTTTGCAGGAGGTCTCATCTTGAAACCAATTCTGTACCCTTCTGAAACAATGTTCTGAATCCAAAGATTGTGAACAGAATTGAACCAAATTTCTTTGAAAAAACGTAACCTGCCCCCTACCAGCTGAGCTGGAATGAGGGCCGCACCTTCATGTGGACTTAGAAGCAGGCTTTGCCTTTCTAGCAGGCTTGGATTTATTCCAGACTGGAGATGGTTTCCAAACTGAAACTGCTCCTGAGGATGAAGGATCAGGCTTTTGTTCTTTGTTGAAACGAAAGGAACGAAAATGATTATTAGCCCTGTTTTTACCCTTAGATTTTTTATCCTGTGGTAAAAAAGTTCCTTTCCCACCAGTAACAGTTGAGATAATAGAATCCAACTGAGAACCAAATAATTTGTTACCCTGGAAAGAAATGGAAAGTAGAGTTGATTTAGAAGCCATATCAGCATTCCAAGTCTTAAGCCATAAAGCTCTTCTAGCTAAAATAGCTAGAGACATAAACCTGACATCAACTCTAATAATATCAAAAATGGCATCACAGATAAAATTATTAGCATGCTGAAGAAGAATAATAATATTATGAGAATCATGATCTGTTACTTGTTGCGCTAAAGTTTCCAACCAAAAAGTTGAAGCTGCAGCAACATCAGCCAATGATATAGCAGGTCTAAGAAGATTACCTGAACATAGATAAGCTTTTCTTAGAAAGGATTCAATTTTCCTATCTAAAGGATCCTTAAACGAAGTACCATCTGACGTAGGAATAGTAGTACGTTTAGCAAGGGTAGAAATAGCCCCATCAACTCTAGGGATTTTGTCCCAAAATTCTAATCTGTCAGACGGCACAGGATATAATTGCTTAAAACGTTTAGAAGGAGTAAATGAATTACCCAATTTATCCCATTCTTTGGAAATTACTTCAGAAATAGCATTAGGAACAGGAAAAACTTCTGGAATAACCACAGGAGATTTAAATACCTTATCTAAACGTTTAGAATTAGTATCAAGAGGACCAGAATCCTCTATTTCTAAAGCAATTAGTACTTCTTTAAGTAAAGAACGAATAAATTCCATTTTAAATAAATATGAAGATTTATCAGCATCAATCTCTGAGACAGAATCCTCTGAACCAGAAGAATCATCAGAATCAGAATGATGATGTTCATTTAAAAATTCATCTGTAGGGAGAGAAGTTTTAAAAGATTTTTTATGTTTACTAGAAGGAGAAATAACAGACATAGCCTTCTTGATGGATTCAGAAACAAAATCTCTTATGTTATCAGGAACATTCTGCACCTTAGATGTTGAAGGAACTGCAACAGGTAATGGTACTTTACTAAAGGAAATATTATCTGCATTAACAAGTTTGTCATGACAATTAATACAAACAACAGCCGGAGGAATAGCTACCAAAAGTTTACAGCAGATACACTTAGCGTTGGTAGGTCCAGCACTAGACAGCGATTTTCCTGAAGTATCTTCTGACTCAGATGCAACGTGAGACATCTTGCAATATGTAAGAGAAAAAACAACATATAAAGCAAAATTGATCAAATTCCTTAAATGACAGTTTCAGGAATGGGAAAGAATGCCAAAGAACAAGCTTCTAGCAACCAGAAGCAATGAAAAATGAGACTTAAATAATGTGGAGACAAAAGCGACGCCCATATTTTTTTAGCGCCAAATAAGACGCCCACATTATTTGGCGCCTAAATGCTTTTGGCGCCAAAAATGACGCCACTTCCGGAACGCCGACATTTTTGGCGCAAAATAACGTCAAAAAATGACGCAACTTCCGGCGACACGTATGACAGCGGAAAAGATTTTTTGCACCAAAAAAGTCCGCGCCAAGAATGACGCAATAAAATGAAGCATTTTCAGCCCCCGCGAGCCTAACAGCCCACAGGAAAAAAAGTCAAATTTTTAAGGTAAGAAAAATATTTGATTCAAGTGCATTATCCCAAATATGAAACTGACTGTCTGAAAATAAGGAATGTTGAACATCCTGAGTCAAGGCAAATAAATGTTTGAATACATATATTTAGAACTTTATTAAAAAAGTGCCCAACCATAGCTTAGAGTGTCACGGAAAATAAGACTTACTTACCCCCCAGGACACTCATCTACATGTTTGTAGAAAGCCAAACCAGTACTGAAACGAAAATCAGCAGAGGTAATGGTATATATATATATAAGAGTATATCGTCGATCTGAAAAGGGAGGTAAGAGATGAATCTCTACGACCGATAACAGAGAACCTATGAAATAGACCCTGTAGAAGGAGATCATTGAATTCAAACAGGCAATACTCTCCTCACATCCCTCTGACATTCACTGCACGCTGAGAGGAAAACCGGGCTCCAACCTGCTGCGGAGCGCATATCAACGTAGAATCTAGCACAAACTTACTTCACCACCTCCATAGGAGGCAAAGTTTGTAAAACTGAATTGTGGGTGTGGTGAGGGGTGTATTTATAGGCATTTTAAGGTTTGGAAAACTTTGCCCCTCCTGGTAGGAATGTATATCCCATACGTCACTAGCTCATGGACTCTTGCTAATTACATGAAAGAAACAAAATTTTTTTTTAGTGATACGGAAACATAGAAGATATAACAAGTGAGACTATAAATAATACAATATTTACATCCATCTGTTTTCTTACATGTAACCAATTCTGTGCTGCCCTCTCCCTTATATGTTTTCAATTGATTGGCGTGCACCCATTTATCCTCTGACCTTTTTTCCTTTATCCTGATTTTATAGACTGATGGGCTAAGTTTGTCTATGATGGTAAAGGGACCCCTCCATTTTTTTGAAAGGTTGCTTTCTGTTGGGCGTAGCTCCAGTAGCATTACTTTATCCCCTATGTCCCAACAGTTTTCTCTCACTCCCTTGTCAAACTGGATTTTGGCCCTCTTTTGGGCTTTCCCCAGGTGTTGTGCTGCAAATGTGTGTATTTCTCTGAGGGCCTTCTCTAATTTGATTAGGTATTGGTCCATTGATAGTCTGTCAATAGTTGGGGTATGCATTTCTACCCATAGGTGTTCGGGTAGCCTCATTTTTCTACCTGTCATAACCTCAAAAGGTGTTATTTGCGTTGTGGAGGAGGGGGTAGCTCTAATTGCCATTGTCAGGAGGGGCAGTAGGTTATCCCAATTTTTTGCATTTATATTTAGAAACTTTTTTAACATTGTTTTAATTTGTCTGTTGGCCCTCTCAACTTGCCCAGAAGATACAGGGTGATAAGGTATGTGAAAGTTTTGCTTGACTCCCAGCATTTGCATGCATGTTTGCATCAATTTTCCTGTGAAATGTGTGCCTTGATCAGACTCTATAGATGCTGGCAGACCCCATCTAGTAAATACTTGTTCTACTAGTATTTTTGCTGTGTTCTGTGCAGTGTTACTTTTAGTGGGAAAATTTTCTACCCATTTTGAAAAGAGATCAGTTATTACCAGGACATATTTGTTATTTTTAGCTGTTGTAGGAAGAGGGCCCATATAATCAATCTGTAGGGAGTTCCAAGGGCCTTCTTTTAACCTTATTCTGAGAGGAGCGTTTATCTTTCTTGGGGCAGGGTTAACTTGAGCACACACAATGCAATTGTCACAATACTGTTGTATATCTGTGTTCATGTTAGGCCACCTTCCCACTTTTAGCCTTTGATGTGTTTTTTTCTGTCCCCTGGTGCCCTCCTGTTGGAAGGTCATGAACTAAATAAATCATTTCTTTCCTGTATTCTCTAGGCACTACCCATGTTATTTCTTCCCCAATATGGAGAAGAAGATTTTTGTCTTCAGATAATTTTAGGGATTTAATTTACTTGCTAAGTGGATTACCCTCTGTGAGGTTTAGCTGTTCCTGTTTTATGTGTTTTATGATTTCCTTGATCTCTGGGTCTTGTTTCTGTATTTCAGCAATGTCTGGTATATTAATAGGCAAGTTAGTTGTTATGGCACAAACAGTGGGGCACAAGTCTGAGTCATTTATCATTTGTGTGATATTCCAAATCTCCCCCCTTTGTGCTCCCTGTTTGGCCAGTGTATCTGCTACATTGTTTTGATCAAAGTGAGGGGATTTGACTGAGTGGCCTTTTACTTTGCATACACTTGGTTTGTGTGTCAATTTTTTTGTTAGGGATATAATATACTGTATCAAAGTTTTGTGTTTTAATGGTGTCCCGTCAGAGGATGTGTATTGATGTGTGTGCCAAAAGGGAAGGAATTCTGTGAGGGCATTACATACCCATGCTGAATCTGAGTACAGGATCACTTCTCTGTCTCCCTCTATGATTTCAAGGGCATGTGCAATTGCTGCCATTTCTGCATATTGGGAAGATTTGATTGTGCATGACCTTGAAATCGATGTGGGGGTTGTTTGTTTGGGATCAATTATGTACAACCCAAATCCAGCATGGGGTGAGCCTTCAATATAGAAACAGGAACCATCTGTAAAAATCTGTATCGCTTGGTCAGGGGCAATAGTTTCTTGGGGCAGAGCTTTAAAAATTGTGTTATGTTTTGTTTGAGCTTGATAATACATTCGTGTGCTACTCCATTATACAAAAGGCCATGTGCTGGGGCTGAGGGATTCATGGTGGATTTTATAGTAATATCTCTGTCTTGTAATAGTAGAGCCCAGGGTGCTAGTCTGGCATTGGAAACATTACCATCTTTTATTCTGTCAGTGAGAAGGAATTTTGTAGGTGTGTGTGTTGAATGTAGGATAATGGGATTGAGACCTATAATATATGTAAAGTGTTTCACAGCCCAGAATGTTGCTAGGAGGTGTCTTTCACATGCAGAGTATTTCATTTCTACAGGGCTTAGAAGTTTTGAGGCATATGATATTGGTCTTTGTTGGCCATGTATTTCTTGGGAAAGAACTGCTGCCATGGCTGTGTCAGTGGATGCTGTCTCTATGTGAAATGATAAGTGATGGTCAGGATTGGCTAGTGCAGGCGCTTGAATTAGGAATTGTTTCAGTGTTTCTACTGCCATAGTATGTTCGTCTGTCCATTCCCATTGGGTATCTTTTTTTAAAAGGTCATACAAAGGTGCAGCTTTTTGTGCAAATTCTGGTAAATTCTGGTATGAATGACCTGGAGTAATTTACCAACCCTAGAAAAGACCGTAATGTAGGTATGCTTACTGGTAAGGGTAAATTAAGGATTGTTTTTACCTTATCCGTTGCTATTTCATGACCTCCTGCTGTGACTGTGATCCCCAGAAAAGATACAGACCCACTTAATAGTTGTGCTTTTGTTGGATTGCACTTTAATCCTGCTTCATTAAGTACTGTTAACAGCTCATCCAGTAGTTCCAAGTGATGTTGTTTGTCCTCGGTTGCTAATAAGAGATCATCCACATACTGTAAAAGATTCTTAGGGGAAGAGAATTTTGTTAGTATTTCTAAAAAAATTAAAAGCACATTTGTATTGGCATTGGGGGGGAAAGTGGGAGAGACCAAAAACCGTTCGAAATATCTAGAGCTGTGAAGTATTTATGTGTGGGAGTTAGCATGCTCAAAACATCTGGGGCAGATGCTACTGTTGGTGCACAGTTATTTGAAACACTGTTTAGTTTCCTGTAATCTATTGTCAGTCTCCATGAGTTATCAGGTTTCTTAACTGGCCAGATTGGGGCATTGTTTGTGGAAACACATGGTCTAATGACACCTTGCTCTAATAGCGACTGTATAGTTTCTTGTATGTAACAGACAGATTCCTTTGGGAAATTGTACTGTTTTTGTGGAGGTGGGTCAGTGCCTGTGATGTTTATGAATGTATTAACTTTTCCACAATCATGTTTATGTTTTGCAAACACATCTGAATGCTTTTCCAGCAGTGGTTTAAGCACATCTATTTCTGGGTGGTCAGCAATTACCTGGAATAAATCATACTTAGAGTCATTAAGTTTTATGGCTGCAATTGAATGAGAATCATGGATAATCACAGTGTCAGAACTTATGTGCTCATTATTCTGTAAAAGAAGCAAATTTGTTAGATCTATCATACATCCATTTGGGACTAAGAAATCAGACCCCAGTAAGCTAGTTTCATTTGGGAGTGGCATTAGTGCTAAGGGCTGTGTTACTGTCAGTTTTCCAATTGTAATTTTTAATGGCTTTGATAATGCAGAATTTACATTGTGTCATGAAAAGCTTTGAAGGTGTAATGGTTTTCCTGATGATAAGAGGGACTGTTTGGGGTTTTCTGTATGAAGGATGGATATAGCTGCCCCTGTGTCTAGTATCATATTGCAATGGTGGCCCCCTACCAATGCTGCAACTTGAGGCCGCCCACACCTGTCTAGTGTAATAGGTGATACTATTTTGGGGGCCTGTGACAGTCATAGTGCTGTGTTTTGTAACTGTTGTGTTGAATTATCCTCTATATTCTTTTGTGAGTTATTTTGAATCTCGTGTAGTTGTTGCATAATTTGGGGTGTGTTGTGTCCCATATTTTTGCTGCTGGTGGTTTATGTTTGCATATGTCTGACCCCTTCCCCTATTTTTATATTGAGATCTTCCCATGTTTGTACCCCTTCTAAGGTGTGTATTAGCATTCCAGTTGGGGTTATATGGTGTGGTTTTTTCAGCAGGGATTTGTGGACCTTCTATTGTGATGTTTGAAAGGCTGCTATTCGTTTAGGGACATGCCTTTCTTCTTTCTCTTTTAATCTATTTTTATATGTTAGTATTGACTGAAATGATCTTTGCATGATTCCAATTATTTCATCATAACCATGTTTTCTAGGGTCAATGATATGTTCACATTTCATTTTTATGCTAGGATGAGCATTTAAGATTAACAGATTTTTATATTCATGATCCTCTTTTGTACCATGTTTTCCATAACCAGAGCGATATGCTGCCCATAATCTGTTAGCATAGACTAAAGGATTTTCCTCATTCTGTTTAATTTGGTATGCTGCCATTAAGCCTATTGCTGAGGGATTTATTATCTTTTGTAATTCTTCTACTGTTTCATCATAATTCCCTTTGCCTTCTTTAATTGTGTCAGGTAAAGAACTCCACACATGCATATCAATGGTTAATTGCAAAACTTTAACTTGGTCATTTGTATTTCTTATTCCCAGTAACTCACATCTCTGTTGTACAGTTGATGCATGTGAGGTTATATGGTCACCAGGTTTCAATTTACCAATTAAATCAGCTACTCCCATAAGTGTCTTTAGGGGTTGGGTAGGGTGAGTATTTGTATTTAATGAATGCACTGGTTTTCCAGTACTGTCAAATCCCAGTAATGTGTCATCCCCCCCAGTAGATGAAAATAGACATGTTCTAATCATAGTTGGAGTCTGATGTATGTGTGTCTCCTCCCTATTGTTTTCTTGTTCTATTGTGATAGTACAGTTAACAGGTAATTCAGTGTTTACAACTTCCCCCATAGCTACAGTCAAAGTATATTCAGACTCAGTAGAATCTGTCTCCCACTTATCATTCTCCCAATTTTCTATTGTATAACAATCCTTCATTGATAATGTACATGTGGGAGCAGAAGCATGGTTATGAATTCTATCAGCAATGGCTACTTTTCCTTTTAGAACAGAAATAGTTTGTAGCAACTGTGATTCTTTGTTTTTACAATGGGTACGGTCAATAGTTTTACCCTTTTTAACCTCTGTAATTTGATTTTGGATCACAGTGTAAGCACTAATAATGTGATCCCTATCAGTTTCTACTTTAGTTAAATTTTCTTTATAAGCTTTTGCCTCAATTTGTGCAGTTTTACAATTTATTGTAATTTTCTCCTTTGATTCAGTAATGATTTCATTAAGGGAGGTAAGAGTTTTTACTTGATTTTCCAATTTGTCAATTTCTTTTTCATTATTGTTAATTGTTGTATTTGAATTTTGAAGGGCTTTTTCTAAATTTTCAATTTTTGTATTCATTGCTAAGCATGCAGCAAACATGGCTGCTACTGCTTTTCCCTTCATTTTCTTACTCTTTCTGGGTTTTTGAACCTCTTGTTAAATAAATCCTGAACATAGGTCCATGGATTTTCATTCAATTTGGCTTCACATGCAAAATCATTTACATTATATTTTGTTATGTATTTTGCTACAAAACTTTCCAGACTAGAAACAGTAGCCATTTTGAAACCAACTAATCACAAGTAAAATATATGTAAAACTTAAATCTGAGCAATAAAGCAGAAATCAATAATAATAATTAAAAAAATAAAAAATAAATTGGAAGGAAATGAAATAATAATAATAAAAAAAAAATTAAATAGAATCAATAAAACCGAAACTTCTCCTTAGCTTATAATGGCAGTCTGTGCAATGACCAAAGAACAAAAGCTAGACTATTATAATGCCATTTAAAAAAAAAAAAAAAAAAACAAGAGTAAGGAGACAACTTAAAATAAAACAAGAAAGTTTTCCTTACTTAGCCGGCAGCAATACTCATTTGTTTAATTCAAAAACAAACGTTTTAGGTTTAATCCTCTCTTGAGGGATTTTACTGGTTCAAAATGAAGCCAGAAATGAGCTTATTTTATGGCATTGAATAAATGTGGTTTTAGGACTGTTGAGCGGCTGGAGCAGCCTGGACTCGTCCTAATAATCTTCTATGGTCACAACCATAGCTAGAAATTGTTGTAAATGAATACCAACAGTTAAACTATATTTGTTTCAAATGATGAGGATTCTTTGAATAGAAGTAAACGTTCCAACAAGGTATTACTACTAGCTCAATAAGCAGAATATACTATAATTCAGTTATTGCTGGTGGCTGCCTCAGCCTGACACTGCTAGTAGCCTCACCATACGTGTAAAACGTATATGCCGGATACAATATCTTAATGGAGACGTAAATTTCTATTAATTTCTATTACCTGACGTGGTTCGCCAACTCTTAAAAGTAATAATTTTAGAGTACAAATATAATATTTAGTCTTAAAGGTTATTTAATGTGAGGAATTTTAGATCCTTAATCTGATTTGTAAAGTGTGTGTATATATATATATATATATATATATATATATATATTTATGCAATATTTTCTGATTTTTATCCCAGAGTGACAATATAGCATACGTCCATAAAATATATCCGTTTATTTAAACAGCTTTTATGGCTCATTGAGGAATTAACAATTAAATTCTAACTAATCCAGATATATATATACGTTATGTTTTCTTGACCATGCAAGGCATAAATTATATGAAATCTGGCTTATTATTTAGCTAAAAAGGGGCTTACAATGTACAAATTGTAGCTATGAGATTAAATATTTCTATATTATATTAATAGATAGAATTGACTAGGTTTCTAGTTTAAAATATTGCATAAATACACATATAGATGAGAAACTGATAAATAACCCAATATAATAAGACTCCTAAATTTACTGTTGGTTTCAAAATACACAATTATTTATTAGATCAGCTATAAAACATAAAATGGCACAATATTCAAGGCATAGGCCTAAAGACAATAACAATTAACATTTACTTATCAGACAAAACAAAATTTATGCTTACCTGATAAATTCCTTTCTCCTGTAGTGTGGTCAGTCCACGGGTCATCATTACTTCTGGGATATTATCTCCTCCCCTACAGGAAGTGCAAGAGGATCACCCAAGCAGAGCTGCTATATAGCTCCTCCCCCTCTACGTCACCTCCAGTCATTCGACCAAAGGACCAACGAGAAAGGAGAAGCCCAAGGGTGTAGTGGTGACTGGAGTATAATCCAAAAAATTTTTTAGCCTGCCATAAAAAACAGGGCGGGCCGTGGACTGACCACACTACAGGAGAAAGGAATTTATCAGGTAAGCATAAATTTTGTTTTCTCCTGTTAAGTGTGGTCAGTCCACGGGTCATCATTACTTCTGGGATACCAATACCAAAGTACACGGATGACGGGAGGGACAGGCAGGCTCTTTATACGGAAGGAACCACTGCCTGAAGAACCTTTCTCCCAAAAACAGCCTCCGAAGAAGCAAAAGTGTCAAATTTGTAAAATTTGGAAAAAGTATGAAGAGAAGACCAAGTTGCAGCCTTGCAAATCTGTTCAACAGAAGCCTCATTCTTAAAGGCCCAAGTGGAAGCCACAGCTCTAGTAGAATGAGCTGTAATTCTTTCAGGAGGCTGCTGTCCAGCAGTCTCATAGGCTAATCGTATTATGCTACGAAGCCAAAAAGAGAGAGAGGTAGCCGAAGCTTTTTGACCTCTCCTCTGACCAGAATAAACGACAAACAGGGAAGACGTTTGACGAAAATCCTTAGTTGCCTGTAGATAAAATTTCAGGGCACGGACTACATCTAGATTGTGTAGCAGACGTTCCTTCTTCGAGGAAGGATTAGGACACAAAGATGGAACAACAATCTCTTGATTGATATTCCTGTTAGTGACCACCTTAGGTAGGAACCCAGGTTTAGTACGCAGAACTACCTTGTCAGAATGAAAAATCAGATAAGGAGAATCACAATGTAAGGCAGATAACTCAGAGACTCTTCGAGCCGAGGAAATAGCCATTAAAAACAGAACTTTCCAAGATAACAACTTGATATCAATGGAATGAAGGGGTTCAAACGGAACACCCTGTAAAACATTAAGAACTAAGTTCAAACTCCATGGCGGAGCAACAGTTTTAAACACAGGCTTGATCCTAGCTAAAGCCTGACAAAAAGCTTGAACGTCCGGAACTTCTGACAGACGTTTGTGTAAAAGAATGGACAGAGCTGAAATCTGTCCCTTTAAAGAACTAGCGGATAACCCCTTTTCTAAACCTTCTTGTAGAAAAGACAATATCCTTGGAATCCTAACCTTACTCCATGAGTAACTCTTGGATTCGCACCAATATAAGTATTTACGCCATATTTTATGGTAAATCCTTCTGGTAACAGGCTTCCTAGCCTGTATTAAGGTATCAATAACTGGCTCAGAAAACCCACGTTTTGATAAAATCAAGCGTTCAATTTCCAAGCAGTCAGCTTCAGAGAAGTTAGATTTTGATGTTTGAATGGACCCTGGATCAGAAGGTCCTGTTTCAGAGGTAGAGACCAAGGCGGACAGGATGACATGTCCACTAGATCTGCATACCAAGTCCTGCGTGGCCATGCAGGTGCTATTAGAATCACTGATGCTCTCTCCTGTTTGATTCTGGCAATCAATCGAGGAAGCATCGGGAAGGGTGGAAACACATAAGAAATCCCGAAGGTCCAAGGTGCTGTCAAAGCATCTATCAAAACCGCTCCCGGATCCCTGGATCTGGACCCGTAGCGAGGAAGCTTGGCGTTCTGACGAGACGCCATGAGATCTATCTCTGGTTTGCCCCAACGTCGAAGTATCTGGGCAAAGACCTCCGGATGAAGTTCCCACTCCCCCGGATGAAAAGTCTGACGACTTAAGAAATCCGCCTCCCAGTTCTCCACTCCCGGGATGTGGATTGCAGACAGGTGGCAAGAGTGAGACTCTGCCCAGCGAATTATCTTTGATACTTCCATCATTGCTAGGGAGCTTCTTGTCCCTCCCTGATGGTTGATGTAAGCTACAGTCGTGATGTTGTCCGACTGAAACCTGATGAACCCCCGAGTTGTTAACTGGGGCCAAGCCAGAAGGGCATTGAGAACTGCTCTCAATTCCAGAATGTTTATTGGAAGGAGACTCTCCTCCTGATTCCATAGTCCCTGAGCCTTCAGAGAATTCCAGACAGCGCCCCAACCTAGTAGGCTGGCGTCTGTTGTTACAATTGTCCAGTCTGGCCTGCTGAATGGCATCCCCCTGGACAGGTGTGGCCGATAAAGCCACCATAGAAGAGAATTTCTGGTCTCTTGATTCAGATTCAGAGTGGGGGACAAATCTGAGTAATCCCCATTCCACTGACTTAGCATGCACAATTGCAGCGGTCTGAGATGTAGGCGTGCAAAAGGTACTATGTCCATTGCCGCTACCATTAAGCCGATCACCTCCATGCATTGAGCTACTGACGGGTGTTGAATGGAATGAAGGACACGGCATGCATTTTGAAGCTTTGTTAACCTGTCTTCTGTCAGGTAAATCTTCATTTCTACAGAATCTATCAGAGTCCCCAAGAAGGGAACTCTTGTGAGTGGAAAGAGAGAACTCTTCTTTTCGTTCACCTTCCATCCATGCGACCTTAGAAATGCCAGTACTAACTCTGTATGAGACTTGTCAGTTTGAAAGCTTGAAGCTTGTATCAGAATGTCGTCTAGGTACGGAGCTACCGAAATTCCTCGCGGTCTTAGTACCGCCAGAAGAGTACCCAGAACCTTTGTGAAGATTCTTGGAGCCGTAGCCAATCCGAATGGAAGAGCTACAAACTGGTAATGCCTGTCTAGAAAGGCAAACCTTAGATACCGGTAATGATTTCTGTGAATCGGTATGTGAAGGTAAGCATCCTTTAAATCCACTGTGGTCATGTACTGACCCTCTTGGATCATGGGCAAAATTGTTCGAATAGTTTCCATCTTGAACGATGGAACTCTTAGGAATTTGTTTAGGATCTTTAAATCCAAGATTGGCCTGAAAGTTCCCTCTTTTTTGGGAACTACAAACAGATTTGAGTAAAACCCTTGTCCTTGTTCCGACTGCGGAACTGGATGGATCACTCCCATTAATAAAAGATCTTGTACGCAGCGTAGGAACGCTTCTTTTTTTATTTGGTTTGTTGACAACCTTGACAGATGAAATCTCCCTCTTGGGGGAGAGGATTTGAAATCCAGAAGGTATCCCTGAGATATGATCTCTAACGCCCAGGGATCCTGAACATCTCTTGCCCAAGCCTGGGCGAAGAGAGAAAGTCTGCCCCCTACTAGATCCGGTCCCGGATCGGGGGCCCTCGATTCATGCTGTCTTAGGGGCAGCAGCAGGTTTCCTGGCCTGCTTGCCCTTGTTCCAGGACTGGTTAGGTTTCCAGCCTTGTCTGTAGCGAGCAACAGCTCCTTCCTGTTTTGGTGCAGAGGAAGTTGATGTTGTTCCTGCTTTGAAATTACGAAAGGAACGAAAATTAGACTGTCTAGCCCTAGGTTTGGCTTTGTCCTGAGGCAGGGCATGGCCTTTACCTCCTGTAATGTCAGCGATAATCTCTTTCAACCCGGGCCCGAATAAGGTTTGCCCTTTGAAAGGTATATTAAGCAATTTAGATTTAGAAGTAACATCAGCTGACCAGGATTTTAGCCACAGTGCTCTGCGTGCCTGAATGGCAAATCCGGAATTCTTAGCCGTAAGTTTAGTTAAATGTACTACGGCATCTGAAATAAATGAGTTAGCTAACTTAAGGGCTTTAAGTTTGTGTGTAATCTCATCTAGTGTAGATGATTGAAGTGTCTCTTCCAGAGACTCAAACCAAAATGCTGCTGCAGCCGTGACAGGCGCAATACATGCAAGAGGTTGCAATATAAAACCTTGTTGAACAAACATTTTCTTAAGGTAACCCTCTAATTTTTTATCCATTGGATCTGAAAAAGCACAGCTATCCTCCACCGGGATAGTGGTACGCTTAGCTAAAGTAGAAACTGCTCCCTCCACCTTAGGGACCGTTTGCCATAAGTCCCGTGTGGTGGTGTCTATTGGAAACATTTTTCTAAATATCGGAGGAGGTGAGAACGGCACACCGGGCCTATCCCACTCCTTAGTAACAATTTCAGTAAGTCTCTTAGGTATAGGAAAAACATCAGTACTCGCCGGTACCGCAAAATATTTATCCAACCTACACATTTTCTCTGGTATTGCAACTGTGTTACAATCATTCAGAGCCGCTAACACCTCCCCTAGTAATACACGGAGGTTTTCCAGCTTAAATTTAAAATTTGAAATATCTGAATCCAGTCTGTTTGGATCAGAACCGTCACCCACAGAATGAAGTTCTCCGTCCTCATGTTCTGCCACCTGTGACGCAGTGTCTGACATGGCCCTAATATTATCAGCGCACTCTGTTCTCACCCCAGAGTGATCACGCTTGCCTCTAAGTTCTGGTAATTTAGCCAAAACTTCAGTCATAACAGTAGCCATATCCTGTAATGTGATTTGAAATGGCCGCCCAGATGTGCTCGGCGCTACAATATCACGCACCTCCCGAGCGGGAGATGCAGGTACTGACACGTGAGGCGAGTTAGTCGGCATAACTCTCCCCTCGTTGTTAGGTGAAATATGTTCAGTTTGTACAGATAGACTTTTATTTAAAGTAACATCAATACAATTAGTACATAAATTTCTATTGGGCTCCACTTTGGCATTAGCACATATAGCACATGTATCTTCCTCTGAATCAGACATGTTTAACACACTAGCAATAAACTAGCAACTTGGAAATGCTTTTCAAGTAATTTACAATAATATGAAAACGAACTGTGCCTATAAGAAGCACAGAAAAAATTATGACAGTTGAAAATAAATAAGTTATAGCATCAAATCTTTGTAAAAAATATACAATTTTAGCAAAGGATTGTTCCCATTAGCAAAGGATAACTAACCCTGACAGCAGAAAAAAATACACAAATAAACGTTTTTTATCACAGTCAACTACAATCTTCACAGCTCTGCTGTGAATGATTACCTCCCTCAAAACAAGCTTTGGAGATCCCTGAGTTCTGTAGAGATGAACCGGATCATGCAGGAAGAAAATTAACTTCTGACTGAGTTTTTTGATGCGTAGTAAAAGCGCCAAAAATGGCCCCTCCCCCTCACACATAACAGTGAGAGAGATCAGAAAACTGCTTTAATTTAAACCAAACTATTGCCAAGTGGAAAAAATAGTGCCCAAAACATTTTTTCACCCAGTACCTCAGAGAAATAAACGATTTTACATGTCAGCAAAAAAACGTTTAACCTCAATAAATTAATTGTTATTTAAAACCTATTGCAAGTCCCTGCAAATTAGGTTAAGTCTATGCATACAGTATAAATCCAGTGAAGTACCATTCCCCAGAATACTGAAGTGTGAAATATACATACATGACAGCCTGATACCAGCTACATCTACTGCATTTAAGGCTGAGTTTACATTATAACGGTATGGCAGGATTTTCTCATCAATTCCATGTCAGAAAATAATAAACTGCTACATACCTCTTTGCAGATTAATCTGCCCGCTGTCCCCTGATCTGAAGTTTACCTCTCCTCAGATGGCCGAGAAACAGCAATATGTTCTTAACTACTCCGGCTAAAATCATAGAAAAAACTCAGGTAGATTCTTCTTCAAATTCTACCAGAGAATAAATAACACACTCCGGTGCTATAATAAAATAACAAACTTTTGATTGAAGGTAATAAACTAATTAAAATCACCACAGTCCTCTCACACATCCTATCTATTCGTTGGGTGCAAGAGAATGACTGGAGGTGACGTAGAGGGGAGGAGCTATATAGCAGCTCTGCTGGGTGAATCCTCTTGCACTTCCTGTAGGGGAGGAGATAATATCCCAGAAGTAATGATGACCCGTGGACTGACCACACTTAACAGGAGAAAACAGAATTTATGTTTACCTGATAAATTACTTTCTCCAACGGTGTGTCCGGTCCACGGCGTCATCCTTACTTGTGGGATATTCTCTTCCCCAACAGGAAATGGCAAAGAGCCCAGCAAAGCTGGTCACATGATCCCTCCTAGGCTCCGCCTTCCCCAGTCATTCGACCGACGTAAAGGAGGAATATTTGCATAGGAGAAATCATATGATACCGTGGTGACTGTAGTTAGAGAAAATAAATCATCAGACCTGATTAAAAAACCAGGGCGGGCCGTGGACCGGACACACCGTTGGAGAAAGTAATTTATCAGGTAAACATAAATTCTGTTTTCTCCAACATAGGTGTGTCCGGTCCACGGCGTCATCCTTACTTGTGGGAACCAATACCAAAGCTTTAGGACACGGATGATGGGAGGGAGCAAATCAGGTCACCTAGATGGAAGGCACCACGGCTTGCAAAACCTTTCTCCCAAAAATAGCCTCAGAAGAAGCAAAAGTATCAAATTTGTAAAATTTGGTAAAAGTGTGCAGTGAAGACCAAGTCGCTGCCTTACATATCTGATCAACAGAAGCCTCGTTCTTGAAGGCCCATGTGGAAGCCACGGCCCTAGTGGAATGAGCTGTGATTCTTTCAGGAGGCTGCCGTCCGGCAGTCTCATAAGCCAATCTGATGATGCTTTTAGGCCAAAAAGAGAGAGAGGTAGAAGTTGCCTTTTGACCTCTCCTTTTACCAGAATAAACAACAAACAAGGAAGATGTTTGTCTGAAATCCTTTGTAGCCTCTAAATAGAATTTTAGAGCACAAACTACATCCAAATTGTGCAACAAACGTTCCTTCTTTGAAACTGGATTCAGGACACAAAGAAGGCACGACTATCTCCTGGTTAATATTTTTGTTAGAAACAACTTTCGGAAGAAAACCAGGTTTAGTACGCAAAACCACCTTATCTGCATGGAGCACCAGATAAGGAGGAGAACACTGCAGAGCAGATAACTCTGAAACTCTTCTAGCAGAAGAAATTGCAACCAAAAACAAAACTTTCCAAGATAATAACTTGATATCAACGGAATGTAGGGGTTCAAACGGAACCCCCTGAAGAACTGAAAGAACCAAATTGAGACTCCAAGGAGGAGTCAAAGGTTTGTAAACAGGCTTGATTCTAACCAGAGCCTGAACAAAAGCTTGAACATCTGGCACAGCCGCCAGCTTTTTGTGAAGTAAAACAGATAAAGCAGAAATCTGTCCCTTCAAAGAACTTGCAGATAATCCTTTCTCCAAACCTTCTTGAAGAAAGGATAGAATCTTAGGAATTTTTATCTTGTTCCATGGGAATCCTTTAGATTCACACCAACAGATATATTTTTTCCATATTTTATGGTAGATTTTTCTAGTTACAGGCTTTCTAGCCTGAACAAGAGTATCAATGACAGAATCTGAGAACCCTCGCTTTGATAAAATCAAGCGTTCAATCTCCAAGCAGTCAGTTGGAGTGAGGCCAGATTCGGATGTTCGAACGGACCTGGAACAAGAAGGTCCTGTCTCAAAGGTAGCTTCCATGGTGGAGCCGATGACATATTCACCAGATCTGCATACCAAGTCCTGCGTGGCCACGCAGGAGCTATCAAGATCACCGATACCCTCTCCTGTTTGATCCTGGCTACCAGCCTGGGAATGAGAGGAAACGGTGGGAACACATAAGCTAGGTTGAAACTCCAAGGTGCTACTAGTGCATCCACTAGAGTCGCCTTGGGATCCCTGGATCTGGACCCGTAGCAAGGAACCTTGAAGTTCTGACGAGACGCCATCAGATCCATGTCTGGAATGCCCCACAATTGAATTATTTGGGCAAAGATTTCCGGATGGAGTTCCCACTCCCCCGGATGAAATGTCTGACGACTCAGAAAAACATAATTTATGCTTACCTGATAAATTCCTTTCTTCTGTAGTGTGATCAGTCCACGGGTCATCATTACTTGTGGGATATTAACTGCTCCCCTACAGGAAGTGCAAGAGGATTCACCCAGCAGAGTTGCTACATAGCTCCTCCCCTCTGCGTCACCTCCAGTCATTCGACCAAGGACCAACGAGAAAGGAGAAGCCAAGGGTGTAGTGGTGACTGGAGTATAATTTAAAAAATATTTACCTGCCTTAAAAAACAGGGCGGGCCGTGGACTGATCACACTACAGAAGAAAGGAATTTATCAGGTAAGCATAAATTATATTTTCTTCTGTTAAGTGTGATCAGTCCACGGGTCATCATTACTTGTGGGATACCAATACCAAAGCAAAAGTACACGGATGACGGGAGGGATAGGCAGGCTCTTTATACAGAAGGAACCACTGCCTGAAGAACCTTTCTCCCAAAAATAGCCTCCGAGGAAGCAAAAGTGTCAAATTTGTAAAATTTGGAAAAAGTATGAAGCGAAGACCAAGTTGCAGCCTTGCAAATCTGTTCAACAGAGGCCTCATTCTTAAAGGCCCAAGTGGAAGCCACAGCTCTAGTGGAATGAGCTGTAATTCTTTCAGGAGGCTGCTGTCCAGCAGTCTCATAAGCTAAACGAATTATGCTACATAGCCAAAAAGAGAGAGAGGTAGCAGAAGCTTTTTGACCTCTCCTCTGACCAGAGTAAACGACAAACAGGGAAGACGTTTGTCGAAAATCTTTAGTTGCCTGTAAATAAAATTTAAGGGCACGAACTACATCCAGATTGTGCAAAAGACGTTCCTTCCTCGAAGAAGGATTTGGGCACAAGGATGGAACAACAATCTCCTGATTGATATTCCTGTTAGTGACTACCTTAGGTAAGAACCCAGGCTTAGTACGCAGAACTACCTTATCCGAGTGAAAAATCAAATAAGGAGAATCACAATGTAAGGCTGATAACTCAGAGACTCTTGAGATCTGTCCCTTTAAGGAACTAGCGGATAACCCCTTTTCTAAACCTTCTTGTAGAAAAGACAATATCCTAGGAATCCTAACCTTACTCCAAGAGTAACCTTTGGATTCGCACCAATATAGGTATTTACGCCATATTTTATGGTAAATCTTTCTGGTAACAGGCTTCCTAGCCTGTATTAAGGTATCAATAACTGACTCAGAAAAACCACGCTTTGATAAGATCAAGCGTTCAATTTCCAAGCAGTCAGCTTCAGAGAAGTTAGATTTTGATGTTTGAAAGGACCCTGAATCAGAAGGTCCTGTTTCAGAGGTAACGACCAAGGTGGACAGAATGACATGTCCACCAGATCTGTATACCAAGTCCTGCGTGGCCATGCAGGCGCTATTAGAATCACTGATGCTTTCTCCTGTTTGATTCTGGCAATCAATCGAGGAAGCATCGGGAAAGGTGGAAACACATAAGCCATCCTGAAGGTCCATGGTGCTGTCAAGGCATCTATCAGGACCGCTCCCAGATCCCTGGATCTGGACCCGTAGCGCGGAAGCTTGGCGTTCTGTCGAGACGCCATGAGATCTATCTCTGGTTTGCCCCAACGTCGAAGTATTTGGGCAAAGACCTCTGAATGAAATTCCCACTCCCCCGGATGAAAAGTCTGACGACTTAAGAAATCCGCCTCCCAGTTCTCCACTCCCGGGATGTGGATTGCAGACAGGTGGCAAGAGTGAGACTCTGCCCAGCGAATTATCTTCGATACTTCCATCATTGCTAGGGAGCTTCTTGTCCCTCCCTGATGGTTGATATAAGCTACAGTCGTGATGTTGTCCGACTGGAACCTGATGAACCCCCGAGTTGCTAACTGGGGCCAAGCCAGAAGAGCATTGAGGACTGCTCTCAATTCCAGAATGTTTATTGGAAGAAGACTCTCCTCCTGATTCCATAGTCCCTGAGCCTTCAGAGAATTCCAGACATCGCCCCAACCTAGTAGGCTGGCGTCTGTTGTTACAATTGACCAGTCTGGCCTGCTGAATGGCATTCCCCTGGACAGATGTGGCCGATAAAGCCACCATAGAAGAGAATTTCTGGTCTCTTGAATGGAATGAAGGACACGGCATGCATTTTGAAGTTTTGTTAACCTGTCCTCTGTCAGGTAAATCTTCATTTCTACAGAATCTATCAGAGTCCCCAGGAAGGGAACTCTTGTGAGTGGAAAGAGAGAACTTTTCTCTTCGTTCACTTTCCATCCATGCGACCTTAGAAATGCCAGTACTATCTCTGTATGAGATTTGGCAGTTTGAAAGCTTGAAGCTTGTATCAGTATGTCGTCTAAGTACGGAGCTACTGAAATTCCTCGCGGTCTTAGTACCGCCAGAAGAGTGCCCAGAACCTTTGTGAAGATTCTTGGAGCCGTAGCCAGTCCGAATGGAAGAGCTGCAAACTGGTAATGCCTGTCTAAAAAGGCAAACCTTAGATACCGGTAATGACTTCTGTGAATCGGTATGTGAAGGTAAGCATCCTTTAAATCCACTGTGGTCAAATACTGACCCTCTTGGATCATGGGCAAAATTGTTCGAATAGTTTCCATCTTGAACGATGGAACTCTTAGGAATTTGTTTAGGATCTTTAAATCCAAGATTGGCCTGAAGGTTCCCTCTTTTTTGGGAACTACAAACAGATTTGAGTAAAATCCTTGTCCTTGTTCCAACCGCGGAACTGGATGGATCACTCCCATTAATAAAAGATCTTGTACGCAGCGTAGAAACGCTTCCTTCTTTGTTAGGTTTGTTGACAACCTTGACAGATGAAATCTCCCTCTTGGGGGAGAGGATTTGAAGTCCAGAAGGTATCCCTGAGATATGATCTCTAACGCCCAGGGATCCTGAACATCTCTTGCCCAAGCCTGGGCGAAGAGGGAAAGTCTGCCCCCCACTAGATCCGGTCCCGGATCGGGGGCCCTCAATTCATGCTGTCTTAGGGGCAGCAGCAGGTTTTCTGGCCTGTTTGCCCCTGTTCCAGGACTGGTTAGGTTTCCAGCCTTGTCTGTAGCGAGCAACAGCTCCTTCCTGTTTTGGTGCAGAGGAAGTTGATGCTGCTCCTGCTTTGAAATTACGAAAGGAACGAAAATTGGACTGTCTAGCCTTGGCTTTGGCCTTGTCCTGAGGCAGGGCATGACCTTTACCTCCTGTAATGTCATCAATAATCTCTTTCAAGCCGGGCCCGAATAAGGTCTGCCCTTTGAAAGGAATATTAAGCAATTTAGATTTAGACGTAACATCAGCTGACCAGGATTTTAGCCACAGAGCTCTGCGTGCCTGAATGGCGAATCCTGAATTTTTAGCCGCAAGTTTAGTTAAATGTACTACGGCATCTGAAATAAATGAATTAGCTAACTTAAGGAATTTAAGTTTGTGTGTGATGTCATCTAGTGTGGATGATTGAAGTGTCTCTTCCAGAGACTCAAACCAAAATGCTGCTGCAGCCGTGACAGGCGCAATACATGCAAGAGGTTGCAATATAAACCCTTGTTGAACAAACATTTTCTTAAGGTAACCCTCTAATTTTTTATCCATTGGATCTGAAAAAGCACAGCTATCCTCCACTGGGATAGTGGTACGCTTAGCTAAAGTAGAAACTGCTCCCTCCACCTTAGGGACCATTTGCCATAAGTCCCGTGTGGCGGCGTCTATTGGAAACATTTTTCTGAATATAGGAGGGGGTGAGAAAGGCACACTGGGTCTATCCCACTCCTTAGTAACAATGTCAGTAAGTCTCTTAGGTATAGGAAAAACGTCAGTACTCGTCGGTACCGCAAAATATTTATCCAACCTACACATTTTTTCTGGGATTGCAACTGTGTTACAATCATTCAGAGCCGCTAATACCTCCCCTAGTAACACACGGAGGTTCTCAAGCTTAAATTTAAAATTTGAAATGTCTGAGTCCAGTTTATTTGGATCAGAACCGTCACCCACAGAATGAAGCTCTCCGTCTTCACGTTCTTCAAACTGTGACGCAGTATCAGACATGGCCCTTGCATTATCAGCGCACTCTGTTCTCATCCCAGAGTGATCACGTTTACCTCTTAGTTCTGGTAGTTTAGCCAAAACTTCAGTCATAACAGTAGCCATATCTTGTAATGTGATTTGTAATGGCCGCCCAGATGCACTCGGCGCTACAATATCACGCACCTCCTGAGCGGGAGATGCAGGTACTGACACGTGAGGCGAGTTAATCGGCATAACTCTCCCCTCGTTGTTTGGTGAAATATGTTCAATTTGTACAGATTGACTATTTTTTAAAGTAGCATCAATACATTTAGTACATAAATTTCTATTGGGCTCCACTTTGGCATTAACACATATAGCACAGAGATATTCCTCTGAATCAGACATGTTTAACACACTAGCAAATAAACAGCAACTTGGAAATACTTTTCAAAGTAATTTACAAATAATATGAAAACGAACTGTGCCTTTAAGAAGCACAGAAAATATTATAACAGATAAAATAATTAAGTTATAGCATCAATCTTTGTCAGAATATACAGTTTTAGCAAAGGATTGTTCCCCTCAGCAAATGATAACTAACCCAGGCAGCAGAAAAAAATACACAAATAAACGTTTTTTATATCACAGTCAATACAATCAGCACAGCTCTGCTTCAAAGATTACTTCCCTCAAAAAAGACTCTTGAGATCCCTGAACTCTGTAGAGATGAACCGGATCATGCAGGAAGAAAATGAATCTCTGACTGAGTTTTTTCTGATGCATAGTGAAAGCACCAAAATGGCCCCTCCCCCACACACATAACAGTGAGAGGGATCAGTGAACTGCTCTAATTTAAATGAAAACTATTGCCAAGTGGAAAAAAAGTGCCCAAAACATTTTTTCACTCAGTACCTCAGAGAAAAAAACTTTTTTACATGCCAGCAAAAAAACGTTTTACCTCAATAATTAATTGTCATTTAAAACCTATTGCAAGTCCCTGCAAAATAGGTTAAGTCTATGTATACAGTTTAAAAGCCAGAGAAGTACCATTTCCCAGAAAACTGAAGTGTAAAATATACATACATGACAGCCTGATATCAGCTACATCTACTGCATTCAAGGCTGAGTTTACATTATAACGGTATGGCAGGATTTTCTCATCAATTCCATGTCAGAAAATAATAAACTGCTACATACCTCTTTGCAGATTAATCTGCCTGCTGTCCCCTGATCTGAAGTTTACCTCTCCTCAGATGGCCGAGAAACAGCAATATGATCTTAACTACTCCGGCTAAAATCATAGAAAAACTCAGGTAGATTCTTCTTCAAATTCTACCAGAGAAGGAATAACACACTCCGGTGCTATTATAAAATAACAAACTTTTGATTGAAGATATAAAAACTAAATATATCACCATAGTCCTCTCACACATCCTATCTAGTCGTTGGGTGCAAGAGAATGACTGGGGGTGACGTAGAGGGGAGGAGCTATGTAGCAACTCTGCTGGGTGAATCCTCTTGCACTTCCTGTAGGGGAGCAGTTAATATCCCACAAGTAATGATGACCCGTGGACTGATCACACTTAACAGAAGAAATCCGCTTCCCAATTTTCCACTCCTGGGATGTGGATTGCAGACAAGTGGCAGGAGTGAGTCTCCGCCCATTGAATTATTTTGGTCACTTCTTCCATCGCCAGGGAACTCCTTGTTCCCCCCTGATGGTTGATATACGCAACAGTCGTCATGTTGTCTGATTAAAACCGTATGAATTTGGCCTTTGCTAGCTGAGGCCAAGCCTTGAGAGCATTGAATATCGCTCTCAGTTCCAGAATATTTATCGGGAGAAGAGATTCTTCCCGAGACCAAAGACCCTGAGCTTTCAGGGGTTCCCAGACCGCGCCCCAGCCCACCAGACTGGCGTCGGTCGTGACAATGACCCACTCTGGTCTGCGGAAGCTCATCCCTTGTGACAGGTTGTCCAGGGTCAGCCACCAACGGAGTGAATCTCTGGTCCTCTGATCTACTTGTATCGTCGGAGACAAGTCTGAATAATCCCCATTCCACTGACTGAGCATGCACAGTTGTAATGGTCTTAGATGAATCTGCACAAAAGGAACTATGTCCATTGCCGCGACCATCAAACCTATTACTTCCATGCACTGCGCTATGGAAGGAAGAAGAACAGAATGAAGTACTTGACAAGAGCTTAGAAGTTTTGATTTTCTGGCCTCTGTCAGAAAAATCCTCATTTCTAAGGAGTCTATTATTGTTCCCAAGAAGGGAACTCTTGTTGACGGAGATAGAGAACTTTTTTCTACGTTCACTTTCCACCCGTGAGATCTGAGAAAGGCCAGGACAATGTCCGTATGAGCCTTTGCTTGTGGTAGAGACGACGCTTGAATCAGTATGTCGTCCAAGTAAGGTACTACTGCAATGCCCCTTGGTCTTAGCACCGCTAGAAGGGACCCTAGTACCTTTGTGAAAATTCTTGGAGCAGTGGCTAATCCGAATGGAAGTGCCACAAACTGGTAATGCTTGTCCAGAAAGGCGAACCTTAGGAACCGATGATGTTCCTTGTGGATAGGAATATGTAGATACGCATCCTTTAAATCCACCGTGGTCATGAATTGACCTTCCTGGATGGTAGGAAGAATTGTCCGAATAGTTTCCATTTTGAACGATGGAACCTTGAGAAATTTGTTTAGGATCTTGAGATCTAAGATTGGTCTGAATGTTCCCTCTTTTTTGGGAACTATGAACAGATTGGAGTAGAATCCCATCCCTTGTTCTCCTAATGGAACAGGATGAATCACTCCCATTTTTAACAGGTCTTCTACACAATGTAAGAATGCCTGTCTTTTTATGTGGTCTGAAGACAATTGAGACCTGTGGAACCTTCCCCTTGGGGGTAGCTCCTTGAATTCCAGAAGATAACCTTGGGAGACTATTTCTAGCGCCCAAGGATCCAGAACATCTCTTGCCCAAGCCTGAGCGAAGAGAGAAAGTCTGCCCCCCACCAGATCCGATCCCGGATCGGGGGCCAACATCTCATGCTGTCTTGGTAGCAGTGGCAGGTTTCTTGGCCTGCTTACCTTTGTTCCAGCCTTGCATTGGCCTCCAGGCTGGCTTGGTTTGAGAAGTATTACCCTCTTGCTTAGAGGATGTAGAACTTGAGGCTGGTCCGTTTCTGCGAAAGGGACGAAAATTTGGTTTATTTTTAGCCTTAAAAGACCTATCCTGAGGAAGGGCGTGGCCCTTACCCCCAGTGATATCTGAAATAATCTCTTTCAAGTCAGGGCCAAACAGCGTTTTCCCCTTGAAAGGTATGTTAAGCAATTTGTTCTTGGAGGACGCATCCGCTGACCAAGACTTTAGCCAAAGCGCTCTGCGCGCCACAATAGCAAACCCTGAATTTTTCGCCGCTAATCTAGCTAATTGCAAAGTGGCGTCTAAGGTAAAAGAGTTAGCCAACTTAAGTGCTTGAACTCTGCCCATAACCTCCTCATAAGAGGATGCTTGATTGAGCGACTTTTCTAGTTCCTCGAACCAGAAACACGCTGCTGTAGTGACAGGAACAATGCATGAAATTGGTTGTAGAAGGTAACCTTGCTGAACAAACATCTTTTTAAGCAAACCCTCTAATTTTTTGTCCATAGGATCTTTAAAAGCACAACTATCTTCTATAGGGATAGTGGTGCGTTTGTTTAGAGTAGAAACCGCCCCCTCGACCTTGGGGACTGTCTGCCATAAGTCCTTCCTGGGGTCGACCATAGGAAATAATTTCTTAAATATAGGGGGAGGGACAAAAGGTATGCCGGGCCTTTCCCATTCTTTATTTACAATGTCCGCCACCCACTTGGGTATAGGAAAAGCTTCGGGGGGCACCGGGACCTCTAGGAACCTGTCCATTTTACATAATTTCTCTGGAATGACCAAATTGTCACAATCATCCAGAGTAGATAACACCTCCTTAAGCAGAGCGCGGAGATGTTCCAATTTAAATTTAAATGTAATAACATCAGGTTCAGCTTGTTGAGAAATTTTTCCTGAATCTGAAATTTCTCCCTCAGACAAAACCTCCCTAGCCCCTTCAGACTGGTGTAAGGGCATGTCAGAACCATTATCATCAGCGTCCTCATGCTCTTCAGTATCTAAAACAGAGCAGTCACGCTTTCGCTGATAAGTGGGCATTTTGGCTAAAATGTTTTTAATAGAATTATCCATTACAGCCGTTAATTGTTGCATAGTAAGGAGGATTGGCGCACTAGATGTACTAGGGGCCTCCTGAGTGGGCAAGACTGGTGTAGACATAGAAGGGGATGATGCAGTACCATGCTTACTCCCCTCACTTAAGGAATCGTTTTGGGCAACATTATTATCAGTGGTATCATTGTCCCTACTTTGTTTGTCACATTTATCACATATATTTAAATGGATAGGAACCTTGGCTTCCGAACATACAGAACATCGTCTATCTGATAGTTCAGACATGTTAATAGGCATAAACTTGGTAACAAAGCACAAAAAACGTTTTAAAATAAAACCGTTACTGTCTCTTTAAATTTTAAACTGAACACACTTTTTTACTGAATATACGCAAAAGTATGAAGGAAATGTTCAAAATTCACCAAAATTTCACCACAGTGTCATAAAGCCTTAAAAGTATTGCACACCAAATTTGAACGCTTTAACTCTTAAAATAACGGAACCGGAGCCGTTTTTACATTTAACCCCTATACAGTCCCTGGTATCTGCTTTGCTGAGACCCAACCAAGCCCAGAGGGGAATACGATACCAAATGACGCCTTCAATAAGCTTTTTCAGTGGATCTGAGCTCCTCACACATGCATCTGCATGCCTTGCTTCTCAAAAAAAACTGCGCATTAGTGGCGCGAAAATGAGGCTCTGCCTATGACTCGAAAAGGCCCCCAGTGAAAAAGGTGTCCAATACAGTGCCTGTCCGTTTTTTTAAACAATTTGCCAAGATTAAAATAACTCTCCTAAGTTATAAACCATTAAACATGCTTATATAGTAATCGTTTTGGCCCAGAAAAATGTCTACCAGTCTTTAAAGCCCTTGTGAAGCCCTTGTATTCTTATATTGAAAATTAAGAAAATGGCTTACCGGATCCCATAGGGAAAATGACAGCTTCCAGCATTACCAAGTCTTGTTAGAAATGTGTCATACCTCAAGCAGCCAAAGTCTGCTCACTGTTTCCCCCAACTGAAGTTAATTCCTCTCAACAGTCCTGTGTGGAAACAGCCATCGATTTTAGTAACGGTTGCTAAAATCATTTTCCTCTTACAAACAGAAATCTTCATCTCTTTTCTGTTTCAGAGTAAATAGTACATACCAGCACTATTTTAAAATAACAAACTCTTGATTGAAGAATAAAAACTACATTTAAACACCAAAAAACTCTGAGCCATCTCCGTGGAGATGTTGCCTGTGCAACGGCAAAGAGAATGACTGGGGAAGGCGGAGCCTAGGAGGGATCATGTGACCAGCTTTGCTGGGCTCTTTGCCATTTCCTGTTGGGGAAGAGAATATCCCACAAGTAAGGATGACGCCGTGGACCGGACACACCTATGTTGGAGAAATATACATTTACACAAACATACATGACATAGGTACCTTGGGATTATCTTGTGAACAGTCTGTCAATAATTCTGTTTCAGCAAGCTCTCCCCTCTGCCTCCTTTCTCCTTGGCTCCTGACTACCCTACTGACTAAATCTTGTTCTATATATTCAAAATTGTCCCATCTGTTAGTATTGCTTTGATGCAATTGGTTAATTTGTTTCCCGCTTCACCATATTTGGAAAACTGGATGCCATTGGTCCTAGCTGTTTACATGTAAATAGGGGTTATTGTAGGGGGTGGATAGCTATAAATCATATCACTTGGACAGCTGTTCTGATTGTAAGGTCAGATGTTCTTTTGTCCATGATAACCTGTTATTTACCATCCACACCCCAACAGATACATGAAAGACTCCTATTTACATGTAAACATTTGGTGACTCTTATTGAATGGAAGGAAGCCTGAGAAAATAACTCCCTTGTTTACCATATCTTGATTCTTTTTGAGATAGACAGGGCATGGTAAACAAAAGACTTGTATGGCTTTTGTTCTTGAGACAGGGCAGTAAAAGGTGAAGGGGCAATCTCTTTCCATTGCCAGGAGCTATTATCAGACTGTCAGACATACAGATCCATTCACACACACACACACTAATACATATACCTACACCCACATACATACATAGACACACACATTATATATATATATATATATATATATATATATATACACATACATACATATACATATATATATATATATATATATATATATATATATATATATATACACACACATATACACATATTCATATTACACAAGCAGTTTACTCTGTAACAGGTCGGAAAGGATAAGTTGGATTGAACCTCCAAGGCACTGCTAATGCATCTGTTAGCTCCGCCTGAACATCCCTGTACCTCGACCCCTATCTGGGTAGCTTGGTATTGAGACGTTATAAGATCATCCTCTTGCAAATCTCTGCAAACACTCAGGATGGAGAGACCATTCTACCGGATGAAAGAATTGTCTGCTGAGGAAATCCACTTTCCAGTTGTCCACACCAGGAATGTGGATCGCTGACAGCGAACAAACGCGGGTCTCCCTCACACCAGAATACTTCCCTCATAGTTAGGGAGCTTCTCGTTCCCCCCTGATGGTTGATGTAAGCCACTGAGGATATATTGTTTGATTGGATATGATTAACTGGGACGAACCCAGCAGAGGCAAAGCCTTCAGAGCATTGTAAATTGCCCTTAGATCCAAAACGAGATCAGGAGCTTTACCCCAGATGGCTCCCCATCCTGACAGACTCGCAACCGTAGTCACAATCACCCAGGATGGTCTTGAGACGGACGTCCCTCAGGACAAGTTATCCGGACAAAACCACCAAGAGAGCAATTCTCCAGATTGGTTGTCCAGAGAAATCTGTTGAGACAGATCCGAATGATCGCCATTCCACTACTTCAGCATGCACAGTTGCAACAGTCTGAGGTGAAACCTGGCAAAGGAAATCATGTCCAAGCTGGACACCATGAGACCAATCACCTCCATACACCAAGCCACAGATGGCCTTAAGGAGATCTGGATGGCAAGACATGTTGAAGCTAGCTTGCAACTTCTCTGGTCTGTTAGAAATATTCTCATGTCTATGGAGATTTTTTTAGTACCCAAAAATTCTACCCTGGTACTTGATACATGAGAACTCTCGCTAGATTATCTGACAGGAGATATTCCGAATGGTCCACTCTTCGAAAAATTCTATAGCTAGACCAAACAGAAGAGCAATAAATTGGAAGTGCTGGTCCAGGAAACTATTGTGGTCATGAACTACCCCTCTCAAACGAGGGGAAGAATGGACCTTATTGTCTCCATCTTAAACGAGGGGACATTTAAAAACCTGCTTAAGTACTATAGGTCCAGAATCGGACGGGAAGTTCCCTCCTTCTTAGGGACCACGAAAAGGTTTGAATAGCATCCCAAATCTCTCACTCCGATAGGCACCAGGGCAATAACTCCTAGAGGACAGATTCCATACACACCCCAGAAACGCTTCCCTCTTTTCTGGTCAGGAAGACCGGAGGAATCTGCCCTTGGGTGGCTGAGACTTAAAGCCTATCTTGTAACCCTGAGCTATGACCTCCAGGATACATGGATCCTGCACATCCCTGAACCAAGCGACTGAAAAGAGCGACATACTGCCTCCTACACGATCCAGAAGAGGACCGGGGACCGGCAGGCTTCTTGCTCTGCTTGGATTTATTCCAGGACTGAGCCTGCTTCCAACAGCTCTTGGTTTGCGTTGGCTTAGCGGAGGACTGTTGACATGGGCTTTATGAGAACGAAAATCGTCCCTTAGATTAGTTCATATACTCTTGCGGTAGGAGGGCACCCTTGACCCCTGCGACTGTGGAGATAATTGAGTCAAGGTGTGGAACAGACAAATGATTCCCTTAAAGAGAGGGAAGAAGTCTAGACTTAGAAGTCATATCCACAGACCATGACTTCAGCCAGAGCCCAACAGGCCTGAACAGAAAAAGCTGAAGCCATAGTATTCAAGTGAATAAACTGCTTAATAGCAGTACAGATAAAAGAATTAACAACCTTCAAGGTCGTAAATCTTCTCTGAGTAACTTCAAGGGAATCCTCCACCCCGATCAAATCCTATAAGGAGTCACACCAGAAGATAGTTTCTCCAGTAACCTCAGCAACAGCCGCCTCCGGGTGAAACAAATATCCCATATGTTGAAACACCTTTCTTAACAGAGTTTACATCCTTTATCCATGGGCTCTTCAAATGAACAACTATCCTCAAGCGGGATAGTAGTACGTTTAGCAAGGGTGAAGATAATGCCATCCCATTTAGGGACGGAACCTCACAACTCCATTGAGAGTCCAGGACCAGGGACAATTTGTTAAAAGGAGAAGAGGGGGAAAAGGATTCCAATCCTGTCCCATTCATTCTTAATAATGTTCGCCATCTAACAGGAGCCGGGAAGGGTAAGGTACCACCCTGTCCTCAAACTCAATCCAATTTAGGAATTAAAGGTTCATCAGGCTATTTGGTCTCTAGAACCTCTGAATTGGCAAAAAAACATAATTTATGTAAGAACTTACCTGATAAATTAATTTCTTTCATATTAGCAAGAGTCCATGAGCTAGTGACGTATGGGATATACATTCCTACCAGGAGGGGCAAAGTTTCCCAAACCTCAAAATGCCTATAAATACACCCCTCACCACACCCACAATTCAGTTTAACGAATAACCAAGAAGTGGGGTGATAAGAAAGAAGCGAAAGCATCAAATAAGGAATTGGAATAATTGTGCTTTATACAAAAAAATCATAACCACCACAAAAAAGGTGGGCCTCATGGACTCTTGCTAATATGAAAGAAATTAATTTATCAGGTAAGTTCTTACATAAATTATATTTTGTTTCATGTAATTAGCAAGAGTCCATGAGCTAGTGACGTATGGGATAATAAATACCCAAGATGTGGAACTTCCACGCAAGAGTCACTAGAGAGGGAGGGATAAAATAAAGACAGCCAATTCCGCTGAAAAATTAATCCACTACCCAAATCAAAAAGTTTCAATTTTTATAATGAAAAAAACTGAAATTATAAGCAGAAGAATCAAACTGAAACAGCTGCCTGAAGTACCATTCTACCAAAACTGCTTCTAAAGAAGAGAAAACATCAAAATGGTAGAACATAGTAAAAGTATGCAAAGAAGACCAAGTCATTGCTTTGCAAATCTGATCAACAGAAGCTTCATTCTTAAAAAGCCCAGGAAGTAGAAACTTACCTAGTAGAATGAGCTGTAATCCTTCGAGGCGGGAATCCACCCGACTCCAAATAAGCATGATAAATGAAAAGTTTAAGCAAGATGCCAAATAAATGGCAGAAGCCTTTTGACCTTCCTAACACCAGAAAAGATAACAAATAGACTAGAAGACTATCTGAAATCTGAATAGCTTCAACAAAGGATTTCAAAACTCTTACCATATCCAAAGAATGTAAGAATCTTACCAAAGAAGTCTTAGGAAAAGACAATAATTCCTCCCTAATGTTGATAGAAATCACAACTTTAGGTAAGAATTGAAATGAGGATAGCAAAAACCACCTTATCCTGATGAAAAAATCAGAAAAAGGAGATTCACAAGAAAGAACAGATAATTCAAAAACTGTTCTAGCTGAAGAGATGTCTAAAAAAGAATAATACTTTCCATGAAAGTAAATAATGTCTAGAGAAAGCATATGCTCAAATAGAAGAGCCTGTAAAGCCTTCAGAACCAAATTAAAACTCCAAGGAGGAGAAATTGGCTTAATGACAGGTTTGATAAGAACCAAAGCCTGAACAAAATAATGAATAACAGGAAGGAACACCGCCTTACCCTGATGAAAAATCAGAAAAGGAGATCCACAAGAAAGAGCAGAAAACTCAGAAACTCTTCTAGCAGAAGAGATAGCCAAAAGGAACAATACTTTCCAAGAAAGTAATTTTAATGTCCAAAGAACGCAAAGGTTCAAACGGAGGAGCCTGTAAAGCCCTCAGTACCAAATTGAGACTCCAAGGAGGAGAGATTGACTTAATGACAGGCTTGATACAAACCAAAGCCTGTACAAAACAATGAATATCAGAATGAATAGCAATCTTTCTGTAAAAAAGAACAGAAAGAGAAGAGATTTGTCCTTTCAAAGAACTTGCAGACAAAACCTTATCTAAACCAACCTGAAAAATTGTAAAATTCTAGGAATTCTAAAAGAATGCCAAAAGAATTTATGAGAAGAAAACCAAGAAATGTAAGTCTTCCAAACTCGATAATAAATCTTCCTAGAGACAGATTTACAAACCTGTAACATAGTATTAATCACTGAGTCAGAGAAACCTCTATGACTAAGAATCAAGCGTTCAATCTCCATACCTTCAAATTGAATTATTTGAGATCCTGATGGAAAAAATGGGCCTTGAGATAGAAGGTCTGGTCTTAACGGAAGTGTCCAAGGTTGGCAACTAGCCATCCGAGTGAGATCCGCATACCAAAACCTGTGAGGCCATACTGGAACCACCAGCAGTACAAACGAATGCTCCATTAGAATTTTGGAAGAACTAGAGGCGGAAGATATAGGCAGAATGAAAATTCCAAGGAAGTGTCAATGCATACGCTACTTTCGCCTGAGGATCCCCGGACCTGAAATAGGCCCCTGGGAAGTTCCTTGTTAAGATGAGAGGCCAACAGATCTATTTCTGGAAGCCCTCACATCTGAAAAATTGAAAAACATATCTGGGTAAAGAGACCATTCTCCCGGATGTAAAGCTTGATTAACAGAGATAATCCTCTTCCCAAATGTCTATACCTGGGAAAAGGACCACAGAATTTAGATAGGAGCTGGATTTAGCCCAAGCAAATATCCAAGATACTTTTGTCACAGTCTAAGGACTGATAGTCCCACCCTGAAGATTGACATACACCACAGATGTGATAATGTTTGAAAAAAACAATAAACGTCTCTTCTTCAAAAGAAACCAACTGAAGAACTCTGGGAATGCACAGAGTTCCAAAATATCAAATGGTAATCTCGCCTCCTGAGATTTCCAAACCCCTTATGCTGACAGAGAACCTCAGACTGCCTCCCAACCTAAAAGACTCGCATCTGTATAGATCATGGTCCAGGTTGAAAGAATCGAAGAGACCTGTAGAACTAAATGATGGTGATCTTAACCACCGAATCAAAGATAAACATAGAATTTGAAGATTTAAAAAGTGAAATCCTAGAATCCCTGCACCATTATTCAGCATAAAAAACTGGAAAGGTTTTCTATGAAAATGAACAAAGGGAATTGAATCCAATGCTGCAGCCATAAGACCTAAATTTCCATGCATATATAGCAACTGAAGGAAACCGACAGACGGAACCCAATAAAAAAATCACTTGTCTGTTAGAGACAAAGACAGTGACACAATCTATCTGGAAACCTAAAAAAGGTGACCCTTGTGTGAGGAATCAAGAGCTTTTGATAAAAAGATCCTCTAACCATGTCTTGAAAAAAAAAAGTTCAATCATATGAGATTCCGTAGTCTCAGAAAATAAAAATAATCTGAATGAAAACAGAAAATGAAGATATGCATCTATTGTATCTAATGAAAACAAATAATGCTATCACTGACCAAAGAAAAGGCAGAATAGACTATATAAATACCAATCTAAAAGATGGTACATAATAAAAAGATTTTCTATCTTTGGAACAATGAATAGTTTTGAATAAAATCCCAAATCCCAGTTCCTAAAAATGGAACTGGAATAAATACCCCAGAAGATTCCAGATCTGAGCAGCGCTTGAACCCCAACAGGTGATCAGCCACACTACAACATTACCCAAAATATATAGGAAAATGTTAGCCTTACTGGAATAGCTGGAATATAATAGAGAGAAAAAGACTTCTCATAGACGGTTTAACTCTAAATTTTATTCTATACCCAAAATCTAAGAAATTTGGACCGAATAGAACCAAAAAACTTCCAATTAAAAACATGTTACTTGGATAAGAATTTAGAATTTTGTTCCTTAGAAAGAACAGCCAAACTAAAATAAGCTTACAATTTTAGTCTTAGAACTCAATCTTAAAGCCCAGAGTAACAGTTAAGAATTGAATCCAATATGAACCAAATAATTGATTATCTTGGAAAAAAAGAAATAAGGATTTTTTAGAAATCACAAAATTCTTCTAGCTAAAAACAGCTAAAGACATAGATTAAACCTCATTTGTGAAAATATTCAATAAAATGAAGATACAAATGAAATTATTAGCATGCTAATCCAGTTAAAGGACCAGTCAACACACCAGACTTGCATAAACAAATGCAAGACTGCAAGACAAATGCAACAGCACCCAGTCTGAACCTCAAATGAGCAGTAGACTTTTGTCCCTTAACAATGCTAAATAAAACATAATCTGATACTTGATTTTAAAGTAAACAGAAAAAATGAAGCAATTGCAACATCATTCAAATAAATCACAGGTCCTTGAAAATAATTTTCCTTAAATAAGATACAACCATCTAAAGGAAAAATAAATACTATTTTGCTATAGAAACAATAGCATAATTAGCAGGAGTAGAGATAGCCCCATTAAATTGGAGAACCTTCAAAATTGAAATGAACTGCCGGCAAAGAATATAATTTAAAACCTTTAAAGAAGGAATAAAAGAAAATTCCCAGCCTATTCCATTCCCTAGTATGAGGAACTGGAAAAAACCCTCTGAAAATACAGAAGAATAAATAAGCAGAAATAAAATGTTAGTTAGTCTTGAAAAAACTAATTACCTTAATATCCAAAATAATCAACACCTTTTCAACAAAGAACAAATGTACTTTAAAAATAAAAAAAGTGGATTTGATAGTGTCAATATCTGATGAAAATTCTGAAATGAGAAAAAACATCATCAGCGAAGGATAAATCATTATGTAGTTGGTCATTTGAAACTTCAATAATAAAAAAAAGAAGTTTGAAAAAGACCTAAAATTTTTTATTAGAAGGCACGATGTCAGACAAAGCCTTTAAAATAGAATCAGAAAAATATTCTTATAAATCTTCTACGTAATTCTTGTACATAAGATGTAAAAAGAAAAGCAAATATATAAAGCATAAATACTAACGGATTCGGCATGTAAAAGTTTGTCATGATAACTTATTACAAACCATAGCTAAAGAAAAACATTCATAACATTTTAAAATAAATGAACTTAGCTTTGGTAGGACTGAACTTCAGTCAACAGGAATCCCTTAGAACGTTTCTGAAACAGGAACAGTAAAATCTTGCAATATGTAATAGAAAAAAAACAATATTTAAAGCAAAATTATCAAATTCCTTAAATGACAGTTTCAGGAATGGGAAAAGAATGCAAAATAATAAGCTTCTAAAAACCAGAAGCAATAAAAAAGTGAGATTTAAGTAACCACATTTTTTGGCGCCAAATATGACGCCCACATTATTGGCACTAAATACAATGCCCATATTTTTGGCGCCAAGTATGACGCCACATCCTCTGTCGCCGAAACCGATGCCCACATTTTTTGGCGGGAAAAAAAATGTCTGAATACCCATGCGTCAAAAAATGACGTTTACAGAATACAACTTCGGGCGTCAACTACGGCGCCAGAAATGACAAAAATTTTTGCGCCAAAAAAGTCTGCGCCAAGAATGACGCAATAAAAAGAAACATTTTCTGCCCCCGCGAGCCTAACAGCACGCAGGAAAAATGGTCAATTGAAAATTTTCAAGGTAATGAAAAATAAATTGAATTAAAATGCATTATCCCAAATAATGAAACTGACAGTCTGAATTATAAAGGAATACTGATTATCCTGAATCATGGCAAATATACGTTTAAAGACATATATTTAGAACTTTACATATAAAGTGCCCAACCATAGCTTAGAGTGTCACAAAAAATAAGATTTACTTACCCCAGGACACTCATCTACATATAGTAGATAGCCAAACCAGTACTGAAACGAGAATCAGTAGAGGTAATGGTATATAAGAGTATATCGTCGATCTGAAAAGGGAGGCAAGAGATGAATCTCTACGACCGATTACAGAGAACCTATGAAATAGATCCCGTAGAAGGAGACCATGGTATTCAAATAGGCAATACTCTCTTCACATCCCTCTGACATTCACTGCACTCTGAGAGGAAAACCGGGCTCCAGCCTGCTGCGAAGCGCATATCAACGAAGAATCTAGCACAAACTTACTTCACCACCTCCATGGGAGGCAAAGTTTGTAAAACTGAATTGTGGGTGTGGTGAGGGGTGTATTTATAGGCATTTTGAGGTTTGGGAAACTTTGCCCCTCCTGGTAGGAATGTATATCCCATACGTCACTAGCTCATGGACTCTTGCTAATTACATGAAAGAAACTTCCTTTAGAAGAAAGCGCAAATTCCTAAATTAAAGACTGTTTCCTCCGCAGCCGGAGGTATAGAGGCAGCAGACTCCGACCCAGAATGTTCATACTCTGAAGTCTCAGAAAGAACTTCATCCTTGGATAACCCTGTTAAATCCAATAAATTATCTGATGTACTCTGGGAAGGAGTGCAATATGTAACCTTTCGCTTGCGCTTAGCAGGGCGAGGTAAAGCATTAAAGGCCACAGACACCGCCGTCTGAACTGCGCAGTAACGTCTGGTGAAAAAAGGCCCCCTCCAGATGGAGGATCAGCAATGCTACTGGAAAACTGCATGTGTAGAAAATGTAGGATACGCACCTCACTGGACGACAACTCCTCAGGGGTGGACGGCTCCGTGGTATCAAACATGTTCGATATTATCACATTATCAAGGCATATGAAACATAATTGAGAGGGCAGAGATTTATGACTCCTCTCTGATAGGCACCCGGTCAGGAAAAAGGGAATGAATCACATGGTGCACAATGCAGGACCGTCCCTGCTATTAGAAAGCGCACCAAGCTTGAAAGCTACATGGCTCTCAAAGTGAAAGTGAAACCTGTATATTCCATAACAGTCTATGAGCCCATAACATCTCACACATTAAAGCAGCATACAATCAAACATAAGATTATTCCCCCTGTTCAATAAATTAACCCTTTATTCTATACAGATAAAAGGAGTCACCCTGTGACCCTGTCTAATTGCGTTATCATACATGTATAAAATATGAAACGATCTTACCAGAATCTACACCGTGGAACAGGAACACGGCCCTTCAAGTGTGACAGTAGCATCACTTCTGACATGGACTTGAGTGAAGAAAGCAGGCAGCGAAACTCGTCAACGTTGATTGTCTATGGAGCAGTTAATATGAGTCGGGATGGCTCTCCCTGCATCTCCGGACTCTAACTTTCATCCATGCTCTCACTGAGAGGCTGACAGGACTACTTAAAACTCCAGTCCCATCTCGAAGAGTACTACCCTCCATAAGAGGCTACTCCAAAAGATGGACATCTTGCTTCTAGCAAAAGAAAAGACACCAAAAACTTTACCTCCTCCATTGACAAGCCAAAGAGAATGACTGGGGTTTGTGGGAAGTGAAGTGATACTTAACAGCTTTGCTGTGGTGCTCTTTGCCTCCTCCTGCTGGCCAGGAATGATATTCCCAACAATAATTGATGACGTTGGGGACTTACCATATCTTAGGAAAGGCAAACATATTTAGACCGAGAGACATCAGAAACTGACTCCTCTATAGAGTATATAAGTATGCAATGACTCACTATAGAAGGTCTAGTTGTCAGGGTTTTTTCCCTGTTTTGTTTGCCATGTGCTGCTGGCAGCCATTTTACTCACCTCTCTCTGGTGCATACTGTGTGATGCTGCTCATTTCCTGCACTTCCTTTTATGGCCAGACTGGTGTACATCATCCGTGTGAGACAAGATGCAGTCTCAGAATTGTGATGTCATCACTTATTTAAAGGACCCCTGCTCAGTATGCTTTGCCCTTGCGTTGTCTCAGACCTGTTTGAGAGAGCTCCTGTGTATTACCTGGCTGTCTGACGTCCCTCCTGGTTCCTGATTCCTGGCTTGTTCCTGACTCTGCTGTTCTCCTTGTTCCTGATTCCAGCTCGTCTGACTACTTGCTTTGGCTCCTGACTCGGCTCGTCTGACTACCAGCTCTGGTTTTGATTCCTGGCTTGTTGTTATTTGACTTGTGGACTTTTTATTATTTTTTGCTATTAATAAAGGTGTGATTATTTTTGCACTTCTCGTCTCAGTCTGATTCCTGGCACCCTGACATTACGCAAGGGCCATGAATTCTGATGGTGCAAATAATCACACCTTTATTAATAGCAAAAAATAATAAAAAGCCCACAAGTCAAATAACAAGCCAGGAATCAAAACCAGAGCTGGTAGTCAATCGAGCCGGAATCAGGAACAAGGAGAACAGCAGAGTCAGGAAAAAGCCAGGAATCAGGAACCAGGAGGGACGTCAGACAGCCAGGTAATACACAGGAGCTCTCACAAACAGGTCTGAGACAACGCAAGGGCAAAGCATACTGAGCAGAGGCCCTTTAAATAATAAGTGATGACATCACAATTCTGAGACTGCATCCTGTCTCACACGGATGATGTACACCAGTCTGGCCATAAAAGGAAGTTCAGGAAATGAGCAGCATCACACAGTATGCACCAGAGTCAGCAAGAGAGGTGAGTAAAATGACTGCCAGCAACACATAGCAAACAAAACAGGGAAAAAACCCTGACACTAGTACAGAAATAACAGACAGAGAGCCCTCTAAAATATGCTTAAACTCCCACAGAGGCCTATATTTTTCCTTGATGTAGGTAAAACTACAGCCCTTATGTACACTGAACTGCTCCTAAGAACCCTTTAGCTGCTCTAGTATGGGAATTCACCTTCTTCCTTGGTCTAGAAGGCACTGTGAGAATCTGACCCAACACTGCTGAAGCAAAATTAATGGCTGGAGAAGATCCAGCCTGAGGAGAAAGCCTGGAAACACTGAGGGGGCTGGAGGCTACCACTAGGAGAAAAGCTGGTGCTGCAGGGAATAGTTTAATACAACTTTTAGTTCCCCCAGTGAAATAAATGTGCACCAAACATTTTATACATACAATACTAAGAAATTATGTTAACCTGCCTAACCGGAGCCTCCTCTACTAAACCGCTAAGTACACTGAGCGGTTTTCTTATTGTTTTTATAAAGTGCCCCAATAGTGTCCCCGGAGCTGCCAGAGGGCTTTAAAAGTGCCTCAGTTCTTTCCTACGTCCCTTATAAGGATAGGGCAGGTAGGGACCAGAAAAAGGTGGGGGGGGGGGAGTTAAGTCCCCTGGCTAGGACTAGTAGGCAGGAGTCACCAGAAAGGGATAAAACATAAACCTTTATTGAAATTAAATATGTTAAAATAGGGTTACAAACTATTAAAAATACCAAGATATTAGCAACGTGATAATGTGATAATATACACGGGAGGTATGAATAGACAAAATATATGGCCTTAATGTAAGTGTCGTCCTCAATACCCCCCGCAAGTAACCAAATACATTAATAATAAGCTCCTCACATAATAAAGTACTGAAAATACTGTGTGTTCCAGCAGTGTGAAAACGTACCAAGCTGGATGTGTTACACTAATGCATATGGAATGAAAAGTGCTTAAACCAACTACTATTAGGCTAATATACTCTTATGTGGTAGTTTTGTGGTCTTGCTGGTATAAAATATTATATTGAATTTATAGCACTAAGACACATGTGTTAGTCAGCAACGAGGGAATTAATCATATACGTGATATTGATAGCAGTAACAGCATTGTCAGAATCAACTAGTAAATAGGAGTGTCGCTTGTGACATTCGTATTAAAGTTATAAAAATTTAAATTATGCTTACCTGATAATTTTCTTTTCTTCAGATGGAAAGAGTCCACAGCTGCATTCATTACTTTTGGGAATTCAGAACCTAGCCACCAGGAGGCGGCAAAGACAACCCAGCCAAAGGCTTAAATAACTCCCCCACTTCCCTCATCCCCCAGTCATTCTGCAGAGGGAACAAGGAACAGAAGAAAAAATATCAGGGTGAAAAGGTGCCAGAAGAACAAAAATAACAGACACCCCACAGAAAAATACAGGCAGGGAGCTGTGAACTCTTTCCATCTGAAGAAAAGAAAATTATCAGGTAAGCATAATTTAAGTTTTTCTTCATAAATAGAAAAAGTCCACAGCTGCATTCATTACTTTTGGGAAAACAATACCCAAGCTATAGAGGACACTGAATGCAAAAACGGGGGATACAAGAGGCGGCCCATTCTGAGGGTACCTGGCCTGAAAACCCCTACCCAACAACATCCCGCTTTGTCCGAACAGAGAACAACTTTGGAACACACCCCTTACTAAAGAAAGGGAACAGGCTACTGTATTCTTCCACAAGGAAGAAAAGACACAGAGAAAACATGAATGTTCTTGAAAAGCTAACTCCTCTTATTAACCTCAAAAGGAGGAAGGCTGAGTAGACCTCACCGGGGATCGAACTTACAACCCTTGGTTTGCTACAGTGCAGAGTAGCCGCAGTGCATTAGTATGCTGAGCTAGCTGTCCAGCTAGCATAAGGAACTCCAGACCAACAGAGACCCACCAGTCTCATAGAAACAAGGGAAGGCAATGCCCAGACCCCAGAAATACAGAAACCACCTGATAAGGCCGGGAGTCTGAAACAGAGAGGATCTTCCCCTAACACAGTGCAACCGCACTCTAAAAAACAACTGAAGACGAAGGTTCCCAAGTCGCAAAAAGGTAGCTCAGAATACCGAAATATTCAGAAACGAAACCTGATGCAGCAAGCTCAGATAGGTCTGACAAACAACACCTAAAGCAAAAAAAACTGCACACTGCAGTCATGTAAAAATGACTGAAACTTAAATACTTGCAGAGAAAAAGCAGAAAGCAGCTGAAGATAGGATCCATCAGATTGCTAAGTATCCACTAACCAGCGGATAACGGTGCAGGCTAAGAGCCGCCAGTGCTTAACACAAACCTTGAACATGGAGAAAGGAGAAACCTCAAGAGGCTTTCCTACCTCGAATGCTCTGAGGACAAATTTAGCAGAGCAACAGATCACAGATTCTGCTCCAACACCGGACCAGCCCAAGCGACAGACATGACTGATAGACAGGGGGGACAGAAAGACCCCAACCACAAGCCCTCAGGGAATGGAAAGAAAAAGGGGGTCTCACCCACCCCAACAGAGCTAGGGTGCCAACCCAATCCGCTCCTCCAAAATAAGGCACTCCCAAGAAGAACCCCCTGGGACCTGGAACAGAGAAAGATCCTAGATATGTAGGAAGACCTGTCACAGCGCTTACGTCTCTACGTAGAGAGATCAAATTCCAGGTGGAACAGATCACACGGAGCAGCAGATGCTGCCCCTACAGAAACAAGCCACATGATCCAACCTCCTACACACAGGGCAGGACAAAGGCCCTCCAGAGAGAGGAAACTCACTCGTAATTCCCAGCCCAAAGGGAAGAGAACACCCTTAGCCAGAGGTCAAAGTCACGCAATTTCTCTAGAGCCCAAAGGCCCCAAGGGCAAAATAAAGGGAAATGAGAACAACAACAGAGTCACCAGAAAGAGTAGAAAGAAAGGCCAGTCTCCATAATCCTTTCGGATTAACGTTCAAGAGGACCACACCCAAGGGAGAAGAATGCAAAGCATCCCGAACCCAGGAAGAAAAACATCCCCTAAGCAAAAAGCTTGGAAAAAGACACACCTTCTATCGCCCCTTATATGGAGACGACTAACTCCTGAAGGAAGACAGAGCCTCACGGCCTTCACTTCCTAATTAAAAGGCCAAAACTGCCAGAAAAAACGGATGAAGTCCAGAAAGTCTCGACCCAAAGGAAGAGAACCTCTAAAAAGTAACAAGTCCTAAAAGGACACTTCTAAAGAGACCATGAAAGGCAAAACTGTAAGAATGACGGTATGAAGGACATAAATCCTTTAAACCGTCAACCCACAACAGGAAGGAACACTCTAGTTCCCGGAAAAATTTGAAACTACTGAGCATATCGCCGCAGATCTCAACAGAGTCCCAGGCCAATAGCTTGAAAGGCGAATGAGGACTGACCCCATTCCCCTAAGCAACCAGGGACCCTCAAGTCCTCTCAGGATGCTAGCTGAAGCTTGTAAAATAAAACAAATAAACAACACAAATCATATTGGGATCACTAGGCACTCTCACCGAACCAACCGGACATAAAAAGGCGCCACGTGTCTGAACTAGGCCCCAAAGACAGAAGGATTTGTACCCAGTCAGGACAAGCCTGAAACCAAGGGCCCCAGCACTGTTAAGGCCACATAGAGACTCCCCCGAGATGGAGGGATAAAGTACAGTCAAACAGACTTTTGTAAACAGTATGACCACAAAATCGTGAGTATCAATTCCAGAGAAGAAAGTTCCCAAAGGAAACATCACACCACAACATGAGCCTTATACCAAATAAAAATCATCCTCACCGGATGAAAAAAAAATAAAAAAAAAAATAAGGCAACCCATAGGTTATTGCCCAGGAAGAATGGACAGACCCGCAGGACCAGCCCAACAGGGGTCTGAGACTTGCAAGCTTAGAACTGGAAAAGGATACACAAATAACAGACTTTAAAACAATTACTTCATCCCCTTATGTCTATGCATGCAAGCCAGTCCAAGATTAAGATTGATAATCCCCAGACCCATTAAGAGTGGGATCCTCAAGAACACGAAGGCGTGCCAGTCTAACGAAAAGTGCAAAAACATAATTTATGTAAGAACTTACCTGATAAATTAATTTCTTTCATATTAGCAAGAGTCCATGAGCTAGTGACGTATGGGATATACATTCCTACCAGGAGGGGCAAAGTTTCCCAAACCTTAAAATGCCTATAAATACACCCCTCACCACACCCACAAATCAGTTTAACGAATAGCCAAGAAGTGGGGTGATAAGAAAAAAGTGCGAAAGCATATAAAATAAGGAATTGGAATAATTGTGCTTTATACAAAAAAATCATGACCACCACAAAAAGGGTGGGCCTCATGGACTCTTGCTAATATGAAAGAAATGAATTTATCAGGTAAGTTCTTAAATAAATTATGTTTTCTTTCATGTAATTAGCAAGAGTCCATGAGCTAGTGACGTATGGGATAATGACTACCCAAGATGTGGATCTTTCCATGCAAGAGTCACTAGAGAGGGAGGGATAAAATAAAGACAGCCAATTCCTGCTGAAAATAATCCACACCCAAAATAAAGTTTAATGAAAACATAAGCAGAAGATTCAAACTGAAACCACTGCCTGAAGTACTTTTCTACCAAAAACTGCTTCAGAAGAAGAAAACACATAAAAATGGTAGAATTTAGTAAAAATATGCAAAGAGGACCAAGTTGCTGCTTTGCAAATCTGATCAACCGAAGCTTCATTCCTAAACGCCCAGGAAGTAGAAACTGACCTAGTAGAATGAGCTGTAATCTTTTGAGGCGGAGTTTTACCCGACTCGACATAGGCATGATGAATTAAAGATTTCAACCAAGATGCCAAGGAAATGGCAGAAGCTTTCTGGCCTTTTCTAGAACCAGAAAAGATGAAAAATAGACTAGAAGTCTTTCGGAGAGACTTAGTAGCTTCAACATAATATTACAAAGCTCTAACAACATCCAAAGAATGCAATGATTTCTCCTTAGAATTCTTAGGATTAGGACATAATGAAGGAACCACAATTTCTCTACTAATGTTGTTAGAATACACAACCTTAGGAAAAAATTCAAAAGAAGTTCGCAACACCGCCTTATCCTGATGAAAAATCAGAAAAGGAGACTCACAAGAAAGAGCAGATAATTCAGAGACTCTTCTAGCAGAAGAGATGGCCAAAAGAAACAAAACTTTCCAAGAAAGAAGTTTAATATCCAAATGAATGCATGGGTTCAAAAGGAGGAGCTAGAAGAGCCCCCAGAACCAAATTCAAACTCCAAGGAGGAGAAAATGACTGAATGACAGGTTTTATACGAACCAAGTTTTGTACAAAACAATGAATATCAGAAAGATTAGCAATCTTTCTGTGAAAAAGAACAGAAAGGGCAGAGATTTGTCCTGTCAAGGAACTTGCAGACAAACCTTTATCTAAACCATCCTGAAGAAACTGTAAAAAATTTTCGGAATTCTAAAAGAATGCCAGGAAAAATGATGAGAAGACACTAAGAAATATAAGTCTTCCAGACTCTATAATATATCTCTCTAGATACAGATTTACGAGCCTGTAACATAGTATTAATCACAGAGTCAGAGAAACCTCTTTGACCAAGAATCAAGCGTTCAATCTCCATACCCTTAAATTTAAAGATTTGAGATCCTGATGGAAAAAAGGACCTTGCGACAAAAGGTCTGGTCTTAACGGAAGAGCCCACGGTTGGCAAGAGGCCATCCGAAAAAGAATCCGTTCATGCTGGAGGTACCAGCAGAACAAACTAGCATTCCTTCAGAATCTTGGAGATTACTCTTGGAAGAAGAACAACTAGAGGCGGAAAGATATAGGCAGGATGATACTTCCAAGGAAGTGACAACGCATCCACTGCTTCCGCTTGAGGATCCCTGGATCTGGACAGATACCTGGGAAGCTTCTTGTTTAGATGAGAAACCATCAGATCTATTTCTGGAAGTTCCCACATTTGAACAATCTGAAGAAATACCTCTGGGTGAAGAGACCATTCGCCCGGATACAACGTTTGACGACTGAGATAATCCGCTTCCCAATTGTCTATACCTGGGAAATGAACCGCAGATATTAGACAGGAGCTGGATTCCGCCCAAACCAGAATTCGAGATACTTCTTTCATAGCCAGAGGACTGTGAGTCCCTCCTTGATGATTGATGTATGCCACAGTTGTGACATTGTCTGTCTGAAAACAAATGAACGACTCTCTTCAGAAGAGGCCAAGACTGAAGAGCTCTGAAAATTGCACGGAGTTACAAAATATTGATCGGTAATCTCACCTCCTGAGATTCCCAAACCCCTTGTGCCGTCAGAGACCCCCCACACAGCTCCCCAACCTGTAAGACTTGCATCTGTTGAAATTACAGTCCAGGTCGAAAGAACAAAAGAAGCCCCCTGAACTAAACGATGGTGATCTGTCCACCACGTCAGAGAGTGTCGTACAATCGGTTTTAAAGATATTAATTGAGATATCTTTGTGTAATCCATGCACCATTGGTTCAGCATACAGAGCTGAAGAGGTCGCATGTGAAAATGAGCAAAGGAGATTGCGTCCGATGCAGCAGACATAAGACCTAAAATTTCCATGCATAAAGGCTAACAAAGGGAATGATTGTGACTGAAGGTTTTGACAAGCTGATATCAATGTTAGACTTCTCTTGTCTGACAAAGACAGAGTCATAGACACTGAATCTATCTGGAAACCCTAAAAAAAAAGGTTACCCTTGTCTGAGGAATCAATGAACTTTTTGGTAAATTGATCCTCCAACCATGATCTTGAGGAAACAACACAAGTCGATTCGTATGAGATTCTGTTAAATGTGAAGACTGAGCAAGTACCAAGAAATCGTCCAAAAAAGGAAATACCAATACCCTGTTCTCTGAATACAGACAGAAGGGCACCGAGAACCTTTGTAAAAATTCTTGGAGCTGATGCTAGGCCAAACGGTAGAGCCACAAAACTGGTAATGCTTGTCTAAAAAAAGAGAATCTCAGAAACTAAAAGTGATCTGGATGAATCGGAATATGCAGATATGTATCCTGTAAATCTTATTATAGACATATAATGCCCTTGCTGAACAAAAGGCAGGATAGTCCTTACAGTTACCATCTTGAATGTTGGTAACATAACGATTCAATATTGATAGATCCGGAACTGGTCTGAAGGAATTAACCTTCGTTGGTACAATGAAGAGATAGAATAAAACCCCAGCCCCTGTTCCAGAACTGGAACTGGCATAATTACTCCAGCCAACTCTAGATCTGAAACACATTTCAGAAATGCTTGAGCCTTTGCTGGGTTTACTGGGACACGGGAAAGAAAAAAATCTCTTGCAGGAGGCCTTAACTTGAAGCCAATTCTGTACCCTTCTGAAACAATGTTCTGAAACCAGAGATTGTGAACGGAATTGATCCAAATTTCTTTGAAAAGAACGTAAACTGCCCCATACCAGCTGAGCTGGAATGAGGGCCGCACCTTCATGGGGACTTAGGAGCTGGCTTTGGGTTTCTATAAGGCTTGGATATATTCCAAAGTGAAGATGGTTTCCAAACTGATACCGCTCCTGAGGATGAAGGATCAGGCTTTTGTTCCTTGTTCTGATGAAAGGAACAAAAACGATTATTAGACCTAAATTTACCTCAGATATTTTATCCTGTGGTAAAAAAGTTCCCTTCCTTCCAGTAACAGTTGAGATAAAAGAATCCAACTGAGAACCGAATAAATTATTACCCTGGAAAGAAAGGGATAGCAAAGTTGACTTAGAAGACATATCAGCATTCCAAGTTTTAAGCCATAAAGCTCTTCTAGCTAAAATAGTTAGAGACATATACCTGACATCAATTCTAATGATATCAAAGATGGCATCACAAATAAAATAATCAGCATGTTATAGAATAATAAATGCTATGAGAATTATGATCTGTTACTTGTTGCGCTAAAGCTTCTAACCAAAAAGTTGAAGCTGCAGCAACATTCGCTAAAAATATAGCAGGAGTAGAGACAGCCCCATTAATTTTAGGGATTTTGTCCCAAACTCTAATCTGTCAGATGGCACAGGATATAATTGCTTAAAACGTTTTAAAAGGAGTAAATGAATTACCCAAATTATTCCATTCCCTGGAAATTACTTCAGAAATAGCATCAGGGACAGGAAACACTTCTAGAATAACTACAAGAGATTTAAAAACCTTATTTAAACGTTTAGTTTTAGTATCAAGAGGACCAGAATCCTCTATTTCTAATGCAATTAATACTTCTTTAAATAAAGAACGAATAAATTCCATCTTGAACAAATACAAAGATTTATCAGCATCAACCTCTGAGACAGAAACCTCTGAACCAGAAGAACCATTATCAGTATCAGAATGATGATGTTCATTTAAAAATTCATCTGAAAAAAGAGAAGTTTTAAAAGACTTTTATGTATACTAGAAGGAGAAATAACAGACATAGCCTTCTTAATGGATTTAGAAACAAAATCTCTTATGTTATGAGTATTAGATGTTGATGGAACAGCAACAGGTAATGTAACAGTACTAAAGGAAATTTTATCTGCATAACAAGTTTGTCATAACATTTAATACAAACAACAGCTGAAGGAACAGATACCAAAAGTGATACACTTAGCTTTGGTAGCTCCAGCACCGGGCAGCGATTTTCCTGAAGTATCTTCTGACTCAGTTGCAACGTGGAACATCTTGCGATATGTAATAGAAAAAACAACATATAAAGCAAAATTGATCAAATTCCTTAAATGACAGTTTCAGGAATGGGAAAAAAATGCCAGTGAACAAGCTTCTAGCAACCAGAAGCAATAAATAATAAGACTTAAATAATGTGGAGACAAAAGCGACGCCCATATTTTTTTAGCGCCAAATAAGACGCCCACATTATTTGGCGCCTAAATGCTTTTGGCGCCAAAAATGACGCCACATCCGGAACGCCGACACTTTTGACGCAAAAGAACGTCAAAAAATGACGCAACTTCCGGCGACACGTATGACGGAAAAAGAAAAAAATTTTGCGCCAAAAAAGTCCGCGCCAAGAATGACGCAATAAAATTAAGCATTTTCAGCCCCCGCGAGCCTAACAGCCCACAGGAAAAAAGTCAAATTTTTTAAGGTAAGAAAAAATGATTGATTCAAATGCATTATCCCAAATATGAAACTGACTGTCTGAAAATAAGGAATGTTGAACATCCTGAGTCAAGGCAAATAAATGTTTGAATACATATATTTAGAACTTTATAAAAAAGTGCCCAACCATAGCTTAGAGTGTCACAGAAAATAAGACTTACTTACCCCAGGACACTCATCTACATGTTTGTAGAAAGCCAAACCAGTACTGAAACGAAAATCAGCAGAGGTAATGGTATATATATATATAAGAGTATATCGTCGATCTGAAAAGGGAGGTAAGAGATGAATCTCTACGACCGATAACAGAGAACCTATGAAATAGACCCCGTAGAAGGAGATCATTGTATTCAAATAGGCAATACTCTTCTCACATCCCTCTGACATTCACTGCACGCTGAGAGGAAAACCGGGCTCCAACTTGCTGCGGAGCGCATATCAACGTAGAATCTAGCACAAACTTACTTCACCACCTCCATAGGAGGCAAAGTTTGTAAAACTGATTTGTGGGTGTGGTGAGGGGTGTATTTATAGGCATTTTAAGGTTTGGGAAACTTTGCCCCTCCTGGTAGGAATGTATATCCCATACGTCACTAGCTCATGGACTCTTGCTAATTACATGAAAGAAATACCTACGCCGGGACAAAAGAAAACACCTGCCTCAAAGGTTGACCCCCTGAGACCTCAGGGGCAGTCGCTCCCCCGGAGGGCTGAGCTGGACCAGGCGATCCCACGCCTGACGAGCCCCGGTTAACGGAAAACGGACAATATCGTAAGCACCCTCCCGGGAGGTGCGGATGCACCAGAGCCAAAGATATGACCATGCAGAACCATGTCGTAAACTCTGGTGGGAACAGGCCACACTCCCTAGAAGGATAAGTAGCGTTTGGGTTATCTGCACGCGTAGTAAGAGTTGGTGGTAGGGAACTAGTCTCGTGAGAAATAGAATCCCCAGAGACGGATGGCTCAGTGGGCACCCGATTCCCCGATCCCGAGGACCAGAGCACTCTAAAATGGCATTCGGAACATAACTGATGGGCATGTATCACCCGGGCCAATTCATATTCTTCACAAGAAGTAGAGTCTGAATCAGAGAGATCATCCCCCAAAAAAATCATAATCCTCCATAACTGGTTCACTGAATAAAAAATGGACCAATAAGAAAAATCTAAACGGCACCTTACATCCCAAATGGCTGGGGCACTCGCCACCTCCAGAGAACCAGACACCAGCGGACCAGGATTTCCCAGTCGCCACACGGTCAGGAAAGCGGAAATGAGGTCACAAGGTAAACCGTGCAGTCTATGCAAAAGCGCAACCGACCGCAAAGGCCACGTCACTAGACATAGGCCGTTATGTTCCAAAATAGCCATGAGCCAGAGCAACACTACACAGTAGCAGACAGAACCACATAACAAACATGATTATAAGCCCCTTTGTTCAATAACCTCCCTCAGGAGATATTAACCCTTGATTCCTAGATACAAAAAGGAGCCTCACTGAGACCCTATGTTAAAGTTATCCCCGAAAGGTTGTAGCCCCTCTCGGATAAACAGTTGTAATCACAATACATCTATGATAAAAGTAAAATGAAACGATCTTATCGGAATCTACGCCGTAGAACAGGAACACGGCCCTTCAAGTGTGACAGATAGTAGTGTCGCTTCTGCCATGGACTTGAGAGAAAAAAAGCAGGCAGCGAAACTCGTCAACGCTGATTGCTTGTGGAGCTGTTAATATGAGTCGGGATGGTTTCACAGAAAGACTCTCCCTGCATCTCTTGACTCTAACTTTCACCCAGGCTCTCACAGAGAGGCTGACAGGACTACTTAAAACTCCAGTCCCATGCCAAAGAGTACTACCCTCCATAAGAGACTATCAAAAACTTGACACTTTTCTGCCAACCTGCTGGGACGAAAAGCAAAGAATGACTGGGGGATGAGGGAAGTGGGGGAGGTATTTAAGCATTCAGCTGGGGTGTCTTTGCCTCCTCCTGGTGGCCAGGTTCTGAATTTCCAAAAGTAATGAATGCAGCTGTGGACTCTTTCCATTTATGAAGAAAATAACATGTTATGAGTCACACTGCATGGATCAAGTCCCTTTCTCATATCGTTGCTGACAATTGCTAGCTAGTAATCTTAACATGTGCAGTTATTATACTATATATCTTATGCTTCAACACATTTATCAATTGACGTTAAGTTGCCATGTCTGAGTCGTGGAAGCAACACTTCCCCTCATCTGTTTGTAGGTGATCTTGCACTATTGAATCTATTCATACTGAGTATATGATTTAGAACATATGAGTCAAAAAGCAACAAATTGCTAATTTAAAAGCCAGTTATATGCTATCTATAATATGGGTTGGTGAGCATCTCATCCCTGATTTATAGTAAAGTCACAAATTAATATTGTCTCAAAAAGGCAAAGTGGTTATTGCCAGTATAATTTTATATATATGGTTACTAGTGACTTATGTAACCGCTGTAGCGTAGTTATAATGTTGCCTGCCAACATAGGTTATCGACTAATTAAGCAAGTTGTGGGATAATAAATTAATACAATCTCACGCCAAGCTTGTAATGTCTACTAAATCAATATCTGGCACAACCCACATCAATACATATAAATCTAAAAAGGTAGATGGATACATCGGTACGCTCCTACCAATGTATCCATCTATCTTTTAGATTCATATGTATTTATGTGGTGTCTGGGTTGTGCCAGATATTGATTTAGTGGACATTACAAGCTTGGCGTGAGATTGTCTTAACAATTTATTATCACCATTGGGTGCATAAACGTTTGTTTTAGCATGATTTAACTGAATAACTTATAACATATCCCACAGCCACATTAGTGGTTTTTCATTGAAATCGGACCTGTTAACTCACAGCGTTCCCACAACTTGCTTAGTCGATATCCACTAGTTACTAACTATATATATATATATATATATATATATATATATATATATATATATTGACAAAACAGATCAGCACTCACCAACACTTTAACCACTCAGTGCACGGCCAAAAAGTAAATACAATAATGTATATTGCATAAGGGCAAGACCTGGTGATGATCCCTGTAGTCCCTCGCAAAGAAAGCCAGCACACGAGATTTAGAACACACCTTCCTTTAATGCAAAAAGTAGCATAACGTTTCAGCTCCCACTGGAGCTTTGATCACATGCAGCAGTTCATGAGAATAAGTCAGGCATAAAACACACACAAATAAACCCTTAAATACCCCCACCCACCAATCAAAATGCAACACCAAAAACCGCCAAATACAAAGATAATCACATCAGCTGTGTATTATGTCGGGCATGGACCGCAAGCGACAATGCGTGTCCATGGAAACTCAATAGCATATATCTCGCAATTGCGCATGCGTAAATGACGTAATAGCGCATGCGTGCGCAGTGACGTCATGGCGTCTAAGCGGGTTGTCATGGATACCATCAACAAAAAATAGGACAGCGGAAAAGCACCGCAATAACAAAGGCAATATCTAACCATCACCTTCACCCAAAAATAGGCATCAAGACAACACTGCGCATTGCCCACTATTATAAACACATAAAATCTATCAAAGACATTGCTGTACACCAACAAGCATATATCTAGTGAATGACGGAACTAAACAACCTGTATATAGGTTGCACACAAATTAAATTGCATATGATCAGTTAGTGAACCTAATTTTAAAAACAAAACAGCCATATTTATAGTTAGCCACCAGTATTTTAATGCATAAGTAATCTACTTATAAAAAAATGAGCTAAATATAGCCCCTAATATAGTCCGATCAGGACTTAGCTGTAAATTAGAATGAAATATGACAAATATATAGTGGCCACTAGAGAAATAACTAAACATATTTACAAAATTTTGCAGCGTGTATCTAGGGTATGGTAAAAACATCCATAATCAGATGAAAGGAAACCCACAGTCATTTATAGAAGCAGCTGTAATCAATGGACATATTTAAGCCTTTGGGTGCTATAGTGTCAAGTCGATAGATCCAACGGGATTCCATTTTTAGCAGAGCCTTGGCTCGATCACCCCCACGTCTACTCTTTGGTACGTGGTCAATTAGAATAGTCCTCAAAGTAGAGATAGAATGTCCCGCTTGAGCAAAGTGGTGTGCCACTGGCTGATCCGAGGTACCCTTATCCAAGGCCAATCGAATGGCTGTCTTATGATTGGCTAACCTCTCTCTGAAGGATGTAATGGTCTTACCCACATAGTATAGCGAGCAGGGGCAAATGATCACGTAGATCACATGATCAGAAGTGCACGTGAGCCGATGTCGTATATTGAAGATTTGGTTCGTATGTGGATGATGGAACCTATTCCCAACGATCATGCCATTGCAAGTGATGCAATTCCCCCACATCTATGACATCGCTTCTTCTTAGGGTGTTACCAAGTTTGACTTTGGTAGCTTGTGATGGGGTCGGTCTTCATCAAAATGTCACGAAGATTTCGTGCTCTCTTATAGACCAATCTTGGTGATGGTGTCTCTCCAAACGGTAAAGTGTTATCTGTTGACACAATCGGCCAGTGCTGTTTAATTACATCTTGTATCTTACGTGATGCTGGAGTGTAAGTGGTAATGAAATTCATACGTTGTTCAACCGGCTTGAGTGGTTTAGTTAATAGTGATTGTTGGCTGAGTGCTATTGCTTTATCACCTTGTTCCGTGATCAGCGATTCAGGATAGCCTCTGTCGATGAATTTCTGTGCCATTGCTTCTAATTGAAACTTCTTGTGGGTCTCCTCGGTGTTATTGCGTACGACCCGCAGGAGTTGAGATGAGCTTAACAGGAAATCGAAGAACGAAACAATAGAGTACAATTTGAGTTCACGTATTTTGTCTCAGGATGAGCTTTCACTACTCAATAAGGGTTTATCATTCATTCCTACCCCTAAACCTGATCTATTTGATATCCGTGTAGATGTACACCGTTTTCAGCGCCAGCTAAAACTCAAAGAGTTCTTTAAAAATAGTGCTGATTATGAACCAAAACCGTTTAAAGTTAAAAGTTCTTTTGAACCAATTATTACACATCCAACAATTAAAACATTTACACGCATGGTCAATACAGATATCAGTATGGATCAATCCAATTTGAGTAATACATGGGATAATCTCACCACAATGGAAAGAAGTGCCTTAAAAACTTTAACTGAAGATAGCACCATTGTGATCAGGCAAGCCGATAAGGGCGGTGCCATTGTGGTGTTAGATTATCACATGTATAGATGTGAAGCTCTCAGACAATTAGAGGATGGTACAACCTACCGTAAGATAACGTATAATCCTACCACTAAATTTAAAGAACAGGTTGACCAACTCTTGTGTATGTCTCTTGATGCAGGTTTTATTGATGAGGACACTTTTGGTTATTTGACGGTTGTAAACCCCATTAGTCCCATTCTGTACCTCTTACCCAAAATACACAAGAGTATGGTTAACCCACCAGGTCGCCCAATAGTGTCGGCGAGGGGCTCGCTTCTCCAGCCTCTCGCCGAATACATTGACTACTTCTTTCAACCTGTTGTTTCAATCAACTGGATCTTACCTGAAGGATTCCTCTGAACTAATACATCTCCTATCACAAATGGAGGACATCCAAATTGATGACATTTTAGTCACATTGGATGTCAAATTTATATACTATTATCCCACATTCACATGGGAAGGAGATGGTCAGGAGAATCCTATCTGGTAATCCTCATTACTGTGGCCCACCTGTGGAGTTCTTGTTGGAGCTTTTGGAGCTCTGTTTAGCCAAGAATTATTTCCGATTTGAAAAACAGAATTTATGCTTACCTGATAAATTACTTTCTCCAACGGTGTGTCCGGTCCACGGCGTCATCCTTACTTGTGGGAATATCTCTTCCCCAACAGGACATGGCAAAGAGTCCCAGCAAAGCTGGCCATATAGTCCCTCCTAGGCTCCGCCCACCCCAGTCATTCGACCGACGGACAGGAGGAAATATATATAGGAGAAACCATATGATACCGTTAGAGTATGTAGTTAGAGAAAATAATTCATCAGACCTGATTAAAAAACCAGGGCGGGCTGTGGACCGGACACACCGTTGGAGAAAGTAATTTATCAGGTAAGCATAAATTCTGTTTTCTCCAACATTGGTGTGTCCGGTCCACGGCGTCATCCTTACTTGTGGGTACCAATACCAAAGCTTTAGGACACGGATGAAGGGAGGGAGCAAATCAGGTTACCTAAACGGAAGGCACCACAGCTTGCAAAACCTTTCTCCCAAAAATAGCCTCCGAAGAAGCAAAAGTATCAAATTTGTAAAATTTGGCAAAAGTGTGCAGTAAAGACCAAGTCGCTGCCTTACATATCTGATCAACAGAAGCCTCGTTCTTGAAGGCCCATGTGGAAGCCACAGCCCTAGTGGAGTGAGCTGTGATTCTTTCAGGAGGCTGCCGTCCGGCAGTCTCATAAGCCAATCGGATGATGCTTTTAAGCCAAAAGGAAAGAGAGGAAGAAGTTGCTTTTTGACCTCTCCTTTTACCAGAATAGACGACAAACAGAGAAGATGTTTGTCTGAATTCATTTGTAGCTTCTAAGTAGAATTTTAGAGCACGGACTACATCTAAATTGTGTAGCAAACGTTCCTTCTTTGAAACTGGTTTCGGACACAAAGAAGGTACAACTATCTCCTGGTTAATATTCTTGTTGGAAACAACCTTTGGTAGAAAACCAGGCTTAGTACGCAAAACAACCTTATCTGAATGGAACACCAGATAGGGCGGAGTACACTGCAGAGCAGATAACTCTGAAACTCTTCTAGCAGAAGAAATAGCAAACAAAAACAAAACTTTCCAAGATAATAACTTAATATCTATGGAATGTAGAGGTTCAAATGGAACCCCTTGAAGAACTGAAAGAACTAGATTTAGACTCCAGGGAGGAGTCAAAGGTCTGTAAACAGGCTTGATCCTAACCAGAGCCTGAACAAATGCTTGAACATCTGGCACAGCTGCCAGTCGTTTGTGTAGTAAGACAGATAAAGCAGAAATCTGTCCCTTCAAAGAACTCGCAGATAATCCTTTATCCAAACCTTCTTGCAGAAAGGAAAGAATCTTAGGAATTTTTATCTTATTCCATGGGAATCCCTTGGATTCACACCAACAGATATATCTTTTCCATATTTTATGGTAAATCTTTCTAGTTACCGGTTTTCTGGCCTGAACTAGAGTATCTATCACAGAATCTGAAAACCCACGCTTTGATAGAATCAAGCGTTCAATCTCCAAGCCGTCAGCTGGAGGGAGACCAGATTTGGATGTTCGAATGGACCCTGAACAAGAAGGTCCTGTCTCAAAGGTAGCTTCCATGGTGGAACCGATGACATATTCACCAGGTCTGCATACCAAGTCCTGCGCGGCCACGCAGGAGCTATCAAGATCACCGAGGCCCTCTCCTGTTTGATCCTGGCTACCAGCCTGGGAATGAGAGGAAACGGTGGAAACACATAAGCTAGGTTGAAGGTCCAAGGTGCTACTAGTGCATCCACTAGAGTCGCCTTGGGATCCCTGGATCTGGACCCGTAGCAAGGAACCTTGAAGTTCTGACGAGACGCCATCAGATCCATGTCTGGAATGCCCCATAATTGAGTCAACTGGGCAAAGATCTCCAGGTGGAGTTCCCACTCCCCCGGATGGATAGTCTGACGACTCAGATAATCCGCTTCCCAGTTTTCCACACCTGGGATGTGGATCGCAGATAGATGGCAGGAGTGATCCTCGGCCCATTGTATTATTTTGGTCACTTCTTTCATCGCTAGGGAACTCCTTGTTCCCCCCTGATGATTGATATACGCAACAGTCGTCATGTTGTCTGATTGGAATCTTATGAATCTGGCCTTTGCAAGCTGAGGCCAAGCCCTGAGAGCATTGAATATCGCTCTTAGTTCCAGAATGTTTATCGGGAGAAGAGACTCTTCCCGAGACCATAGTCCCTGAGCTTTCAGGGATTCCCAGACCGCGCCCCAGCCCACTAGACTGGCGTCGGTCGTGACAATGACCCACTCTGGTCTGCAGAAGCTCATTCCCTGGGATAGATGGTCCAGGGTCAGCCACCAACGGAGTGACTCTCTGGTCTTCTGATCTACTTGAATCACTGGAGACAAGTCTGTATAGTCCCCATTCCACTGTTTGAGCATGCACAGTTGTAATGGTCTTAGATGAATTCGTGCAAAAGGAACTATGTCCATTGCTGCAACCATCAACCCTACTACTTCCATGCACTGAGCTATGGAAGGACGTGGAACAGAGTGAAGAACTTGACAAGTGCTTAGAAGTTTTGACTTTCTGACATCTGTCAGAAAAAACATAATTTATGTAAGAACTTACCTGATAAATTCATTTCTTTCATATTAGCAAGAGTCCATGAACTAGTGACGTATGGGATATACATTCCTACCAGGAGGGGCAAAGTTTCCCAAACCTTAAAATGCCTATAAATACACCCCTCACCACACCCACAATTCAGTTTAACGAATAGCCAAGAAGTGGGGTGATAAGAAAAAAGTGCGAAAGCATATAAAATAAGGAATTGGAATAATTGTGCTTTATACAAAAAAATCATAACCACCACAAAAAAGGGCGGGCCTCATGGACTCTTGCTAATATGAAAGAAATGAATTTATCAGGTAAGTTCTTACATAAATTATGTTTTCTTTCATGTAATTAGCAAGAGTCCATGAGCTAGTGACGTATGGGATAATGACTACCCAAGATGTGGATCTTTCCACACAAGAGTCACTAGAGAGGGAGGGATAAAATAAAGACAGCCAATTACTGCTGAAAATAATCCACACCCAAAATAAAGTTTAATGAAAAACATAAGCAGAAGATTCAAACTGAAACCGCTGCCTGAAGTACTTTTCTACCAAAAACTGCTTCAGAAGAAGAAAATACAACAAAATGGTAGAATTTGGTAAAAGTATGCAAAGAGGACCAAGTTGCCGCTTTGCAAATCTGATCAACCGAAGCTTCATTCCTAAACGCCCAGGAAGTAGAAACTGACCTAGTAGAATGAGCTGTAATCCTATGAGGCGGAGTCTTACCCGACTCAACATAGGCAAGATGAATTAAAGATTTCAACCAAGATGCCAAAGAAATGGCAGAAGTTTTCTGGCCTTTCTAAAACCAGAAAAGATAACAAATAAACTAGAAGTCTTTCGGAAAGACTTAGTAGCTTCAACATAATATTTCAAAGCTCTAATAACATCCAAAGAATGCAACGATTTCTCCTTAGAATTCTTAGGATTAGGACATAATGAAGGAACCACAATGTCTCTACTAATGTTGTTGGAATTCACAACTTAGGTAAAAATTCAAAAGAAGTTCGCAACACCGCCTTATCCTGATGAAAAATCAGAAAAGGAGACTCACAAGAAAGAGCAGATAATTCAGAAACTCTTCTGGCAGAAGAGATGGCCAAAAGGAACAAAACTTTCCAAGAAAGTAATTTAATATCCAATGAATGCATAGGTTCAAATGGAGGAGCTTGAAGAGCCCCCAGAACCAAATTCAAACTCCAAGGAGGAGAAATTGACTTAATGACAGGCTTTATACGAACCAAAGCTTGTACAAAACAATGAATATCAGGAAGAATAGCAATCTTTCTGTGAAAAAGAACAGAAAGAGCAGAGATTTGACCTTTCAAGGAACTTGCGGACAAACCCTTATCTAAACCATCCTGAAGAAACTGTAATATTCTCGGTATTCTAAAAGAATGCCAAGAAAAATGATGAGAAAGACACCAAGAAATACAAGTCTTCCAGACTCTATAATATATCTCTCTGGATACAGATTTACGAGCCTGTAACATAGTATTAATCACAGAGTCAGAGAAACCTCTTTGACCAAGAATCAAGCGTTCAATCTCCATACCTTTAAATTTAAGGATTTCAGATCCTGATGGAAAAAAGGACCTTGAGACAAAAGGTCTGGTCTTAACGGAAGAGTCCACGGTTGGCAAGAGGCCATCCGGACAAGATCCGCATACCAAAACCTGTGAGGCCATGCCGGAGCTACCAGCAGAACAAACGAGCATTCCTTCAGAATCTTGGAGATTACTCTTGGAAGAAGAACTAGAGGCGGAAAGATATAGGCAGGATGATACTTCCAAGGAAGAGATAATGCATCCACTGCCTCCGCCTGAGGATCCCGGGATCTGGACAGATACCTGGGAAGTTTCTTGTTTAGATGAGAAGCCATCAGATCTATTTCTGGAAGTTCCACATTTGAACAATCTGAAAAAATACCTCTGGGTGAAGAGACCATTCGCCCGGATGCAACGTTTGGCGACTGAGATAATCCGCTTCCAATTGTCCATACCTGGGATATGAACCGCAGAGATTAGACAGGAGCTGGATTCCGCCCAAACCAAAATTCGAGATACTTCTTTCATAGCCAGAGGACTGTGAGTCCCTCCTTGATGATTGATGTATGCCACAGTTGTGACATTGTCTATCTGAAAACAAATGAACAACTCTCTCTTCAGAAGAGGCCAAGACTGAAGAGCTCTGAAAATTGCACGGAGTTCCAAAATATTGATCGGAAATCTCACCTCCTGAGATTCCCAAACCCCTTGTGCCGTCAGATACCCCCACACAGCTCCCCAACCTGTAAGACTTGCATCTGTTGAGATTATAGTCCAGGTCGGAAGAACAAAGAAGCCCCCTGAACTAAACGATGGTGATCTGTCCACCATGTCAGAGAGTGTCGTAAAATCGGTTTAAAGATATTAATTGAGATATCTTTGAGTAATCCCTGCACCATTGGTTCAGCATATAGAGCTGAAGAGGTCGCATGTGAAAACGAGCAAAGGAGATCGCATCTGATGCGGCAGTCCTAAGACCCAACATATCCATGCATAAGGCTACCAAAGGGAATGATTGTGACTGAAGGTTTTGACAAGCTGCTATCAATGTTAAACTTCTCCTGTCTGACAAGGACAGAGTCATAGACACTGAATTTATCTAGAAACCTAAAAAGGTTACCCTTGTCTGAGGAATCAATGAACTGATTGGTAAATTGATCCTTCAACCATGAACTTGAAGAAACAACACAAGTCGATTCGTATGAGATTCTTCGAAAATGAGAAGACTGAGCAAGTACCAAGATATCGTCCAAATAAGGAAATACCAAAACCCTATTCTCTGATTACAGAAAGAAGGGCACCGAGAACCTTTGAAAAAAATTCTTGGAACTGAGGCTAGGCCAAACGGTAGAGCCACAAAACTGGTAATGCTTGTCTAAAAAGAGAATCTCAGACACTAAAAGTGATCTGGATGAATCGGAATATGCAGATACACATCCTGTAAATCTATTGTAGACATATAATGCCCTTGCTAAACAAAAGGCAGGATAGTCCTACAGTAACCATCTTGAATGTTGGTATCCTAACATAACGATTCAATAATGATAGATCCGGAACTGGTCTGAAGGAATTGACCTTCTTTGGTACAATGAAGAGATAAAATAAAACCCCAGCCCCTGTTCCAGAACTGGAACTGGCATAAATACTCCAGCCAACTCTAGATCTGAAACACATTTCAGAAATGCTGAGCCTTTGCTGTGTTAACTGGGACACGGGAAAGAAAAGAATCTCTTAGCAGGAGGCCTTAACTTGAAGCCAATTCTATACCTTTCTGAAACAATGTTTCTGAAATCAGAGATTAAGAACGGAATTGATCCAAATTTCTTTGAAGAAAACGTAATCTGCCCCATACCAGCTGAGCTGGAATAAGGGCCGCACCTTCATAGGTACTTAGGAGCTGGCTATAGGTTTCTATAAGGCTTGGATATATTCCAAACTGGAAATAGTTTCCAAACTGATACCGCTCCTGAGGATGAAGGATCAGGCTTTTGTTCCTTGTTGTGAGGAAAGGAACGAAAATGATTATTTACCCTGGAAAGAAAGGGAAAGCAAAGTTGACTTAGAAGACATGTCAGCATTCCAAGTTTAATCCATAAAGCTTTTCTAGCTAAAATAGCTAGAGACATATACCTGACATCAACTCTAATGATATCAAAAGATGGTATCACCAATAAAATTATTAGCATGTTATAGAATAATAATAATGCTATAAAATTATGATCTGTTACTTGTTGCGCTAAAGCTTCTAACCAAAAAGTTGAAGCTGCAGCAACATCCGCTAAAAATATAGCAGGTCTAAGAAGATTACCTGAACATAAGGAAGCTTTTCTTAGAAAGGATTCAATTTTCCTATCTAAAGGATCCTTAAATTAAGTACTATCTGCCGTAGGAATAGTAGTACATTAGCAGGAGTAGAGACAGCCCCATAACCTTAGGGATTTTTGTCCCAAAAAACTCTAATCTGTCAGATGGCACAGGATATAATTTGCTTAAACGTCTAGAAGGAGTAAATAAATTACCCAAATTATTCCATTCCCTGGAAATTACTTCAGAAATAGCATCAGGGAGATAAAACACTTCTGGAATAACTACAGGAGATTTAAAACCTTATTTAAACGTTTACATTTAGTATCAAGAGGACCAGAATCCTCTATTTCTAATGCAAATAACACTTCTTTAAGTAAAGAACGAATAAATTCCATCTTGAACAAATACAAAGATTTATCAGCATCAACCTCTGAGACAGAAACCTCTGAACCAGAAGAACCATTATCAGTATCAGAATGATGATGTTCATTTAAAAATTCATCTGAAAAAAGAGAAGTTTTAAAAGACTTTTATGTATACTAGAAGGAGAAATAACAGACATAGCCTTCTTAATGGATTTAAAAAATAAAATCTCTTATGTTATCAGGAACACTCTGAAAATTAGATGTTGACGGAACAGCAACAGGTAATGTAACAGTACTAAAGGAAATTTTATCTGCATTAATAAGTTTGACATGACATGCAATACAAATAACAGCTGGAGAAACAGATACCAAAAGTTTATAGCAGATACACTTAACTTGGTAGCTCCAGCACTGTGCAGTGATTTTCCTGAAGTTTCTTCTGACTCAGTTGCAACGTGGAACATCTTGCAATATGTAAAAGAAAAAACAACATATAAAGCAAAATTGATCAAATTCCTTAAATGACAGTTTCAGGAATGGGAAAAAAATGCCAGTGAACAAGCTTCTAGCAACCAGAAGCAATAAATAATGAGACTTAAATAATGTGGAGACAAAAATGACGCCCATATTTTTTAGCGCCAAAAAAGACGCCCACATTATTTGGCGCCTAAATGCTTTTGGCGCCAAAAATGACGCCACATCCGGAACGCCGACATTTTTGACGCAAAAAAACGTCAAAAAATGACGCAACTTCCGGCGACACGTATGACGCCGGAAACATTTTTGCGCCAAAAAAGTCCGCGCCAAGAATGACGCAATAAAATGAAGCATTTTCTGCCCCCGCGAGCCTAACAGCCCACAGGGAAAAAGTCAAATTTTTTAAGGTAAGAAAAAATGATTGAAACAAATGCATTTATCCCAAATATGAAACTGACTGTCTGAAAAATAAGGAAAGTTGAACATTCTGAGTCAAGGCAAATAAATGTTTGAATACATATATTTAGAACTTTATAAATAAAGTGCCCAACCATAGCTTAGAGTGTCACAGAAAATAAGATTTACTTACCCCAGGACACTCATCTACATGTTTGTAGAAAGCCAAACCAGTACTGAAACGAGAATCAGCAGAGGTAATGGTATATATAAGAGTATATCGTCGATCTGAAAAGGGAGGTAAGAGATGAATCTCTACGACCGATAACAGAGAACCTATGAAATAGACCCCGTAGAAGGAGATCACTGCATTCAAATAGGCAATACTCTCCTCACATCCCTCTGACATTCACTGCACGCTGAGAGGAAAACCGGGCTCCAACTTGCTGCGGAGCGCATATCAACGTAGAATCTAGCACAAACTTACTTCACCACCTCCATAGGAGGCAAAGTTTGTAAAACTGAATTGTGGGTGTGGTGAGGGGTGTATTTATAGGCATTTTAAGGTTTGGGAAACTTTGCCCCTCCTGGTAGGAATGTATATCCCATACGTCACTAGCTCATGGACTCTTGCTAATTACATGAAAGAAATCCTCATTTCTAAGGAGTCTATTATTGTTCCCAAGAAGGGAACTCTTGTTGACTGAGACAGAGAACTCTTTTCTATGTTCACCTTCCATCCGTGAGATCTGAGAAAGGCCAGAACGATGTCTGTATGAGCCTTTGCTTTTGAAAGGGACGACGCTTGTATTAGAATGTCGTCCAAGTACGGTACTACTGCAATGCCCCTCGGTCTTAGAACCGCTAGAAGGGACCCGAGTACCTTTGTGAAAATCCTTGGAGCAGTGGCTAACCCGAATGGGAGGGCCACAAACTGGTAATGTTTGTCCAGAAAGGCGAACCTTAGGAACTGATGATGTTCTTTGTGGATAGGAATATGTAGGTACGCATCCTTTAGACCCACGGTAGTCATAAATTGACCTTCCTGGATAGTGGGTAGAATCGTTAGAATGGTTTCCATTTTGAACGATGGTACCCTGAGAAATTTGTTTAGGATCTTTAAATCCAGAATTGGTCTGAAGGTTCCCTCTTTTTTGGGAACTACGTTGGAGAAAGTAATTTATCAGGTAAGCATAAACTCTGTTTTCTCCAACATAGGTGTGTCCGGTCCACGGCGTCATCCTTACTTGTGGGAACCAATACCAAAGCTTTAGGACACGGATGAAGGGAGGGAGCAAATCAGGTTACCTAAACGGAAGGCACCACAGCTTGCAAAACCTTTCTCCCAAAAATAGCCTCCGAAGAAGCAAAAGTATCAAATTTGTAAAATTTGGCAAAAGTGTGCAGTGAAGACCAAGTCGCTGCCTTACATATCTGGTCAACAGAAGCCTCGTTCTTGAAGGCCCATGTGGAAGCCACAGCCCTAGTGGAGTGAGCTGTGATTCTTTCAGGAGGCTGCCGTCCGGCAGTCTCATAAGCCAATCGGATAATGATTTTAAGCCAAAAGGAAAGAGAAGTAGAAGTCGCTTTTTGACCTCTCCTTTTACCAGAATAAACAACAAACAAGGAAGATGTTTGTCTGAAATCTTTAGTAGCCTCTAAATAGAATTTTAGAGCACGGACTACATCCAAATTGTGTAACAAACGTTCCTTCTTTGAAACTGGATTCGGACACAAAGAAGGTACAACTATCTCCTGGTTAATATTTTTGTTGGAAACAACTTTCGGAAGAAAACCAGGCTTAGTACGCAAAACCACCTTATCTGCATGGAACACCAGATAGGGCGGAGAACACTGCAGAGCAGATAACTCTGAAACTCTTCTAGCAGAAGAAATTGCAACCAAAAACAAAAATTTCCAAGATAATAACTTAATATCTACGGAATGTAAGGGTTCAAACGGAACCCCTTGAAGAACTGAAAGAACTAGATTTAGACTCCAGGGAGGAGTCAAAGGTCTGTAAACAGGCTTGATTCTAACCAGAGCCTGAACAAATGCTTGAACATCTGGCACAGCTGCCAGCTTTTTGTGAAGTAAAACAGATAAAGCAGAGATCTGTCCCTTCAGAGAACTTGCAGATAATCCTTTCTCCAAACCTTCTTGTAGAAAGGATAGACCCTAGTACCTTTGTGAAAATCCTTGGGAGCAGTGGCTAATCCGAATGGAAGTGCCACAAACTGGTAATGCTTGTCCAGAAAAGCGAACCTTAGGAACTGATGATGTTCCTTGTGGATAGGAATATGTAGGTACGCATCCTTTAAATCCACGGTAGTCATAAATTGATTTTCCTGGATAGTAGGTAGGATCGTTCGAATAGTTTCCATTTTGAACGATGGTACCCTGAGAAATTTGTTTAGGATCTTTAGATCCAAAATTGGTCTGAATGTTCCCTCTTTTTTGGGAACTATGAACAGGTTGGAATAAAAACCCATCCCTTGTTCTCTTATTGGAACAGGATGAATCACTCCCATCTTTAACAGGTCTTCTACACAATGTAAGAACGCCTGTCTTTTTATTTGGTTTGAAGATAATTGAGACCTGTGGAACCTTCCCCTTGGGGGTAGTTCCTTGAATTCCAGGAGATAACCTTGAGAAACTATTTCTAGCGCCCAAGGATCCTGAACATCTCTTGCCCAAGCCTGAGCAAAGTGAGAAAGTCTGCCCCCCACCAGATCCGGTCCCGGATCGGGGGCCATCCCTTCATGCTGTTTTGGTAACAGTGGTAGGCTTCTTGGCCTGCTTACCCTTGTTCCAGCCTTGCATTGGTCTCCAGGCTGGTTTGGGTTGTGAAGTATTACCCTCTTGCTTAGAGGATGTAGAATTAGAGACTGGTCCGTTTCTGCGAAAGGGACGAAAATTAGGCTTATTTTTAGCCTTAAAAGACCTATCCTGTGGGAGGGCGTGGCCCTTTCCCCCAGTGATGTCTGAAATAATCTCTTTCAAATCAGGTCCAAATAATGTTTTACCCTTGAAAGGGATGTTAAGCAATTTTGTCTTGGAAGACACATCCGCTGACCAAGACTTTAGCCAAAGCGCTCTGCGCGCGCCACGATAGCAAACCCTGAATTTTTCGCCGCTAATCTAGCTAATTGCAAAGCGGCATCTAAAATAAAAGAGTTAGTCAATTTAAGTGCTTGAACTCTGTCCATAACCTCCTCATACGAAGATTCTTTATTGAGCGACTTTTCTAGTTCCTCGAACCAGAAACACGCTGCCGTAGTGACAGGAACAATGCATGAAATTGGTTGTAGAAGGTAACCTTGCTGAACAAAAATCTTTTTAAGCAAACCCTCTAATTTTTTATCCATAGGATCTTTGAAAGCACAACTATCTTCGATAGGAATAGTAGTGCGTTTGTTTAGAGTAGAAACCGCCCCCTCGACCTTGGGAACTGTCTGCCATAAGTCCTTTCTGGGGTCGACTATAGGAAATAATTTCTTAAATATAGGGGGGGGGACAAAAGGTATGCCGGGCCTTTCCCACTCTTTATTTACTATGTCCGCCACCCGCTTGGGTATAGGAAAAGCGTCGGGGGGCACCGGAACCTCTAGGAACTTGTCCATCTTACATAATTTCTCTGGAATGACCAAATTGTCACAATCATCCATAGTAGATAACACCTCCTTAAGCAGTGCGCGGAAATGTTCTAATTTAAATGTCACAACATCAGGTTCAGCTTGTTGAGAAATTTTTCATGAATCTGAAATTTCCCCATCTGACAAAACCTCCCTCATGGCCACTTCAGATTGGTGTGAGGGTATGACAGAACAATTATCATCAGCGCCCTCCTGCTCTTCAGTGTATAAAACAGAGCAATCGCGCTTTCTCTGATATGCAGGCATTTTGGATAAAATATTTGCTATGGAGTTATCCATTACAGCCGTCAATTGTTGCATGGTAATAAGCATTGGCGCGCTAGATGTACTAGGGGCCTCCTGCGTGGGCAAAACTGGTGTAGACACAGTAGGAGATGATGTAGTATCATGTCTACTCCCCTCATCTGAGGAATCATCTTGGGCAATTTCATTATCTGTGGCAGTACTGTCCTTACTTTGTTTGGACGCTATGGCACAATTATCACACAATTTTGAATGGGGAGACACATTGGCTTTCATAAATATAGAACATAGCTTATCAGAAGGCACAGACATGTTAAACAGGCTTAAACTTGTCAATAAAGCACAAAAAACGTTTTAAAACAAAACCGTTACTGTCTCTTTAAATTTTAAACAGAGCACACTTTATTACTGAATATGTGAAAAAAGCATGAAGGAATTGTTCACCACAGTGTCTTAAAGCCTTAAAAGTATTGCATACCAATTTTCAGAGCTTTAACCCTTAAAATAACGGAACCGGAGCCGTTTACAAATTTAACCCCTATACAGTCCCAGCTACAGCCTTTGCTGTGACTTTACCAAGCCCAGAGAGGAATACGATACCAAAAGACGCCTTCTAGAAACTTTTCCAACTACTTTCAGGTCCTCACACATGCATCTGCATGTCTTGCTCTCAAAAACAACTGCGCAGTAATGGCACGAAAATGAGGCTCAGCCTACAACTGGGAAGGCCCTCCCTGACTGGAAAAGGTGTCTAACATAGTGCCTGACGTTAAAAAACGTTCCCCAAGTTTATAAGTGTGAATTATCAGCATAAACATGTATAAAATGTCCAAATAAAGCAATCGATTTAGCCCATAAAAGTGTCTACCAGTATTATAGCCCATATTAAGCCCTTTTTTCTGTTTGAAACTAAGAAAATGGCTTACCGGTCCCCATGAGGGGAAATGACAGCCTTCCAGCATTACACAGTCTTGTTAGAAATATGGCTAGTCATACCTTAAGCAGAAAAGTCTGCTAACTGTTTCCCCCAACTGAAGTTACTTCATCTCAACAGTCCTATGTGGAAACAGCAATCGATTTTAGTTACTGTCTGCTAAAATCATCTTCCTCTCACAAACAGAAATCTTCATCCTTTTCTGTTTCAGAGTAAATAGTACATACCAGCACTATTTTAAAATAACAAACTCTTGATAGTAGAATAAAAAAACTACAACTAAACACCACATACTCTTAACCATCTCCGTGGAGATGTTGCCTGTGCAACGGCAAAGAGAATGACTGGGGTGGGTGGAGCCTAGGAGGGACTATATGGCCAGCTTTGCTGGGACTCTTTGCCATTTCCTGTTGGGGAAGAGATATTCCCACAAGTAAGGATGACGCCGTGGACCGGACACACCAATGTTGGAGAAATACATTTTATTTGCAAATACTTGGAACGGCCATGGGCTCTAATATGGCCCCGTCCTATGCAAATATCTACATGTCCATGTATGAACAGGAGAATGTTTTCTTGGCTGAACAGGGCTCCATCAGGTTCTTCAAGCGCTACATTGACGATGTCTTTATGCTTTGGAGAGGTGACAAAGTCTTTAACCTCATGGTTCAATAACCTTAATGGTCTAAATTCTACTGTACGGTTCAAGATGGACCTTAATGATGATTGTATACATTTTTTGGACCTTGAGATATATATAAAAAGGATACACCATCTGGCCTTAGACTCTTTACTAAACTGTATAATAAACCTACAGTTAAAAACTCAATCCTCCATTATAATAGTTTCCATCCATCTTTTCAAAAAAAGGGGGTAAGCTCATCTCAACTCCTGCGGGTCGTACGCAATAACACAGAGGAGACCCACAAGAAGGTTAAATTAGAAGCAATGGTACAGAAATTCATCGACAGAGGCTATCCTGAATCGCTGATAACGGAACAAGGTGATAAAGCAATAGCACTCAGCCAACAATCACTATTAACTAAACCACTCAAGCCGGTTCAACAACGTATGAATTTCATTACCACTTACACTCCAGCATCACGTAAGATACAAGATGTAATTAAACAGCACTGGCCGATTGTGTCAACAGATAACACTTTACCGTTTGGAGAGACACCATCACCAAGATTGGTCTATAAGAGAGCACGAAATCTTTGTGACATTTTGATGAAGACCGACCCCATCACAAGCTACCAAAGTCAAACTTGGTAACACCCTAAGAAGAAGCGATGTCATAGATGTGGGAATTGCATCACTTGCAATGGCATGATCGTTGGGAATAGGTTCCATCATCCACATACGAACCAAATCTTCAATATACGACATCGGCTCACGTGCACTTCTGATCATGTGATCTACATGAACCTTTGCCCCTGCTCGCTATACTATGTGGGTAAGACCATTACATCCTTCAGAGAGAGGTTAGCCAATCATAAGACAGCCATTCGATTGGCTTTGGATAAGGGTACCTCGGATCAGCCAGTGGCACGCCACTTTGCTCAAGCGGGACATTCTATCTCTACTTTGAGGACTATTCTAATTGACCACGTACCAAAGAGTAGACGTGGGGGTGATCGAGCCAAGGCTCTGCTAAAAATGGAATCCCGTTGGATCTATCGACTTGACACTATAGCACCCAAAGGCTTAAATATGTCCATTGATTACAGCTGCTTCTATAAATGACTGTGGGTTTCCTTTCATCTGATTATGGATGTTTTTACCATACCTTAGATACACGCTGCAAAATTTTGTAAATATGTTTAGTTATTTCTCTAGTGGCCACTATATATTTATAATGTCATATTTCATTCTAATTTACAGCTAAGTCCTGATCGGACTATATTAGAGGCTATATTTAGCTCATTTTTTATAAGTAGATTACTTATGCATTAAAATACTGGTGGCTAACTATAAATATGGCTGTTTTGTTTTTAAAATTAGGTTCACTAACTGATCATATGCAATTTAATTTGTGTGCAACCTATATACAGGTTGTTTAGTTCCGTCATTCACTAGATATATGCTTGTTGGTGTACAGCAATGTCTTTGATAGATTTTATGTGTTTATAATAGTGGGCAATGCGCAGTGTTGTCTTGATGCCTATTTTTGGGTGAAGGTGATGGTTAGATATTGCCTTTGTTATTGCGGTGCTTTTCCGCTGTCCTATTTTTTGTTGATGGTATCCATGACAACCCGCTTAGACGCCATGACGTCACTGCGCACGCATGCGCTATTACGTCATTTACGCATGCGCAATTGCGAGATATATGCTATTGAGTTTCCATGGACACGCATTGCCGCTTGCGGTCCATGCCCGACATTATAATACACAGCTGATGTGATTATCTTTGTATTTGGCGGTTTTTGGTGTTGCATTTTGATTGGTGGGTGGGGGTATTTAAGGGTTTATTTGTGTGTGTTGTTTTATGCCTGACTTATTCTCATGAACTGCTGCATGTGATCAAAGCTCCAGTGGGAGCTGAAACGTTATGCTACTTTTTGCATTAAAGGAAGGTGTGTTGTTCTAAATCTTGTGTGCTTACTTTCTTTGCGAGGGACTACAGGGATCATCACCAGGTCTTGCCCTTATGATATATATATATATATATATATATATATATATATATATATATATACATACATACATACATACACACACACACACATACTGGCAATAATCCACTTCGGCTTTTTGAGACAATATTAATTTGTGACTTTACTACTATAAATCAAGGATGAGACGCTCACCAACCCATATTATAGATTGCATATAACTGGCTTTTAAATTAGCAATTTGTTGCTTTATGACTCATATGTTCAAAATCAAATACTCAGTATGAATAGATTCAATAGTGCAAGATCACCTGCAAACAGATGAGGGGAAGTGTTACATCCACGACTCAGACATGGCAACTTAACGTCAATTGACACGTGTTGAAGCAATATATAAAAAAAAATATATATATATATATATAGTATAATAACTGCACACTTTAAGATTGTCAGCAACGATATGAGAAAGGGACTTGATCCATGCAATGTGACTCAACACGTTATTTTATAACTTGAATACGAATGTCACAAGAAACACTTCCTTTTACTAGTTGATTCTGACAACGCCGTTACTGCTATCAATATCACGTATGTGATTAATTACCTCGTTGCTAACACGTGTCAGCGCTATAAATGCAATATATTTTTTTTTACCAGCAAGACCACAAGACTACCACATAAGAGTATATTAGCCTAATAGTAGTTGCACTTTCCAATCCATATGCATTATTGTAACACATCTAGCTTGGTACCTTTTCAAACTGCTGGAACACAGAATTTTCAATACTTTATTATGTGAGCTTATTAATGTATTTGGTTACTTGCAGGAGGTAGAGGATGACACTTACATTAAGGCTATATATATTGTTCATTCATACCTCCTGTATATATATTATCACATTGCCAAGATCTTGGTTTTTTTTTTTAATAGTTTATGACCCTATTTTAACATTTAATTTCAATAAAGGTTATGTTTTAACCCTTTTTGGTAACTCCTGCCTACTAGTCTGGGCCCAGAGTGCTATACATGCATCTGTTTTTGTGGAATTTCCTTTTTTCCACTACTTTTCTTGTTTTGACCCTTATTACTTCACCAGGTATACTATACCAGCATCTGATATCCTATATAGGGGGAAAGACTTAATAGTGCCATTGTTTACTTGTTTTTGTTCATACAAGTCCCCTGGCTATGCTGTACTTGTGACAGAGTACCTACAAATAGTCTCTTGGTAAAGTCACTTACCTTACGCAGCACTCCTTCACTGTCTTAAGCGGTATGTCAAATCCACATCAATGTAGCTGCAGCAGTATGCAGTAGAGCCCATCCAGTGTAGGTATCTATTACCACAGAGGATTGAAGTAGGGGAATACCTGCATCCCTCAGGGGGAGGCTAAGGATGAGTCCCCATGACGACTGAGGGTAGTTATGAGTGAAGTCCCATTAGGAATACCCGGTTATGTGAGCAGTATTTCCCTATGTCCCTGATTAATTTGTGAATGATACTTCCTAGGAAGTCTGTGTCTTACATAGGTCTGAGCTCCCAAATTTAAATCTATAAGCAAGTCACTGGAAACGGCTCTATTTTCAACCAACTCTTACTAGGCCAAGAACAATACAAAGATAGATGGGAGGGATTTAAAGCTCCTGCATGGGTTCTCTACGTCCTCCTGGTGGCAGGAAATATATCTCATATTATTGGGAACTGTGGATTATTATTATTTTATTTGTATAGCGCCACCAAATTCCAGCGCTATATAACCATCGTTTTACAAAAGAATTTTTTTTTTAATTCATGTTACTTAAAATAACCAGTCTCCTACAAAATGAATAATAAACTCCTTAATATTAAGACATATGACAATAACTAAGATACTTTGCAACATCTAAAAAAGTGGAGCAATAGCACTATGTATAAAAAAAGTCCACAGTTCATCTTCGGAGTTTCAGTATTTTAGTTCACAATATAAGGACTCCATGCCAGATCAACTAATGTGATTATATCATAAGTTTCTACCTTGCAGCAGTCAAAATAAGACCCATTTCAAGCATGGAAAACCGAATACCATATTACCCAGACCTTCCCATCATTTTGGGTAGCTATAGATGATCAATATAACCAGATTTATTTCCCAAAACATAGCTTGTCGTATAAGTTATTGGCACGTATAAGCAGATTAGTAGCAATTACTCCCATCTTGAATCCAAAAACAAAAATGTATGTTTACCTGATAAATGTATTTCTTTCTTGACACAGACAACAGATCATCATCAATTACTGTTGGGGAATATCACTCTTGGCCAGCAGGAGACGGCAAAGAGCACCACAGCAGAGCTGTTAAGTATCACTTCCCTTCCCACAAACCCCAGTCATTCGACCAAAGAAAAGGAGAGAAAGGAAATAAAGTGCAGAGGTGCCTGAGGTTTATGTAAAACATCCTGTCTAAAAAAAAAAAACCAACAAAACAGGGAGGGCCGTGGGACTCACTGTGTCAAGAAAGACATCAGGTAAACAAACTGTTTTCTTTCTAATGACACGAGTCCATGGGTCATCATTACTGCTGGGAATCAATACCCAAGCTAGAGGACACATGATACGGGAGGAACAAGACAGGTAACCTAAAAAGAAGGCACCAGTTTGAAACCCTTTCTCCCAAAAGGAACTACCACCGGGGCCAAAGTATCAAATTTATAAACTTAAGAAAAAGATCAAAGGAGGCCAAAACGCCACCCTACAATCTGTTCTATAAAGGCCTCTTTCTTGAAGGCCCAAGAAGCAAAACCCCGTCCTAGCGGAGAGATCTGTAATTTTCTCAGCAGGCTGCTGTCCAGCAGGCTCATAAGCCCTACAAAGAACACTTCTCAACCAAAGAGAAGAAGTGGCAGAAGCTGTCTGGCCTTTATGACTATACAGAAAAACAACAAACAAAACATAAGACTGACGAAGACCTTTGTAGCCTGTAGATAAAATTTAAGGGCCCTCACAAACATCTAAGTTGTGTAATGGACATTCTCATGAGAAGGATTAGTACCGAAAGGAGGAAAATCAAAGTTCTTGATTAAAATCTGTCTGAACCAACCTTAGGACAAAGAACTGCCTTATCTGTCTGACATACAAGATAAGGAAAAACACTGCAAGCTGAGAGTTCGGAAACCCTCTGAGCAGAAGAAAAAAAAAAAAACAGAACAAGAAACTTTCCAAGTTAACGTAAAACCTATGGAAAGCATAGGCTCAAACAGAGCCTGAAGAAAAACCTTAACAAGGTTAAGGCTCCAAGGGAGCAACTAATTTAAACACAGTCCTGATATGGACCAGGACCTGAAAAAGGATTGTAAATGCGGCACGACTGCCAGACGCTTGTTCTTTTTAATGAACGGTACCCATGGTTAGATTCAAACTCTTGACCATTTACTTGCAAGTCTGGTATGCTATGACAGAGCATTCTCAAGGCCTAAAAGGAGAGAATTTTTTTTTGGATTCTTGGGATACTGACATATCTTATAGAAAAACCCTCCTAGAGAGATATCCAGGAGTCTGAATAGTTAAGCTAAAACCAAGCGTTCAATCTCCAAGGAGTCAGCGTCAGAGAAACTAAATTTGGATGAAGGAAGGACCCCTGAAGCAGAGGACCCTACCACAGCAAAAGCTTTCCACAGAGGTAAAGACAACATCTATACTAGATCCGCTTACCAGATCCTATGATTACTCGCGGAAGGAGAACAAGAGAAAGAGGATATGCTAACCTGAAGTTCCATGGAACTGCCAAAACATCTATGAGAAAGGCTTGAGGATCTCTTGACCTTGACCCATACTTGGAAACTCTGTTTTTTGATGAGACCAAATCAGAACTAATTCTAGTAACCCCTATTTGGTAGTTAACCTGGAGAAACTTCCAGATGGAGTCCAAACTCCCCTGGATGGGAAGTCTGTCTGCTTTCCATTTGTCCACTGCAGAAATGTGGAAGGCAGATAGACAGTAACTAAGCTCCTGCCCACAGAAAAAACTGAAACCCTTCCATCATGACTAAGGAACTCAGAAATCCTCCCTAGAAGATAATGAAAGCCACAGAGGCTAGGTTGGCTGACTGGAACCCAAGAAACGGGGCTGAAGACAACCAAGGCCAAACATCAGTGCATTATAAAATCTCTCTCAACTTCAAAATAATGAAGGGGAGAACCGACTTCTCCCAGGACCAAAGTCCCTGCACCTTCAACGAGTCCCAGACTCCTCCCCAGCCCAGCAGGCCAGAAAGGGCTCTGAAGCATGAGACCTGAGAACCACCACGGAAAGACTGTCGACAGAACCAAATTCTCTGAGACAATCCCCAATCCAACGTCTGAGCATGCGCAACTGCAAAACTCTCAAACGGTATTGAGCAATGGCACCACCATCAGACCAATCACCTCCATACAGAGATTGCCGAACAGAAACTGAAAAGAGAGGCTAGAGGAAGGCTTTGGCTTATCTCACCTCAGTCAGACAGAGGGAATCAAATATCCCTAAGCTTACTACCCTTGTAGCTGGAACAAGGAAGCTCCTTCCCAGCTCCACTACCATTCGTGGCACTAAAGAAAGACAATAAAAACCTCCGAATGAGATCTTGCATGTAGACCGATGGCGCCCAAACCAAAAAGGACATCCAGGAGGGATGCCCCTGCAAATCCCGGAACCGGATTGCAGCCCAGAAAAGAAACACCGGGAGCTGTGGCAAGGCCACTGAGAACTACAAACTACAATAGTGTGGCCGGAAAAACAAAAACAGATTATTTTATGGGAACATAAGGGTACGCATTCTTAAGGTTTAAGGTCATTGTAAAGCGACCCTCATGAACTCAGAAGAATGAAGCGAATAGTCTTCATCTAGAACGGTACTCTGAGAAACTTGGCTAGACATTTACTGTCTAAAGTAGGACAAAAGTTTCTTCTTTCACAAACAGCATGGAAAAGAAACTAAACCCTGTTCCCAAACTGAAATAGTAACAATTACTCCCATGGTGGAAGATCCTGAACACATATCAAGAATGCCTCATCGTATCTGGATTACAGATAATCTTGAAAGGTGGAGCCTGTTCCTGGGAGGAGTTGAATTCCAATTCGTAACCCTGGACTACAATACTACAGCCCTCTAGGGATCTAGGACCTGTCGTATACAGGCATGAGAAAAACTGAGATAGACTGCCCCCCACAGGATCCGATCCTGGCTAAGGGACAACCCTACATGCTAAATGAGTGTAAGCTGCAGCTTTCTATAATTAATTTCCCCTAATCAAAGACTGACTGGGTTTTCAAGATGACTAACTGCTCCTACTTGGGAGACAAAGGGGGAAGACTTCCTGAAGTTACAAAGGAAAAAAAAAAGAAGGATTGGTCTCAACCAGAATAGCAATGGCCCCTACTACTTTAAACACCATGTGCCATGAAAACATAATTTATGTAAGAACTTACCTGATAAATGAATTTCTTTCATATTGGCAAGAGTCCATGAGGCCCACCCTTTTTATGGTGGTTATGATTTTTTGTATAAAGCACAATTATTTCCAAATTTCTTTTGTTGATGCTTTCTACTCCTTTCTTTATCACCCCACTGCTTGGCTATTCGTTAAAGAAAGGAGTAGAAAGCATCAACAAAAGAAATTTGGAAATTGTGCTTTATACGAAAAATCATAACCACCATAAAAAGGGTGGGCCTCATGGACTCTTGCCAATATGAAAGAAATGAATCGGGTAAGTTCTTACATAAATTATGTTTTCTTTCATGTAATTGGCAAGAGTCCATGAGCTAGTGATGTATGGGATAGCAAAACCCAAGATGTGGATCTCCACTCAAGAGTCACTAGAGTGAGGGAATAAATTAAAAACAGCCATTTTTCGCTGAAAAGATTAATCCACAATCCAAAAAAACAATTTATGCTTACCTGATAAATTTATTTCTCTTGTAGTGTATTCAGTCCACGGATCATCCATTACTTATGGGATATATTCCCTTCCCAACAGGAAGTTGCAAGAGGATCACCCAAAGCAGAGCTGCTATATAGCTCCACCCCTCCACGTCATATCCAGTCATTCGACCGAAACAAGACAAGAAAGGAGAAACCATAGGGAGCAGTGGTGACTGGAGTTCTAATTAAAATTTAGATCTGCCTTAAAAAAGACAGGGCGGGCTGTGGACTGAATACACTACAAGAGAAATAAATTTATCAGGTAAGCATAAATTATGTTTTCTCTTGTTAAGTGTATTCAGTCCACGGATCATCCATTACTTATGGGATACCAATACCAAAGCTAAAGTACACGGATGATGGGAGGGACAAGGCAGAAACTTAAACGGAAGGAACCACTGCCTGTAGAATCTTTCTCCCAAAAACAGCCTCCGAAGAAGCAAAAGTGTCAAATTTGTAAAATTTTGAAAAAGTGTGAAGTGAAGACCAAGTTGCAGCCTTGCAAATCTGTTCAGAGGCCTCATTCTTAAAGGCCCAGGTGGAAGCCACAGCTCTAGTGGAATGAGCTGTAATTCTTTCAGGGGGCTGCTGTCCAGCAGTCTCATAGGCTAAACTTATGCTACGAAGCCAAAAGGAGAGAGAGGTTGCCGAAGCTTTTTGACCTCTCCTCTGTCCAGAGTACACGACAAACAGGGAAGAAGTTTGACGAAAATCTTTAGTTGCCTGTAAATAGAACTTCAGGGCATGGACTACGTCCACATTATGCAAAAGTCATTCCTTCTTTGAAGAAGGATTAGGACATAATGATGGAACAACAATCTCCTGATTGATATTCCTGTTAGAAACTACCTTAGGTAAAAACCCAGGTTTAGTACGCAGAACTACCTTGTCTGAATGGAAAATCAGGTAAGGAGAATCACAATGTAAGGCAGATAACTCAGAGACTCTTCGAGCCGAGGAAATAGCCATCAAAAACAGAACTTTCCAAGATAAAAGCTTAATATCAATGGAATGAAGGGGTTCAAACGGAACCCCTTGAAGAACTTTAAGAACCAAGTTTAAGCTCCACGGAGGAGCAACAGTCTTAAACACAGGCTTAATCCTAGCCAAAGCCTGACAAAAAGCCTGGACGTCTGGAACTTCTGCCAGACGTTTGTGTAAAAGAATAGACAGAGCAGAAATCTGTCCCTTCAACGAACTAGCAGATAAGCCCTTTTCTAAACCTTCTTGTAGAAAAGACAATATCCTAGGAATCCTAACCTTACTCTTGGAAATCTCAAGAGGCGAGATTACCAATAAATATTTTAGAGCTCTTCAGTTTTGGCCTCTGTTAAAGAGAGAACCGTTCATTTGTTTTCAGACAGGCAATATAACAGTGGCATATGTCAATCATCAGGGTGGGACTCACAGTCCCCAAGCTATGAAAGAAGTATCTTGGATACTTGCTTGGGCGAAATCCAGCTCGTGTCTAATCTCTGCGGTGCATATCCCAGGTGTAGACAATTGGGAGGCGGATTATCTCAGCCGCCAGACTATACATCCAGGGGAGTGGTCTCTCATCCAGATGTATTTTCTCAGATTGTTTAGATGTGGGGTCTTCCAGAGATAGATCTCTCATCTAAACAAGAAACTTCCCAGATATAGGTCCAGGGATGTACAGGCGGAAGCAGTGGATGCGATGACACTTCCTTGGTGTTATCATCCTGCTTACATTTTCCCGCCTTTAGTTCTCCTTCCAAGAGTGATCTCCAAAATCATCATGGAACAATCATTTGTGCTGCTGGTGGCTCCAGCATGGCCACACAGGTTTTGCTATGCGGATCTGGTTCGGATGTCCGCCTTGGCCCCTTCCGTTACGGCCAGACCTACTGTCTCAAGGTCCGTTTTTCCATCAGGATCTCAAATCATTAAATTTGAAGGTATGGAAATTGACCGCTTAGTACTAAGTCATAGAGGTTTCTCTGACTCAGTGATTAATACTATGTTACAAGCTCGTAAATCAGTCTCTAGAAAGATTTATTATAGAATTTGGAAGACTTGCATTTCATGGTGTTCTTCTCATGAATTCTCCTGGCATTCTTTTAGAATTCCTAGAATTTTACAGTTCCTTCAGGATGGTTTGGATAAAGGTTTGTCTGCAAGTTCCTTGAAAGGACATATCTCCGCTCTGTTTTATTTCACAGAAAGATTGCTATACTTCCGGATATACACTGTTTTGTACAGGCTTTAGTTCGTATTAAAGTGAATGTAAATTTTGATGCTAAAGTGCCCGGTTTTTAAAACTTTGATTAAAAGCAGGGGCACTTTAATTCATCAAAATTTTCATTTCACTCCTGTTGTGAAAATAAACTTACTTTTTAATCTTCACAGCAGCTCCAGCTTCCTCCACCCGTTTCAAAGCCTCTTCCTGGGTCTAAAATGAGGTATCCGGCTTCATCCAATCACTGCAGTGAATCAGACACTGAATCCCCCGGGGGGGGGGGAAATCTGTGATTGGAGGATGACCTATCAATCATTTCTGACATCAGAAATGGCTTGTGAGACCGGAGGAAGCAGCAGCTGCTGTGACGTTTAAAAGGTACGTTTTTTGTCACAACAGGAGTGAAATGTAAATTTTAATGAATTAAAGTGCCCCTGTTTTTAATCAAAGTTTTAAAAACCGGGCACTTAAGCATCAAAATTTACATTCACTTTAAGCCTGTCATTAAATCAATATCTCCTCCTTGGAGTCTTAATTTGGTTCTGAAGGCTTTACAGGCTCCTCCATTTGAACCTATGCATTCTTTGGACATTAAACTACTTTCTTGGAAAGTGTTGTTCCTTTTGCCCATCTCTTCTGCTAGATGAGTTTCTGAGCTATCTGCTCTTTCTTATGAGTTTCCTTTTCTGATTTTTCATCAGGATAAGGCAGTTTTGCGGACTTCTTTTCAGTTTTTACTTAAGGTTGTGAATTCTAACAACATTAGTAGAGAAATTGTTGTCCCTTCTTTATGACCTAATCCTAAGAATTCTTTGGAAAGATCCTTGCATTCTTTGGATGTGGTAAGAGCTTTGAAATATTATGTGGAAGCTACTAAAGATTTCAGGAAGATTTCCAGAAGACTTTGTTTTATTTTCTGGTCCTAGGAAAGGTCAGAAGGCTTCTGCTATTTCCTTGGTTTCTTGGTTGAAACTTTTGATTCATCAAGCTTATTTGGAGTCGGGTCAGGCCCCGCCTCAGAGAATTACAGCTCATTCTACTAGATCAGTCTCCACTTTGTGGGCTTTTAAGAATGAAGCTTCAGTTGATCAGATTTGCAAAGCAGCAACTTGGTCTTCTTTGCATACATTTACTAAATTCTACCGTTTTAATGTATTTGCTTCTTCAGAAGCAGTTTTTGGTAGAAAAGTTATTCAGGCAACTGTTTCAGTTTGATTCTTCTGCTTTAAGTTTTTTTCTTTCGATTATGAAAATAAACTTATTTCTCTTGTTAAGTGTATTCAGTCCACGGATCATCCATTACTTATGGGATATATTCCCTTCCCAACAGGAAGTTGCAAGAGGATCACCCAAAGCAGAGCTGCTATATAGCTCCTCCCCTCCACGTCATACCCAGTCATTCTCTTGCAACACTCAACATAGTAGGAAGGTGTGAGAGGAGTGTGGAGTTTTTATACTTAATTATTTCTTCAATCAAACGTTTGTTATTTTAAATGGCACCGGAGTGTGCTGTTTTTTCTCTCAGGCAGTATTTAGAAGAAGAATCTGCCTGCATGTTCTTTGATCTTAGCAGAAGTAACTAAGATCCACTGGCTGTTCTCGCGCATTCTGAGGAGTGGGGTAACTTCAGAAAGGGAATAGCATGCGGGGTTCCCTGCAGATGAGGTATGTGCAGTAAAATATTTTTCTAAGGAATGGAATTGACTAAGAAAATACTGCTGATACCGATGTAATGTAAGTACAGCCTTAAATGCAGTAGTAGTGACTGATATCAGGCTGATGAATGTATGTGCAGTAAAGTAATTTTCTAAGGAATGGAATTTGACTAAGAAAATGCTGTTAATACTGAAGTAATATGAGCCTTAACTGCAGTAGAAGCGACTGGTAGCAGGCTTATTAATAACACTACATAACTTTTAAAATGTATGTTTAAAACGTTTACTGGCATGTTATTCGTTTTTGTGAGGTACTTTGGTGATAAATCTTTTGGGGCATGATTTTTTCCACATGGCTGACGTATATTTCTGCATAGAAACAGTTAACTGAGGTTTCCCACTGTTGTAATATGAGTGGGAGAGGCCTATTTTAGCGCATTTTTTGCGCAGTAAAAATTCAGTCACAGTCTTCCTGCTTCTTCCTCGTTGATCCAGGACGTCTCTAGAGAGCTCAGGGGTCTTCAAAATTCATTTTGAGGGAGGTAATCAGTCACAGCAGACCTGTGACAGTGTGTTAGACTGTGATATAATCGTTTATTGTTAAATTGATTATCTGTTTTGGGTATTAAGGGGTTAATCATCCATTTGCTAGTGGGTGCAATACTTTACTAACTTAATACATTTACTGTGAAAATTTGGTTGCTATAACTGATTTGGTTCATTGTTATTTCAACTGTGACAGTTTTTTTGTGCTTCTTAAAGGCGCAGTAGCGTTTTTTATATTGCTTGTAAACTTATTTGAAAGGATTTTCCAAGCTTGCTAGTCTCATTGCTAGTCTGTTTAAACATGTCTGACACAGATGAATCTGTTTGTTCACTATATTTGAAGGCCAATGTGGAGCCCCATAGAAAAATGTGTACTAAATCTATTGATGTCACTTTAAATAAAAGTCAATCTTTATCTGTAAAGAAATTATCACCAGACAACGAGGGGGAAGTTATGCCGACTAACTCTCCTCACGTGTCAGTACCTTCGCCTCCCGCTCAGGAGGCGCGTGATATTGTGGCGCCAAGTACATCAGAGAGGCCCTTACAAATCACTTTGCAAGACATGGCTGCTGTTATGACAGAAGTATTATCTAAATTGCCAGAATTAAGAGGCAAGCGCGATAGCTCTGGGTTAAGGACAGAGCGCGCTGATGATGTGAGAGCCATGTCCGATACTGCATCACAATTTGCAGAACATGAGGACGGAGAGCTTCATTCTGTGGGTGACGGATCTGATCCAGGGAGACCGGATTCAGAGATTTCTAATTTTAAATTTAAGCTTGAGAACCTCTGTGTATTGTTAGGGGAGGTATTATCGGCTCTGAATGATTGTAACACGGTTGCAATTCCAGATAAATTATGTAGGCTGGATAGATACTATGCGGTGCCGGTGTGTACTGACGTTTTTCCTATACCTAAAAGGCTTACAGAGATTATTAGCAAGGAGTGGGATAGACCCGGTGTGCCCTTTTCCCCTCCTCCGATATTTAGGAAAATGTTTCCAATAGACGCCACCACACGAGACTTATGGCAGACAGTCCCTAAAGTGGAGGGAGCAGTTTCTACTTAAGCTAAATGTACCACTATGCCGGTGGAGGATAGTTGCTTTTTCGGATCCAATGGATAAAAATTTTGGTTACCTTAAGAAAATGTTTGTTCAACAAGGTTTTATCTTACAGCCCCTTGCATGCATTGCGCCTGTCACTGCTGCGGCGGCATTCTGGTTTGAGTCTCTGGAAGAGTCCATTCGATGAGATTATGGACAAGCTTAAAGCACTTAAGCAAGCTAACGCATTTGTTTCTGATGCCGTTGTACATTTAACTAAACTAACGGCTAAGAACTCCGGATTCGCCATCCAGGCGCGCAGAGCGCTATGGCTTAAATCCTGGTCAGCTGACGTGACTTCTAAGTCTAAATTGCTTAATATTCCTTTCAAAGGGCAGACCTTATTCGGGCCCGGCTTGAAAGATATTATTGCTGACATTACTGGAGGTAAGGGTCATACTCTTCCTCAGGACAAGGCCAAATCAAAGGCCAAACAGTCTAATTTTCGTGCCTTTCGAAACTTCAAGGCAGGAGCAGCATCAACTTCCTCCGCTCCAAAACAGGAAGGAACTGTTGCTCGTTACAGACAGGGCTGGAAAGCTAACCAGTCCTGGAACAAGGGCAAGCAGGCCAGAAAACCTACTTCTGCCCCTAAGACAGCATGAAGAGAGGGCCCCCTATCCGGAAACAGATCTAGTGGGGGGCAGACTTTCTCTCTTCGCCCAGGCTTGGGCAAGAGATGTCCAGGATCCCTGGGCGTTAGAGATCATATCTCAGGGATATCTTCTGGACTTCAAAGCTTCTCCTCCACAAGGGAGATTTCATCTTTCAAGGTTATCAGCAAACCAAATAAAGAAAGAGGCATTTCTACGTTGTGTACAAGACCTCTTAGTAATGGGGGTGATCCACCCAGTTCAGCGGACGGAACAAGGGCAGGGTTTTTACTCAAATCTGTTTGTGGTTCCCAAGAAAGAGGGAACCTTCAGACCAATCTTGGACCTAAAAATCTTAAACAAATTCCTAAGAGTTCCATCATTCAAAATGGAAACTATTCGAACCATCCTACCCATGATCCAAGAGGGTCAATACATGACCACAGTGGACTTAAAGGATGCCTACCTTCACATACCGATTCACAAAGATCATTATCGGTACCTAAGATTTGCCTTTCTAGACAGGCATTACCAGTTTGTAGCTCTTCCTTTCGGGTTAGCTACGGCCCCGAGAATTTTTACAAAGGTTCTGGGCTCACTTCTGGTGGTGCTAAGACCACGAGGCATAGCGGTGGCTCCGTACCTAGACGACATTCTGATACAAGCGTCAAGTCATACAGAGATAGTTCTGGCATTTCTGAGGTCGCATGGGTGGAAGGTGAACGTGGAAAAGAGTTCTCTATTGCCACTCACAAGAGTTCCCTTCCTGGGGACTCTTATAGATTCTTTAGAGATGAAGATTTACCTGACGGAGTCCAGGTTATCAAAGCTTCTGAATGCTTGCCGTGTCCTTCATTCCATTCCACGCCCGTCAGTAGCTTAGTGCATGGAAGTAATCGGCTTAATGGTAGCGGCAATGGACATAGTACCATTTGCGCGCCTGCATCTCAGACCACTACAATTATGCATGCTAAGTCAGTGGAATGGGGATTACTCAGATTTGTCCCCTCTGCTAAATCTGGATCAAGAGACCAGAGATTCTCTTCTCTGGTGGCTTTCTCGGGTTCATCTGTCCAAGGGGATGGCCTTTCGCAGGCCAGATTGGATGATTGTAACAACAGATGCCAGCCTTCTAGGTTGGGGCGCAGTCTGGAACTCCCTGAAGGCTCAGGGATTATGGACTCTGGAGGAGAAACTCCTCCCAATAAATATTCTGGAGTTGAGAGCAATATTCAATGCTCTTCTAGCTTGGCCTCAGTTAGCAACACTGAGGTTCATCAGATTTCAGTCGGACAACATCACGACTGTGGCTTACATCAACCATCAAGGGGGAACCAGGAGTTCCCTAGCGATGTTAGAAGTCTCCAGACTTTTCATCCGGGGGAGTGGGAACTTCAATTGGAGGTCTTCGCTCAACTGATTCATCGTTGGGGCAAGCCAGAACTGGATCTCATGGCGTCTCGCCAGAACGCCAAGCTTCCTTGTTACGGATCCAGGTCCAGGGACCCGGGACCGGCGCTGATAGATGCTCTAGCAGCCCCTTGGGTTTTCAACATGGCTTATATGTTTCCACCATTTCCGCTGCTACCTCGACTGATTGCCAAGATCAGACAAGAGAGAGCATCAGTGATTCTGATAGCACCTGCGTGGCCACGCAGGACCTGGTATGCAGACCTAGTGGACATGTCGTCCTGTCCACTATGGTCTCTGCCTCTGAGACAGGACCTTCTCATTCAGGGTCCTTTCCATCATCCAAATCTAATTTCTCTGAGGCTGACTGCATGGAGATTGAACGCTTGATCCTATCAAAGCGTGGCATCTCGGAGTCGGTTATTGATACTTTAATACAGGCTCGGAAACCTGTTACCAGAAAAATTTACCATAAAATATGGCGGAAATATTTATATTGGTGTGAATCCAAGAGTTACTCATACCCCTTCTGCTGTCAGAGATCCCCAAACAGCTCCCCAACCTGAAAGACTCTAATCTGTTGACATCACAGTCCAGGTTGGCCTAACAAAAGAAGCCCCTTGAACTAAACGATGGTGATCTATCCAACACGTCAGTGTTGTACATTGGGATTTAAGGATATTAATTGTGATATTTGTATAATCCCTGCACCATTGGTTCAGCATACAAAGCTGTAGAGGTCTCATGTGAAAACGAGCAAAGGGGATTGCGTCCGATGCTGCAGTCATGAGACCTAAAACTTCCATGCACATAGCCACTGAAGGGAATGACTTAGACTGAAAGTGCCGACAGGCTGCAAACAATTTTAAACGTCTCTCGTCTGTTAGAGACAGTCATGGACACTGAATCTATCTGGAAGCCTAAAAAGGTGACCCTTGTCTGAGGAATCAAGAAACATTTTGGTAAATCGATCCTCCAACCATGTTTCTAAAGAAACAACACTAGTTGATTCGTGTGAGATTCTGCAGTACGTAAAGACTGAGCTAGTACCAAGATATCGTCCAAATAAGGAAACACCGCAATACCCTGTTCTCTGATTACAGAGAGTAAGGCACCCAGAACCTTTGAAAAGATCCTTAGAGCCAAATGGAAGAGCAACAAATTGGTAATGCTTGTTTAGAAAAGAGAATCTCAGAAACAGATAATGTTCTGGATGAATCGGAATATGAAGGTATGCATCCTGCAAGTCTATTGTGGACATATAATGTCCTCGCTGAACAATATAGTCACCATCTTGAAAGTTGGTACTCTTACATAACGATTCAAAATTTTCAGATCCAGAACTGGTCTGAATAAATTTTCCTTTTTTGGGACAATGAATAGATTTGAATAAAACCCAAACCTTGTTTCTGAAGAGGAACTGGCATGATAACCCCTGAAGACTCCAGGTCTGAAACACACTTCAGGAAAGCCTGAGCTTTTACTGGATTTGCTGGGATACGTGAGAAAAAAATCTTCTCACAGGAGGTCTTACTCTGAACCCTATTCGATACCCTTGAGAGGCAATGCTCTGAATCCATTGATTTTGGACAGATCTTATCCAAATATCCTTGAAAAACCTTAATCTGCCCCCTACCAGCTGAGCTGGAATGAGGGCCGCACCTTCATGCGGACTAAGGGGCTGACTTTGGTTTCCGAAATGGCTTGGATTTATTCCAATTTGAGGAAGGCTTCAAGTTGGAAGCAGATTCCTTGGGGGGAGGATTGAGTTTTTGTTCCTTATTGTGACGAAAGGAACGAAAACGGTTAGAAGCCTTAGATTTACCCTTAGGTTTTTTATCCTGAGGCAGAAAAATTCCCTTTTCCCCAGTGACAGTTTAAATAATAGAATCCAACTGAGAACCAAATAAATTATTACCTTGGAAAGATAGTAATCTAGATTTAGATGTCATATCAGCATTCCAAGATTTAAGCCACAAAGCTCTTCTAGCAAATATAGCTAAAGACATGGATCTAACATCTATTTTGATATCAAAAATAGCATCACAAATAAAATGATTAGCATATTGCAGTAAGCGAACAATGCTAGATAAGTCAGAATCCAATTCCTGTTGCGCTAAATTTTCCAACCAGAAAGTTGATGCAGCCGCAACATCAGCCAAAGAAATTGCAGGTCTGAGAAGATGACCTGAATATAAATAGGCCTTCCTTAGATAAGATTCAAGCTTCCTATCTAAAGGATCCTTAAAACGTTTAGCAAGAGTAGAAATAGCCCCATCAACTTTGGGGATTTTTCCCCAAAACTCTATAGATTTTGCTGGTAAAGGATACCATTTTTTAAACCTTGAAGAAGGAATAGAAGAATTACCTGGCTTATTCCATTCCCTAGAAATCATACCAGAAATAGCCTCAGGAATAGGAAAAAAATGTTTAGACTGAACGTCAAGAGGACTGGTTACCTCAATATCCAAAGTAATTAACACTTGTTGTTGGTCATTTGAAATTTCATCATCTAAATGAGAAGTTTTAAAAGACCTTTTAAGTTTATTAGAAGGTGGAAATGCAGACAAAGCCTTCAGGATAGAATCAGAAACAAATTCTTTAAAATTTACAGGTATATCATGTACATTAGAAGTTGAAGGAACTGCAACCGGCAATGTACTATTACTGATGGACACACTATCTGCATGTAAAAGTTTATCATGACAACTATTACAAATGACATTCGGCAAAATAATTTCTACAATTTTACAGCATATGCACTTAGCTTTGGTAGAACCGATGTCAGGCAGCAATGTTCCAGCAGAAACTTCTGAGGCAGGATCAGATTGAGACATCTTGCAAAATGTAAAAGAAAAAACAACATAAAACAAACTTATCTATTTCCTTAAATAACAGTTTCAGGAATGGGAAAAAATGCAAATAGCATAGCCCTCTGATAGAGAAAAAGGCAAGAGGCAAACATCAATGGGGTATTGAAATAATGAAAAATAACCGGAAATGACACACTTGCGTCACTAATGACGCAACCATGTGAAAGGTCTCGGCGTCAAGTATGACGCCGGAAATGACTAAATTGCGTCACTTATTTTTTCGGGCCAAAAATATTCTCGCGCCAAGAATGACGCAATAAAGTTTAGCATTTGACGCACCCGCAGGCCTAATACCGTGCGCAATTTGCAAGTAGTAGTCAATTGAAAAAAAGACTAAACCCCAGGTAATAAATAAATTCTTAAAAAAAACATAATTTATGCTTACCTGATAAATTTATTTCTCTTGTAGTGTGTTCAGTCCACGGGTCATCCATTACTTATGGGATATATTCTCCTTCCCAACAGGAAGTTGCAAGAGGATCACCCAAGCAGAGCTGCTATATAGCTCCTCCCCTCACATGTCATATCCAGTCATTCGACCGAAACATGACGAGAAGGAGAAACTATAGGGTGCAGTGGTGACTGGAGTTATAATTTAAAATTTAGAACCTGCCTCAAAAAGACAGGGCGGGCCATGGACTGAACACACTACAAGAGAAATAAATTTATCAGGTAAGCATAAATTATGTTTTCTCTTGTTAAGTGTGTTCAGTCCACGTGTCATCCATTACTTATGGGATACCAATACCAAAGCTAAAGTACACGGATGATGGGAGGGACAAGGCAGGAACATTAAACAGAAGGAACCACTGCCTGTAGAACCTTTCTCCCAAAAACAGCCTCCGAAGAAGCAAAAGTATCAAATTTGTAAAATTTGGAAAAAGTATGAAGTGAAGACCAAGTTGCAGCCTTGCAAATCTGTACAGAGGCCTCATTCTTAAAGGCCTAGGTGGAAGCCACAGCTCTAGTGGAATGAGCTGTAATTCTTTCAGGAGGCTGCTGTCCAGCAGTCTCATAGGCTAAGCGTATTATGCTACGAAGCCAAAAAGAGAGAGAGGTAGCCGAAGCCTTTTGACCTCTCCTCTGTCCAGAGTAAACGACAAACAGAGAAGAAGTTTGTGGAAAATCTTTAGTTGCCTGTAAGTAGAACTTCAGGGCACGGACCACGTCTAGATTATGCAAGAGACGTTCCTTCTTTGAAGAAGGATTAGGACATAACGATGGAACAACAATCTCTTGATTGATATTCCTGTTAGAAACAACCTTAGGTAAAAACCCAGGTTAAGTACGCAGGACTACCTTGTCTGAATGAAAGATCAGATAAGGAGAATCACAATGTAAGGCAGATAACTCAGACTCTTCGAGCCGAGGAAATAGCCATCAAAAACAGAACTTTCCAAGATAAAAGCTTAATATCAATGGAATGAAGGGGTTCAAACTGAACACCCTGAAGAACTTTAAGAACCAAGTTTAAGCTCCACGGAGGAGCAACAGTTTTAAACACAGGCTTAATCCTAGCCAAAGCCTGACAAAAAGCCTGGACGTCTGGATTCTCTGCCAGACGCTTGTGTAAAAGAATAGACAGAGCAGAAATCTGTCCCTTTAGCGAACTAGCGGATAAGCCCTTTTCTAAACCCTCTTGTAGAAAAGCTAATATCCTAGGAATCCTAACCTTACTCCATGAGTAACTCTTGGATTCACACCAATATAAATATTTACGCCATATCTTGTGGTAAATTTTTCTGGTAACAGGTTTCCGAGCCTGTATTAATGTATCAATAACCGAATCCGAAAACCCACGCTTTGATAGAATCAAGCATTCAATTTCCAAGCAGTCAGCCTCAGAGAAATTAGGTTTGGATGGTTGAAAGGACCCTGGATTAGAAGGTCCTGCCTCTGGGGTAGAGACCATGTTGGACAGGACGACATGTCTACTAGGTCTGCATACCAGGTCCTGCGTGGCCACGCAGTCGCTATCAGAATCACTGATGCTCTCTCCTGTTTGATCCTGGCAATCAGTCGAGGTAGCAACGGAAAAGGTGGAAACACATAAGCTATGTTGAAAACCCAAGGGGCTGCTAGTGCATCTACCAGCACCGCACCCGGGTCCCTGGACCTGGATCCGTAACAAGGAAGCTTGGCGTTCTGGCGAGATGCCATGAGATCCAGATCCGGTTTGCCCCAACGACGAATCAGTTGAGCAAATACCTCCGGGTGAAGTTCCCACTCCCCCGGATGAAAGGTCTGTCGACTTAGAAAGTCCGCCTCCCAGTTCTCCACGCCTGGGATGTAGATCGCCGACAGGTGGCAAGAGTGAGAATTATCTTCGAGACTTCCAACATCGCTAGGGAACTCCTGGTTCCCCCTTGATGATTGATGTAAGCCACAGTCGTGATGTTGTCCGACTGAAATCTGATGAACCTCAGTGTTGATAACTGAGGCCAAGTTAGGAGAGCATTGAATATTGCTCTTAATTCTAGAATGTTTATCGGGAGGAGTCTATCCTCCTGAGTCCACGATCCCTGAGCCTTCAGGGAGTTCCAGACTGCTCCCCAGCCTAGTAGGCTGGCATCTGTTACAATCGTCCAATCTGGTCTGCGAAAAGTCATTCCTTTGGACAGATGAACCAGTGACAACCACCAGAGAAGAGAATCTCTGGTCTCCTGGTCCAGATTTAGCAAAGGGGACAGATATGAGTAATCCCCGTTCCATTGACTTAGCATGCATAGTTGCAGCGGTCTGAGATGTAGGCGCGCAAATGGCACTTTGTCCATTGCCGCGACCATTAAGCCGATTACTTCCATGCACTGAGCTACTGATGGGCTTGGAATGGAGTGAAGGACACGGCAAGCATTGAGAATCTTTGATAACCTGGACTCCATCAGGTAAATCTTCATCTCTATAGAATCTATAAGAGTCCCTAGAAAAGGGACCCTTGTGAGTGGTAACAGAGAACTCTTCTCCACGTTCACTTTCCACCCATGCAACCTTAGAAATGCTAGAACTATCTCTGTATGAGACTTTGCATTTTGAAAACTTGACGCTTGAATCAGAATGTCGTCTAGGTACAGAGCCACCGCTATGCCTCGTGGTCTTAGTACCGCCAGAAATGAGCCCAGAACCTTTGTAAAAATTCTCCGGACCGTAGCTAACCCGAAGGGAAGAGCTACAAACTGGTAATGCCTGTCTAGAAAGGCAAACCTTAGGTACCGATAATGATCTTTGTGAATCGGTATGTGAAGGTAGGCATCCTTTAAATCCACTGTGGTCATATATTGACCCTCTTGGATCATGGGTAGGATGGTCCGAATGGTTTCCATCTTGAACGACGGAACCCTTAGGAATTTGTTAAAGATTTTTAAGTCTAAGATTGGTCTGAAGGTTCCCTCTTTCTTGGGAACCACAAACAGATTTGAATAAAACCCTTGCCCCTGTTCCGTTCGCGGAACTGGGTGGATCACTCCCATCACTAAGAGGTCTTGTACACATTGTAGAAATGCCTCTTTCTTTACTAGGTTTGTTGATAACCTTGACAGATGAAACCTCCCTTGTGGAGGAGAAGTTTTGAAATCCAGAAGGTATCCCTGAGATATAATCTCCAACGTCCAGGGATCCTGTAAATCTCTTGCCCAAGCCTGGGCGAAGAGAGAAAGTCTGCCCCCCACTAGATCCGTCTCCGGAAAGGGGGCCCTGTCTTCATGCTGTCTTAGGGGCGGAAGTAGGCTTTCTGGCCTGCTTGCCCTTGTTCCATGACTGGTTGCCTTTCCAACCCTGTCTGTAACGAGCAGTAGTTCCTTCCTGTTTTGGAGCGGAGGAAGTTGATGCTGCTCCTGCCTTGAAATTACGAAAGGCACGAAAATTATACTGTTTGGCCTTTGATTTGGCCCTGTCCTGAGGAAGGGTGTGGCCCTTACCTCCAGTAATGTCAGCAATAATTTCCTTCAAGCCGGGCCCGAATAAGGTCTGCCCTTTGAAAGGAATGTTTAGTAGTTTAGACTTAGAAGTTACATCTGCTGACCATGATTTAAGCCATAGCGCTCTGCGCGCCTGTATGGCGAATCCGGAATTCTTAGCCGTAAGTTTGGTTAAATGCACTACGGCATCCGAAACAAACGCATTAGCCAGCTTAAGGGTTCTAATCTTGCTCAAAGATTCATCCAATGGTGCTGTGCGAATCGCCTCTTCCAGAGACTCGAACCAGAATGCCGCTGCAGCAGTGACAGGCGCAATGCATGCAAGAGGCTGTAATATAAAACCTTGTTGAACAATCATTTTCTTAAGGTAACCCTCTAATTTTTTATCCATTGGATCTGAGAAAGCACAGCTATCCTCCACCGGGATAGTGGTACGCTTGGCTAAAGTAGAAACTGCTCCCTCCACCTTAGGGACCGTCTGCCATAAGTCTCGTGTGGTAGCGTCTATAGGGAACATTTTTCTAAATATCGGAGGAAGGGAAAAAGGCACACCGGGTCTATCCCACTCCTTGCTAATAATCTCTGTAAGCCTCTTTGGTATAGGAAAAACGTCAGTACACACCGGTACCGCATAGTATTTATCCAGCCTACATAATTTCTCTGGGATTGCCACCGTGTCACAATCATTCAGAGCCGCTAACACCTCCCCTAGCAACACGCGGAGGTTCTCAAGCTTAAATTTAAAATTTGAAATTTCTGAATCCAGTCTCCCCGAATCAGAACCGTCACCCACAGAATGAAGCTCTCCGTCCTCATGTTCTGCAAATTGTGACGCAGTATCAGACATGGCTCTCGTGTCATCGGCGCGCTCTGTCCTTAACCCAGAGCTGTCGCGCTTGCCTCTTAACTCGGACATATTGTATAATACTTCTTTCATAACATTAGCCATATCATGTAAAGTGATTTGTAAGGGCCTTGATGTACTTGGCGCCTCAATCTTACGCACCTCCCGAGCGGGAGACAAAGGTACTGACACGTGAGGAGAGTTAGACGGCATAACTTCCCCCTCGTTGTCTGGTGATAATTTCTTTATCGGTACAGATTGACTTTTATTCAAAGTAATATCAATACAATTGGTACACATATTTCTATTGGGCTCCACATCGGCTTTTAAACATAATGAACAAGCAGATTCCTCTGTATCAGACATGTTTAAACAGACTAGCAATGAAGCTAGCAAGCTTGGAAATTACTTCAATAAGTTTACAAGCAATATAAAAAAACGCTGCAGCGCTTTTTTTAAAAAACACAATTGAATAACAAAGAACTAGTTCAGTTATAGTCAACAATACTTTAAATTTATTAATTAGCAGAGGATTGCACCCATTAGCAAAAGGATGATTAACCCCTCAGTACCCAAAAAACAGATATCAAATTAAGATTTAACGCTTTTATCACAGTCAAACACACTGTCACAGGTCTGCTGTGACTGATTACCTCCCTCAAAAACGAATTTTGAAGATCCCTGAGCTCTCTGGAGACGTCCTGGATCAAAGAGGAAGAAGCAGGAAGACTGTGCTAGAATTTTAACTGCGCAACAAGGCGCTAAAAAAAAAAATCCCTCCCACTCCTATTACAACAGTGGGAGACCTGATATAACGGTTTCTATGCAGAAATATACGTTAGCCGTGTGGAAAAAAATCATGCCCAAAAAGATTTATCACCAAAGTACCTCACAAAACGATTAACATGCCAGTAAATGTTTAAAAACAAACAAAAAAAAAACCAAACATTTCAGATGCAGTGCAAAGTTATTACTAAGCCTGCTACCAGTCGCTTCTACTGCAGTTAAGGCTCACACATATCAGTATTAACAGTATTTTTTCAGTCAAATTCTAGTCCCTAGAAATAACTCTACTGTGCATACATTTATCAGCCTGATACCAGTCACTACCACTGCATTTAAGGCTGTACTTACATCATACGGGTAACAGCAGTGTTTTCTTAGTCAATTCCATTCCCAGAAAATATTGTACTGCACATACATCATTTGCAGGAGACCCCGCATGCTATTCCCATTTTCTGAAGTTACCCCACTCCTCAGAATGTCGAGAACAGCCAGTGGATCTTAGTTACGCCTGCTAAGATCATAGAAAACGCAGGCAGTTTCTTCTTCCAAATACTGCCTGAGATAGAAAAACAGCACACTCCGGTGCTACTTAAAATAACAAACTTTTGATTGAAGAATAATTAAGTAAAAACTCCAGCTCCTCTCGCGACCTCCTTTGTTGAGGGTTGCAAGAGAATGACTGGATATGAATGGTGAGGGGAGGAGCTATATAGCAGCTCTGCTTGGGTGATCCTCTTGCAACTTCCTGTTGGGAAGGAGAATATATCCCATAAGTAATGGATAACCCGTGAACTGAACACACTTAACAAGAGAAATGTTTATATTCCCCAAATATGAAACTGACAGTCTGCAGAAGGAAATACATGAACCTGACTCATGGCAAATATAAGTACAATACATATATTTAGAACTTTATATAATTGCATAAAGTGCCAAACCATAGTTGAGGTGTCTTAATAATAAAAAACATACTTACCCAAAGACACCCATCCACATATAGCAGATAGCCAAACCAGTACTAAAACAGTTATCAGTATAAGGTAATGGTAAATTGAGAATATATCGTCGATCTGAAAAGGGAGGTAGGAGATGAATCTCTACGACCGATAACAGAGAACCTATGAAATAGATCCCCGTTAGGGAAAACATCGTATTCAATAAGTGATACTCCCTTCACGTCCCTCTGACATTCGCTGTACTCAGAGGAATCGGGTTTCAACAATGCTGAGAAGCGCATATCAACGTAGAAATCTTAGCACAAACTTACTTCACCACCTTCATAGGAGGCAAAGTTTGTAAAACTGAATTGTGGGTGTGGTGAGGGGTGTATTTATAGGCATTTTGAGGTTTGGGAAACTTTGCCCCTCCTGGTAGGATTGTATATCCCATACGTCACTAGCTCATGGACTCTTGCCAATTACATGAAAGAAAATTAAAGGAGACAGCTTATTGCCGACAGGAGATGGGGAAAAAGAATCCTTTACTTTTCCCATACCCGAGAAAAATCTAGCATTGTCAGGAAGAGGATAATATTCCAAGATAATTTAATATATACATATATACTAGGATTTAACTAGAGTTTGAGGATTGACGACAGGGGAACCGAGGTCTATCCAGTAGCCAACCCCTGCTAAAATACACAAAGGCGTTCAGGCTTGAATCTGAAGAGAACTATTTCAGCACCAGATAAAGGAATTATACTGTCCTAATTGGATGTTTTAACCCACTGATGCTACCGAATATCCTCCTCAGACTATAAGAGGGGCAATATGTGTAGCCGCTAGCGGAGCAGAAACCTTACTGATTAGTTAAATTTCTTCTAGCGATTTCCCCATAAAATGGGAAAAACAGATGCCAATACTCTGATAAAATGCCTGGGCAGATAAGCTTGCAGGAAAAAAAAACCTGCAGATTTTACCCCAACATTAGTAGACAAATTTATTGCAAAATTTTAAGGATTTAAGTCGTTAGTGACTAAATCTGTAGCACCTTCAAAAGCGGCCAGATTATTATGACACTCAGGACAGTGTCCCCTGTGAATCCCCCCGGCAACACATAGGCAACATACGTCAGGCACAGCTACTAGAAAAACAAGCATCACATATGCGGAAAATGGCTCCGTTCTGCCAGAGAAACAAAAAAGAAGGTGTATCCTTATACCAACACATCGTTCCGGACAGAAGAAAATGGTGCTTATCCGCCATACAGAGATAAGAGGGTGGCTCCTTCTGACGTGCCCCTTAGAAATAGCGCACAACTAAATCTGCTGCGCATCTCACTGACATTGAGTCCTTATATCTAATAGAAAATTCAGCAAACAAAAACGCTGACCACACAAGAATCCTAAGCGTTTCTTGAAATACTGTCAGTACCTTTAGGACAGTAAAAATTACAAAGTGCCACTCTACACCAATATTAAAGGCATAAACAATTCATCCTTACATATCCGATGCTTAAACTAGGAGCCGGACTGCCATTAAGGAATAAGCATAAAATTCCTTGCCCACTGTGGATTATTAGTAGCAACAAACCTCTGAACATCCACAAAAATCACATATGAGATAAACAGCATCAAATCATTGATCCCTCCTTAGTCTAAGTCACAATAAGTGCCTGTATATACAAGTCTCAAAAATTATGCAGTATATATATATCAAAAGTGCACGTCCCCCAAACATAGAAGACCAGCACTTACCTGCATCTAGCTGTCCAGCAGGCGGACAGCTCACCCAGCATGAGAGGATCCCGCTCCTCAGAGACCTGTGAAACAAAGAAAGACAGAGTAAACTTACTCAGGTTTTCTATATGAGGCCAGCAAAATGTCAGGAAAACTCAGCAAGGCCCACCTCACAAGTTCCTAACTGCTTTAAAGCCACCACTGCCCTCCTAAAGAGAGTAACGTGGAGTACAGCTATACCCAGACTGTGATGGAAGATCAGAGCAAGCCTGCTCTGACTTAAATTTTTTTGATAGAAGCAACTTATTCAGACACCTAATTTCACCTCCTCGCACTAGAGGCAAGGAGAATGACTGGGGTTTGTGGGAAGGGAAGTGGTGCTCTTTGCCTCCTCCTGCTGGCCAGGAGTGATATTCTACAACAGTAATTGATGACGATCAGTGGACTCACCCTGCCATTAGAAAGAAATTTCTGCTACCTTTGGCAGACCACTGCACATCAGTTTTGAAGAACCTTCGAGGAATATCAAACCCAAATTTTGTCTTTCATGATTCAGATAGTGCATAATTTACTCCTATTATCAATTTTTCTTCGTTTTCTTGGTATCGTTATTTGAAAAGCAGGAATGTAAGCTTAGGATCATGGCCCAATTTTTGGTTTAGCACATGGGTAGCGCTTGCTGATTGGTGGCTAAAATTGCATGCACTATCTAAATCATGAAAAAATTTTGGGTTTCATATCCCTTTAAGCTGAAATTTGCCGTATAAGATCCAGAATATTTGCTGCCTTTTAAATCTTCAAATGCAGTAACCTGTTAAAAGTACCTTTAGTGGGGGACCGTATACCACCAATACTCCTCCTGGATATAGGTCCGAGTAATTTACATGACACTAGATTTGTTTCAACATTACAATGGTCAGCTGTTGGCTACAGATTCCTCAGCTAGACATAGCGACAGCAGTCAGCTGTATCCCCTCTCGCAGTCATTGTGTGGAGCTGAGGACTCTGTAGCTATTCCAAAAGCAGACAAAAGGGGCTTATAATTTTGGTGTGGAAACTAACTCATCACGCTAATGACCCAGACTGATATCCAGGATGAGTATTGGGGGTGTGATGTAACCTGTTAAAGGGACACAACCATTTTTGGTTCACAACCTGGGTTATTCTTGCTGATTGGTAGGTAAATTAGCGCTGCGGAATCTGTTGGCGCTCTACAAATAACCGATAATCCACCATTAAACAAGTGCTGTCCAGGAATGCACTAAAAACTGGCTGGCTCCTTAGCTTAGATGCCTTTTTCAAATAAAGATAGCAAGAGAAGACAAAACAATAGGAGTAAATTAGAAAGTTGCTTAAAATGTCATGCTCTATCTGAATTCTGAAAGAAAATATTTGGGTTTAGTATCCCTTTAAAGGCAATGGATATTCTGGATCATTTACGGTATTAGTTGCTATCAATTACTTTTAAGGAAAACTTAGTGTAGCCAGGGCATATTGCAATTTGAAGAGAACAGCCTGATGCGAAGCAGTGCTGCAAAACGAAAAGTGCTAAGAGTTCATGCATGTATCCTATTCTTTCTGCGGAAGTGCATTTTCTGAAACAACATCTCAGATTATTGTATATTAGAACTGGGCGTACTGATGCTTCGTTAGCATCCAAAGCGGCGGCCCCTCGACTCTTTTCAAAGCCACATTTAATTCTTGCGAAAGTGCATCACTACGATCTGTATTTGCATAGATCGTAGTGCGTTGCAATTTCACAAGAACATTTTTTACAGTACACTGTCCCCTGAAGGGTACTCTCATTTCGACTAATATATACACACACAAAATAGTAAACCAAAATCACATGTCACAGAAAGAAAAAAAAGACACATGGATTGTGCTGTTTTTTATTGTTTTTTGTTTTTTTTTTCCAATGGAGAAATACATCATCTGTTTACAAAATAGCTCTTGAAAAATACAAGGAGTACATATACTATAAAACAAAGCAAACTCCAGTCATGAGACAATACGTACATCATGCGTAAGCAACAGTCTTACCCTCAGGTAATGAAAACTAGTTTTAAAAAAAAAAAATCACTAAAAACGGGGTGAAGTTTTAATCACAAAAAAAATAAAAATAAATTGTTAACAGGTAGGTAGAAATTAAAGGGAGAGGGGAGTGCTGAGGGACTAATGTGTCAAAGGACAAGACCAAATCTGTGTCTGCCAAGGTCTCTCTAAGTTGCTTAATTACATAAAATACACACAAATAAAAAAAACGGGTAACTTTGTGTAACTTGGCAATTAAGGGAGCAGAAAAATACAAAAAAAATAAAAATGATTTCTAAGAATGTGTTTGTTGGTGAGACTAATTGCTACACATGTGTGAGTTACATAAAAATTACTATGAATCATACTCTGCAAAAGTACTTTAGACTTATACAGAAAGAAAAATATAAACCCAAATAGATGCTTTAAAAACACAACTGAAGGATGAACATGCATGTGAGATGGAATTAATGAAAACATGCTTTAAGTAAACCTTAGGTTGTTAAAAGGGAAGATGTATATACCCCGTTTTGCACCAAAAAAAAAAAAAAGTAAAAGTTCTTGAAGATGTCAATTCTCCCCATTTTATTATGTACATACACACCATTCGCTATAGCAACCCTTGCTGCAAACAAAAATGACAGATGAGATCTTCAGCATTTAGTTTTTGCTTCACCAGGTGATGGGGAGTTATTTTGACAGAGAGGCATATGTTATGCAATACAATAACCAGTCTTATGTACTAGCATTTGAAAAAAAGGAATTAAAAACAAAAGAAACCCTGGAAAGGTGGACATGAACGAGACCTTTTTCAAACAAATAAATACTACAAGAAATACATGGTTGTAGATTCATATTAATGGCCAAATTTCCAATGTGACAAATTCCTAACACGGGGACCACTAATAGATTAACACGTCACTATTATTGCAGAATTATTTAAAGGCTATTGAAAAAAAAAATAAAAAAATCAAAGTTGAGTTTTTTTGTATATTTTCAGATATGTGGAAAGATGAAGGTTTTTTTTTCTGTTACAAGACCATTTTTCTTACAATATGGTCACTGGTTTTTATACTCCATAAAAATTTCTCCATATAAAGAAACCGAAAAATGGCTTACTCAGATATTAAATTAAAATACATCCTGCGGCCACTTAAACATGAGATAGCAACGGTTTAACTTTTATTTACCCTAGACTCATATCCTTAGGGCTGGGGCATGAACAAAACTATTAAAACAAACCAATGAAAAATTAAAAAGAAAGCCATCTAAAATTTATATTTACTGCAGTTAAAAGAAAGAAACATAAAAGTGCATCAGCCGAAAGATTTTAGGCCAGTTGTATTTTAAATTTCGTAATGATACATCAACCATAATTCTGCTAGAATGTTTGGAAACTATACAATTCGTTTTTTTTCCTTTTCTTTTTTTAAATAGATTTTCATTTATTCTCTTCAAAGCAACTGGAGCTCTTAATATCATAATGCAACTGCTGGCAACTTATTTACAGTTCATCAGTTTCAACATACTAACCTGGACTTCCAAAAACGTCTTGGTTACAGCCCAAAAAGACAGCTTCACAAAATTAACCTAAACATTGTTAGTCGTGTATAACTCTTGCATTCTTCATTTCTCTTGCATTGTAGTATAAAGACAACAGTTGACTTGATGGATAGTGTTTATGGACCCTGAGGTGGTTTTATTTATTTTTTTTTTATTTTTTTTTTACCGATTTAGTCTCAGCTTTATAGAATTCTTGATAACAGGAATAGGATTGGCAGGAAGGACCGATATATCAGACAGGTCCGTACTGGACGATCGCTGGAAATAAAGAAAGACAAAAGAATAGCAAAAAGGGAAGAGAAAAAGTTTAATATTTTAACTTTGTCTGGGTTAAATATAAAGCACATAAGAATTTCTATTAAGGCAATCTACAGCCCAAATAGAAATAAATTATATTATAACACTTACGCTTATCTTTACAACAATGCATGGTTAACCTAATTTTGGACATATATACACTCAAGACAATAATTAATCGCAATTTTGCATCAACAAAGAGGGGATTGGGTGCCACACTGGGCTGCGAAATCGAGATCACAAGTATTGAAAAAAAGAAAAATGTCCTACCTTATAAGTCTTACAAATTTGTCTTCTATAGGTGAGATTACTGATGGTTTAAAAGTAAAGCAGATAAGCAGATTGAGTTGAATGAGATCCTTTGCTCTGGGATTAAAGCTAGGGCCCTTGACGACACCACAGGTGAATGAGATAGATGTAATGAGTGACCATTGCCCAAAAGGCGATTGAATGTTTTACAAGATTATAGTTCTGGTAACAGCATTCAGAACTTTAGACAAAATAAGTATATTCTATGAAATATTTAAAGTGCATTAAGAGCTTCAAAGACTCCGATTATATCTACCAAACGTAAGAGCTTGCGTTTCTCTTATTCATGCGACACCATAAATTGTAAAGACAAAGCAAGTTCATTTGTGAGCAAATTTATGTATTTTTATTTTTAAGAGTGGTTACAGTATATAAGGCTTGGCACTACAGAAAAACATGCCAGCAAACCTTTCCAGTTAAATTGTTTTTCCACAAAAAGCACACAGCTTACTGTAAATGGGGAATATATTGGGGAATAAAAGAAATATGCTTCATTTGTTATGCTTGCCATACATACACATAACATAGGGGGAAGAGTTTAGCAAAAATTCATATTAAACTGCCAACACAGTATAATTCATTACTTATAAAGTTAACCTTATACTGACTAACCAGGCAGGAGCAGCAGGAGATTTTAGGCAATGGTGTAATGTATACAAACAGAAAAAAATCCAACCCAGTAGATGAAAAATACATTTCTAGGCAGTCATGAATACACCTATTAACAGGTTTTGGAAATTTGAGTATTATGTTGACATTTCCCAAAAACCTAATGTTATTGCAGCCAAGTAACTCAAGCTAAACGATTACCCACTGTTAATTTCTACTGAGATTTTGTTGGCACTAAACCCAATTCAAGAGTGCCATCTTGTGGACAATGCTTTTAACAATTAACAATCCAGCATTAATGAATATAAGTCCCACAAATAACAAAAAACATGGCAGACAGCTTATTTAATATTTAGCTCACAGAAGAGCCAGGAATACAAGTGCTTAAAAGGTCCTATGAGATCTTGTGGTCAGAGGAAGGCTATGTAATATATATTTTGTGAATCTGCTAGGGGTTCTTTGTATATTCAGAATTATATGTTCTTCTTGGTTCTTAATTTAATAAAGTATGGAACGAAACAAGTGACATTTAAATTAAATGTGTATTCTGAGTTCATACCTGAGATGGCAGTGCACCTGGTACAGGAGATGCCGATTTCGCTTCAACATCAGGTTCCTGAAAAATGCCACAAATAAATTAGATCAATTCAAGCTTTTTGTACATAAAAAAAGGAAAAAAAATGTTTTGCTTTCCATTAAATCTCTTTACAGAGTGATAGCAATGCAGGAGATACATTTGTGACTAATGGGTTAAACTATCACTTTAGGAAGCTCTGCTTCTCTTATAAAACATTTGTGAAAGTATACAATGAAGGCCAAGATGCTGCTTTACATAAAGTTCTTCCCCTGAAGCTGTAGAACAGCAACTACTCAAGTGGAATGATCCTGTACAACTTACAATCAATGTGACTATTTCGTGAGATCATATGACATCAAATCTCAGAGGTAAAAAAAAATTCACACTTTATTAGCTGTTAAACTACACGAACAAACATTCACTTGTCATACTTAGTGGGTGTGTTTACCATCTGCTAAAAATTGTGTTGTCTTTCCTAGTTTAGTGAGAACCTTTATAGCTTCAACATACTTTAGAGCAGGGGTTCGGCAAAAGTGTTCAAAATCTAGGAGCTAGCCCTTATATTTACCATCATACTATTATACTTGATTCTAAAGTTCTTAATGATCATAAAGAACTGAAAATGCAGAAGAATTAGCATAAAGTCAAGTAATGTAAACAAAAAGACTGTCTGAATAAACAGGGCTGACCGTGGACTCACCGTGTCAAGAAAGAAATTTATCAGGCAAGCATAAATTTTGCTTTCTTTCTAAAGACACAGTGAGTCCACGGATCATCTCTAATTACTATTGGGAATCAATACCCAAGCTAGAGGACACAGATAAGGGAGGGACAAGAAGGCACCACTGCTTGAAAAACCTTTCTCCCAAAAGAAGCCTCAGACAAGGCAAAAGTATCAAACTTATAGAATTTTGAAAAAAAGTGTGAAGATAGGATCAAGTTGCAGCCTTGCAAATCTGTTCCATAGACGCTTTATTTTTGAATGCCCAGGAAAAGGAAACAGCCCTTGTGGAATGAGCCGTGATTCTCTCAGGGAGCTGCTTTCCAGCAGTTTCATGGGCCAAACGGATTATACTTCTCAGCCACAGAGAAAGACGTAGCCGTAGCCTTCTGACCCTTGCGTTTCCCAGAGAAAACAACAAACAAGGAAGAGGATTAGCGAAAATCCTTAGTCGCCTGCAAATAGTACTTCAATGCACGTACCACATCTAGGTTGTGCAGTAAACGCTCTTTATGAGAAGGGTTAGGACACAAGGAAGGAACAACAATTTCCTGGTTAATATTCCTATCTGAAACCACTTTTGGAAGGAAACCTAACATAGTACGCAGAACTACCTTATCTGAATGAAAAAACAGGTAAGGAGATTCGATCTGTAACGCCAAGAGTTCAGAAACTCTTCGAGCAGAAGAAATAGCAACAAGAAACAAAACTTTCCAAGATAACATCTTAATATCCAAAGAAGACATAGGCTCAAACGGAGCCTGCTGAAGAACTTTAAGAACAAGGTAAAGACTCTAGGGAGTAGTAACATTTGAACACAGGCCTGAGTCTGACCAAGGCCTGACAGAAGGATTGTACATCTGGCAAGTCCGCCAGACGCTTATGCAACAATATAGATAAGGCAGAAATCTGACATTTCAAGGTACTAGCAGATAATCCCTTCTCCAGACCCTCCTGGAGAAAAGACAAGTTCCTAGGAATCCTAACTACTCCAAGAATAGTATCTGGAGTAACACCAATACAGATATTTACAACATATCTTATAGTAAATCTTTCTGGTAACAGGTTTACGCGCCTGAATCATGGTCTCAATGACCGAGTCAGAAAACCCATGCTTAGATAAAATTAAGCAGTCAGCTTCAGAGAAACGAGATTCAGTGAAGGAAGTGTCAGGAATCAGACAAACTAGAAGTGCAAAAATAATCACACCTTTATTAATAGCTAAAAATAATAAAATGTCCACAAGTCAAATAAGCCAGGATACAAAACCAGAGCTGGTAGTCAGACGAGCCGAGTCAGGAGCCAAAGCAAGAAGTCAGATGAGCCGGAATCAGGAACAAGGAGAACAGCAGAGTCAGGAACAAGTCAGGGATCAGGAACCAGGAGGGATGTCAGACAGACAGGTTATACACAGGAGCTCTCACAAACAGGTCTGAGACAGCGCAGCAGCAAAGCATACTGAACAGAGGCCCTTTAAATAATAAGTGATAACATCACAATTCTGAGACTGCATCCTGTCTCACACGGATGATGTACACCAGTCTAAGCATAAAAGGAAATGCAGGAAATGAGCAGCATCACACAGTATGGACCAGAGTCAGCAAGAGAAGTAAAATGGCTGCCAGCTGCACATGGCAAACAAAACAGGGAAAAAACCCTGACAGTACCCTCCCCTCAATGACCCCGTCTCCGCAGGAGGACCAAAGGCTTATTGGGGAAACGGGCATGGAAGGCACGGAGGAGGGCGGGAGCATGAACATCAGAGGAGGGAACCCATGAACGCTCCTCCAGACCGTAGCCCCTCCAGTGAACCAAATACTATACGCGGCCCCTAGACATACGAGAGTCAACAATGCTGCTGACATCATACTCCTCATGGTTGTCAACAAAGATAGGACGGGGACGAGGCAACACAGTGGTAAACCGATTACAAACCAATGGTTTCAAGAGGGGGACATGAAAAACATTGGAGATGCGCATTGCAGGAGGAAGGTCAAGAGTGTAGGTCACAGGATTGACACGTATAGTATTCGAAAAGAAACAACATAACGGGGAGTGAGTTTATTGGAAGGCACGCAAAGATTCAAGTTGAGGTAGGACAGCCAAAATCTCTCACCAACCTGGTAGGAAGGCCTACGATCAGCCTGGAACTTTTGGCGCTGCATAGAACGATGAAGGCAATCCTGAATCTGCACCCACGTGGAATGGAGATGCCGGAGATGCTCCTCCAAAGCCGGAATACCTTGAGACCTGAATTAATCGGGCAACAAGGATGGTTGAAACTCATAATTCGCCATGAACGGGGATAACTTGGAGGAAGCATTAATAGCACTATTACGAGCAAACTCTGCCCAAGGTAACAGTTCAGACCAATTATTGTGATGATCTGAGACATAGCAACGGAGGAACTGTTCCAGAGCTTGATTAGACCGTTCCGCAGCCCCATTAGATTGAGGGTGATATGCCGAGGAGAAGGAAAGCTGGATCCCCATTTGAGCACAAAAGGAACGCCAAAATTTGGAGACAAACTGGCTACCCCGGTCCGACACTATCTCCTTGGGTAACCCATGTAAACAGAAGACCTCCCGAGCAAAAATTGAAGCAAGCTCCTGAGCGGTAGGCAACTTCAAGGGAATGCAATGTGACATTTTAGAAAAACTGTCAACAACCATAAGGATAACAGTATTGCCATTGGAAACAGGGAGCTCGACAATGAAGTCCATGGAAAGATGTGTCCAAGGACGCTCACCATTAGCAATAGGTTGAAGAAGACCCACAGGAAGACATTGAGGAGTCTTATTCTGTGCACAAACTGAGCAGGAGGCAACATACGCAGCAACATCAGAACAAAGACCTGGCCACCAGAACTGTCGAGTGACAGACCAAATCATTTGGTTCTTGCCTGGGTGACCTGCGGCTTTAGGATAGTGGTAAGTGTGCAAAAGTTTAGTTCGAAGAGTCTCAGGAACACAACACTTACCACTAGGTTTCTCAGGAGGTGCATTGGTTTGTGCAGCCAGGATCTCCTCCCCCTAGTACGTATGGTAGCCAAAATATGGCCAGGGGGTATAACTGGAATAGGTCTAGACTCCTCCTTGGACAGAGGGGAAAATTGTCAAGAGAGGGCATCAGCCCTAACATTTTTACTACCAGGCAGGTAGGAGACCACAATTAAACCGAGACAAAAATAGCTCCCATCAGGCCTGTCGGGGCGACAAACTTTTTGCTTCAGATAGATAAGTTAAATTCTTGTGGTCAGTAAGAATGAGCACTGGCACGCTAGTACCCTCGAGAAGTTGCCTCCATTCCTTGAGTGCCAACATTATAGCCAGTAAATCCCTGTCGCCAATTTCATAATTGCACTCTGCTGGTGACAATTTCTTAGAGAAGAAACCACACGGATATAAGGAACCGTCAGGCATAGGACGTTGAGACAAGAGGGCACCTACTCCAGACACATCGACCTCAAGAACAAAAGGCAGGACAGGGTTAGGATGAGCCAGAACTGGAGCGGCAGCAAAGGCAGTCTTAAGACTATCAAAGGCCTCAATGGCAGTAGGTGACCAATGGAGTGGATCATTCTTTTTACGGGTCATGTCTGATAGGTTTGACCAAGGAAGAAACGTTTTTAATAAACTTTCTATAGTAATTGGCGAACCTCAAAAAACGTTGAATTGACCGAAGACCAACTGGGCGAGGCCACTGCAGAACTGCAGATAACTTGTCAGGATCCATGGAGAACCCTGCAACGGAGATAACATAACCTAGGAAGGTTACTTGAGTCTGATGAAACTCACATTTCTCGAGTTTACAAAACAGGCTGTTCTCACGTAGTCTCTGAAGAACCCGTGTAACATCAGAATGATGTGCCTCAAGTGTGGGTGAGTATGAGGATGTCGTCCAAGTACACCACAACACACTGTTGCAACATATCTCGTAGGACATCATTAATAAATTCCTGGAAAACAGCAGGAGCATTACATAGGCCAAAGGGCATTAACAAGATATTCATAATGCCCGCTCCTGGTGTTAAATGCTGTTTTCCATTCGTGGCCCTCCTTAATCCTAACAAGATTGTACGCTCCTCTCAAATCAAGTTCAGTAAAGACCGCAGCTCCCTTGAGGCAGTCAAAGAGTTTCGTAATGAGCGGAATAGGGTAAGCATTCTTAATGGTAAGATGATTTAGACCCCTATAATCGACATGGTCTTAATTCGCCACCCTTTTTCTTCACAAAGAAGAAGCCAGTCCCTGCAGGAGAGCAGGATTTGCGAATGATCCCCCGCGACAGAGCATCAGCAACATACTTCTCCATAGCACAATTCTCTGCAACAGAGGGTAAACCCTGCCACGAGGAGGAATGGCTCCGGGTTGCAGGTCTATGGCACAATCGTAAGACCGGTGAGGAGGCAACGTACCGGCACGCACCTTGTCAAAAACATCTAGGTACTCTCGGTACTCCTCTGGCAATTGAGATACCGAAGAAGTGCACAAGACTTTAACTGGTTTCCGAAGATAAGTGGAAATACATTGCGGAGACCACGACAAAATTTCGGACCTGCGCCAGTCGTGACTGGGATTGTGCTTTTGGAGCCAGGGATAACCCAGAACAACCGGAAAATGCAGAGAGTTTATCACCTGGCACTGTAGTTCAAAATGGAGATCCCCAACAGCCATGGATAACGGAGCAGTTTCGTGAATAATGAGTGCAATCTTTTGGGGCCTGCCATCAATGGCCTTAATAGCAAGCGGAACAAACCGAGGCAAAACAGAAATAAAGTGCTTTCATACAAAAGCACTGTCAATGAAATAGCCCGCAGCACCGGAGTCAACAAGAGCCTGGGTGACTATGGAGGAGTCCACCCAGGAAAGGACAACCATGACCAAAGGTATCTCCTTTAGCGGTTCCGGGGACGAGGATAAACCACCCAAGGTCTGCCCCCAACAGGACCTTAGGTGTCAGCGTTTCCCGGCCGTGTAGGACAAGACTTCAAAAGGTGGCCCTGTAACCCACAATAGAGGCAGAGCCCCTCCCTCCTCGGAAAGACGCGTAAATCCCAACTGCATCAACTCAGCAGTACCTGGTGACTCGGGACCAGGAGGCATGGGAGGAGAGGGAGGCATGGGTGGGAACGAACACGTAGGAGACAACGGAACAGGAGGCTTCCGCAAGCGCTCCTTGAAAGAGGGCCTCTCACTTAGTCTGATGTCAATTAGGATCAAAAAAGACACCAATGCCTCGAGATCTTCTGGTAAATCTCTGGCAGCAACTTCGTCTTTAATCGCATCAGAGAGCACATGAAAGAAGGCGGGAATAAGGCCTTCATTGTTTCAACCTACCTCTGCGGCAAGCGTACGGAACTCAATGGCATACTGAGCAACAGATCTTGTACCTTGCTGAATGGACATGTTTAGCAGCAGAGGAGGAGCGAGCCGGAACATCAAATACCCTTCGAAAGGAGGGCACAAATTCAGGGTAATTTGAAATCACAGGTTTATTAGTCTCCCACAAGGGATTAGCCCAGGCAAAAGCTGTGTCTGAGAGTAACGAGATGAGAAATCCCACCTTAGCTGTCAGAGGGAAATGCCTGAGGTAACATCTCAAAGTAAATGCCCACCTGGTTCAAAAACCCTCTGCACTGATTAGGATCGCCTCCATAACGCTGAGGTAGAGGTGCAGAACCGGACATGCTCCTGGTAGGACTAGGTGCAGCAGCAGAAACAGGAGCAGCCGTAACTTGCGGGACACTTTGGTCCAAATGTGCAGTGTGAGTCAGCAGGGTTTGCAGGGCTAGTGCAAATTGATCCAAGCGGTGATCCTGTTCAACCATCCTGGAAATGATGGCAGGTAAAGGTGGATTATTAGCAGCATCAGGACTCATGGCCCTTGCGTAATGTCAGGGTGCCAGGAATCAGACTGAGACAAGAAGTGCAAAAATAATCACACCTTTATTAATAGCAAAAAATAATAAAAAGTCCACACGTCAAATAAGCCAGGAAACAAAACCAGAGCTGGTAGTCAGACGAGCCGAGTCAGGAGCCAAAGCGAGTAGTCAGACAAGTCGGAATTAGGAACAAGGAGAACAGCAGAGTCAGGAACAAGCCAGGGATCAGGAACCAGGAGGGATGTATGACAGCCAGGTTATACACAGGAGCTCTCACAAACAGGTCTGAGACAGCGCAAGGGCAAAGCATACTGAACAGAGGCCCTTTAAATAATAAGTGATGACATCACAATTCTGAGACTGCATCCGGTCTCACACAGATGATGTACACCAGTCTGGCAATAAAAGGAAGTGCAGGAAATGAGCAGCATCACACAGCATGCACCAGAGTCAGCAAGAGAGGTGAGTAAAATGGCTGCCAGCAACACATGGCAAACAAAACAGGGAAAAAACCCTGACCAGAAGGGCCCTTGAAATAGAAGGTCCTTCCTCAGTGGAAGTCTCCAAGGTGGGAGAGATGACATCTCCACCAGGTCTACATACCAGATCCTGCGCAGCCACACCTGTGCAATGAGGATCACTGATGCCCTCTCCTGTTTGATTTGAGCAATGACCCGAGGAAGGAGAGCAAACTGAGGAAACGGGTATGCTAGACTGAAATTCCAAGGAACAGCCAGAGCATCAGTACAGTCTGAGGATCCCTTGACCTCGACCCGTACCTCGGGAGCTTGGCATTCTGTCGAGATGCCATGAGATCCAGCTCCGGCTGTCGCAATTTGAGAATCAAGTTGGAACACACCTCCGGATGGAGTTCCCACTGTGGCAAAGCCGAATGGATGAGCCACAAATTGAAAGTGTTTGTCTAGAAACACGAACCTCAGAAACTTGTGATAATCCCTGTGGATGGGAATATGCAGGTACGCATCCTTTAAAATCTACTGTTGTCATGAATTGACCCTCTTGAACCAAGGGAAGAATGGAACGAATCGTTTCCATCTTGAAGAATGGTACTCCGAGGAACTTTAGACTCTTGAGGTCTAAAATTGGCCTGAAAGTCCCCTCTTTTTTGGGAACCCTGAACAGATTGGAGTAGAATCCCAGACCCTCTTCCTGCATTGGAACAGGAACTATCACTCCCAGGTCGGAAAGAAACCAAACACAATGTAAGAACGCCTCTCTTTATCTGGTCTACAAATAATCTTGAGTGTAAGAACCTGCCCGTGGGAGGAAAGGCCTTGAACTCTAGTTTGTATCCCTGGGACACGATGTCCACCGCCCAGGTATCCAGAACATCCCAAACCCAGGCTTGAGCGAATAAAGAAAGTCTGCCCCCTACAGGATCCGCTCCCGGATCGGGAGCAGACCCTTCATGCTGACTGAGTCATTAACAGGCTTCTTAGATTACTTCCTCTTGTTCCAAGACTGATTGGATTTCCAGGAAGGCTTGGACTGTTCCTGCTTGGCAGAGGAAGAGGAAGACTTACCTTTAATGTATTGAAAGGAAAAAGAATACTCTGACGTCCTTTCTGCTTATTCCTCTTATCCTGAGGGCGGAAATGACCCTTTCCTCCCGTAACGTCTGAAATAATATCAGCCAAGCCCGGCCCAAACAAGGTCTTACCCTTTTACGGAATCGCCAAAAGCTTAGACTTGGATGACACATCCGCAGACCAAAACTTCAACCATAAAGCTCTGCGGGCCAGTACGGCAAAGCCAGAAATATTTGCTCCCAACTTATTAACTTGAAGGGAAGCATCCGTAATAAAGGAATTGGCCAACTTGATCCTGTCCTGTATCTCTTCAAGGGGAGTATCTGAATAGAATCAGACAACAAACAAACCAGTATGCTGCCACGCTGGTGATGGTAGCAATACACACTGAAGGTTGCCATTGTAAACCCTGGTGAACATACATCTTTTTAAACCACCCCTCCAACTTCATATCCATAGGATCCTTAAAGGAACAACTATCCTTTATGGGAATAGTGGTTCTCTTAGCCTAAGTGGAAATTGCCCCTTCCACCTTGGGGACCGTCTGCCAAGACTCCTTGATAGAGTCAGCTATTGGAAACATCATAAAAAATGGGGATGGAGAAAAAAGGGATACCAGGTCTCTCCCATTCCAAAACAATAATCTCAGTAGCCCGGTATGCTACAGGGAAAACCTCCACCGCGGAAGGTACATCAAAGTATTTGTTTAACTTACTAGACTTGTTAGGACTGACTACGAGTCGTGTCGGAGACGTCCAAGGTAGCCAAAACCTCCTTAAAGGGACACTGTACCCAAATTTTTTTCTTTCATGATTCAGATAGAGCATGACATTTTAAGCAACTTTCTAATTTACTCCTATTATCATTTTTTTTTATTCTCTTGGTATCTTTATTTTAAATGCAAGAATTTAAGTTTAGAAGCCGGCCCATTTTTGGTGAACAACCTGAGTTGTCCTTGCTGATTGGTGGATAAATTCATCCACCAATAAAAAAGTGCTGTCCAGAGTTCTGAACCCCCAAAAAGGCTTAGATGCCTTCTTTTTCAAATAAAGATAGCAAGAAAACAAAGAAAAAATTATAATAGGAGTAAATGAGAAAGTTGCTTAAAATTGCATGCTCTGAATCATGAAAGAAAAAATTTGGGTTCAGTGTACCTTTAACAGACGAGGTGTTCCAGCTTAAACCTGAAGGATACAACTTCAGCATCAGAACAAGTAATTACACTGTCCGAGTCTGAGATTTCACCCTCAGATGCTACCGAAGTATCTTCCTTCTCAGACTTCTGGGAGGGAACATTTGGAATAGCCATGATTGTCAGAAACCTTAATCACGGATTCCTTAGATTTCCTCCTGGGCTTTCCCTGCAGCATGGGAAAAGCAGACAGCGCATCAGTTACCACAGAAGATATGTGGGTAGCAATGCCTTGCAAAGTTACTCCAACTGGACTGTAAGAGGAAGCGCAGGGCACTGCATGTGTAGACAAGGTTTGGGACACTTGAGGAGAAAGGCTTTCAAGCAACAAACTGTTTGAGAGGCGCAGTGGGGATTATACCCCACAAGTTCCCAATTGCTTAAAAGCCACCAATGCTCTACTTAAGAGACTGACATGGACTACGGCTAGACCGACCCCAGAAAGATCAGGGCAAACCTGCCCTGCTTTAAAATAAAAATATAAAAAACTCTTGAAGAAATTTCTTTCAGACACCTAAACTTTACCACCTCCTTGCTTTTAACGTAGGCAAAGAGAATGACTGGGGTTTGGGGGAAGGGAGGTGATACTTAACAGCTTTGCTGTGGTGCTCTTTGCCTCCTCCTGCTGGCCAGGACTCACTGTGTCATTAGAAAGAAAAAAAAACAATTTATGTAAGAACTTACCTGATAAATTCATTTCTTTCATATTGGCAAGAGTCCATGAGCTAGTGACGTATGGGATGCCTATAAATACACCCCTCACCACACCCACAATTCAGTTTTAACTAATAGCCAAGAAGTAGGGTGATAAAGAAAGGAGTAAAAAGCATCAACAAAGGAATTTGGAAATAATTGTGATTTATACAAAAAAAATCATAACCACCATAAAAAAGGGTGGGCCTCATGGACTTGCCAATATGAAAGAAATTAATTTATCAGGTAAGTTCTTACATAAATTATGTTTTCTTTCATGTAATTAGCATGAGTCCATGAGCTAGTGACGTATGAGATAGCAAAACCCAAGATGTGGAACTCCACTCAAGAGTCACTAGAGAGGGAGGGAAAAAACCAAAATGTATGCTTACCTGATAAATTTCTCTCTTTTTCGATGTACCGAGTCCACGGATTCATCCTAACTTGTGGGATATTGTCCTTCCTGACAGGAAGTAGCAAAGAGAGCACCACAGCAGAGCTTGCTATATAGCTCCTCCCCTAACTCCACCCCCCAGTCATTCGACCGAAGGCCAAGGAAGAAAAGGAGAAACTATAAGGTGCAGAGGTTACTGAAGTTACATAAAAAATACCATCTGTCTTGAATAGACAGGGCGGGCCGTGGACTCGGTACATCGCAAAAGAAAGAAATTTATCAGGTAAGCATAAATTTTGTTTTCTTTTGCATGATGTACCGAGTCCACGGATTCATCCTAACTTGTGGGATACCAATACCAAAGCTTTAGGACACGGATGAAGGGAGGGACAAGACAGGAACCTTAACGGAAGGCACCACTGCTTGCAAAAATAGCCTCCGAAGAAGCAAAAGTATCAAATTTATAAAATTTTGAAACGGTATGAAGCGACGACCAAGTCTATTCAACAGAAGCATCATTTTTAAAAGCCCATGTGGAAGCTACCGCTCTAGTAGAATGAGCTGTAATCCTTTCAGGAGGCTGCTGTCCAGCAGTCTTATAAGCCAAAAGGAAAGAGAAGTTGCCGTAGCCTTTTGACCCCTACGCTTTCCAGAATAGACAACAAACAAAGAAGATGTTTGACCAAAATCTTTGGTTGCCTGGAAATAAAATTTCAAAGCACGAACCACGTCCAAGTTGTGCAACAGACGTTCCTTCTTACAAGGATTAGGACACAGAGAAGGAACAACAATTTCTTGATTGATATTCCTGTTAGTAACAACCTTAGGTAAGAACCCAGGCTTGGTACGCAAAACCACATTATCAGCATGGAACACCAGATAAGGTGAGTCATATTGTAATGCAGATAGTTCAGAAACTCTTCGAGCTGAAGAGATAGCACATAGGAACAAAACTTTCCAAGATAAAACAACTAAATTTAGACTCCATGGCGGAGCAATAGGTTTAAACACAGGCTTAAGTCTAACTAAAGCCTGGATGTCTGGAACATCTGCCAGACGCTTGCGCAATAAAATAGACAGAGCAGATATCTGTCCCATTGGGGAACTAGCTGATAATCCTTTCTCCAAACCCTCTTTGAGAAAAGACAAAATCCTAGGAATCCTGATTTTACTCCAGGAGAAGCCTTTGGATTCGCACCAAAAAAAGATTTACGCCATATCTTATGATAAATATTCCTGGTAACAGGCTTTCAAGCCTGAATCAAGGTATTTATGACTGACTCAGAGAAACCCCGCTTAGATAGAATCAATCGTTCAATCTCCAAGCAGGCAGTTGCAGAGAAATTAGATTTGGATGCTTGAATGGACCTTGAATCAGAAGGTCCTGTCTCAATGGAAGAGACCATGGTGGAAAGGATGACATGTCCACCAGGTCTGCATGCCACGCAGGCGCTATCAAAATCACTGATGCTCTTCTCTCCTGTTTGATTCTGGCAATCAGACGTGGAAGGAGAGGGAAAGGTGGAAACGCATAAGCCAGGTTGAACGACCAGGGTACTGCTAGAGCATCTATCAGTACAGCCCGAGGATCCCTTGACCTGGAGCCGTAACTAGGAAGTTTGGCGTTCTGACAAGACACCATCAGATCCAACTCTGGTGTGCCCCATAGCCGAACCAGCTGAGCAAACACCTACGGATGGAGTTCCCACTCTTCCGGATAAAAAGTCTGACTTACAAAATCTGCCTCCCAGTTCTCTACACCTGGGATATAGATCGCTGACAGATGGCAAGAGTGAGCCTCTGCCCATTGGATTATCCTTGAGACCTCTATCATCGCTAAGGAACTCTTTGTTCCGCCCTGATGATTGATATAAGCCACAGTCGTGATGTTGTCCGACTGAAACCTGATGAATCTGGCCGAAGCCAGCTGAGGCCATGCCTGGAGAGCATTGAATATCGCTCTTAATTCCAGAATATTTATCGGTAGGAGAGCCTCCTCCCGAGTCCACAAACCCTGAGCTTTCAGGGAATTCCAGACTGCACCCCAGCCCAGAAGACTGGCGTCTGTCGTCACTATAACCCATTCTGGCCTGCGGAAACACATTCCCTGGCACAGATGATCCTGTGACAACCACCAAAGAAGAGTCTCTGGTCTCTTGATCCTGATTTATCCGAGGATGTAAATCCACATATTCCCCATTTCACTGATTGAGCATGCATAGTTGCAGTGGTCTGAGATGCAAGCGAGCAAACTGAACTATGTCCATTGCCGTTACCATTAGTCCAATTACCTCCATGCACTGAGCCACTGACGGCCGAGGAGAGGAATGGAATGAAGAGCTTGGCAGGTGGACAAAATCTTTGATTATCTGACCTCCGTCAGAAATATTTTCATGTCCACCGAGTCTATCAGAGTCCCTAGAAATGAAACTCTTGTGAGGGGGGAAAGAACTCTTTTTTACGTTCACTTTCCACCCATGAGACCTTAGAAAGGCCAACACTAAGTCCGTGTGAGACTTGGCTAGCTGGAAGGACGACGCTTGAATTAGAATGTCGTCTAGATAAGGCGCCACTGATATGCCCTGTGAACCGCCAGAAGGGACCCTAGCACCTTCGTGAAGATTTGCGGTGCCGTGGCCAACCCGAAAGGAAGAGCCACAAACTGATAATGCTTGTCCAGAAGGGCGAACCTGAGGAACTGGTGATTATCTTTGTGGATAAGAATGTGCAGATACGCATCCTTTAAGTCCACGGTGGTCATATATTGACCCTCCTGGATCAATGGTAAGATAGTCCGAATGGTCTCCATCTTGAAAGATGGACCTCTTAGGAATTGGTTTAGGATCTTGAGATCCAGAATTGGTCTGAAGGTTCCCTCCTTTTTGGGAACTATAAACAGATTGGAGTAGAACCCCTGCCCCTGTTCTACTTTTGGAACTGGGCAGATCACTCCCATGGTAAAAAGGTCTTCTACACAGCGTAAGAACGCCTCTCTTTTTGTCGGGATTACAGACAATTGAGAAAGACGGAACCTCCCCCTTGGAGGGGAATCCTTGAAATCTAGCAGGTATCCCTGGGTTACAATTTCTACTGCCCAGGAATCCTGAACGTCTCTTGCCCAGGCCTGAGCAAAAAGAGAGAGTCTGCCCCCTACTAGATCCGGTCCCGGATCGGGGGCTACCCCTTCATGCTGACTTAGTGGCAGCAGCAGGCTTTTAGGCCTGTTTACCCTTGTTCCAAGCCTGATTAGGTCTCCAGGTTGGCTTGTACTGAGTAAAGTTCCCCTCTTGCTTTGCAGCAGTGGAAGAGGTAGAGGGACCACTCTTGAAGTTTCGAAAGGAACGAAAATTATTTTGCTTGGTCCTTGTCTTATTTGACTAATCCTGAGGGAGGGTATGACCCTTCCCTCCAGTAATGTCTGAAATGATCTCTTTCAATGCAGGCCCGAATAGGGTCTTACCTTTGTAAGGGATGGACAAAAGCTTAGATTTAGATGACACATCAGCTGACCAGGACTTAAGCCATAACACTACGCGCTAAAATGGGAAAACCTGAATTCTTAGCCGCTAATTTAGCAAGATGAAAAGCGGCGTCTGTAATAAAAGAATTAGCCAACTTAAGAGCCTTAATTCTGTCCAAAATATCATCTAGTGGGGTCTTCATCTGAAGAGCCTCTTCTAGAGCCTCAAACCAAAAGGCAGCTGCAGTGGTTACAGGAACAATGCATGCTATAGGTTGAAGAAGAAAACCTTGATGAACAAAAATTCTTTAGGAGACCCTCTAATTTTTTATCCATAGGATCAATGAAACCACAACTGTCTTCAATAGGTATAGTTGTACGCTTAGCCACGGTAGAAATAGCTCCCTCCACCTTAGGGACCGTCTGCCATGAGTCCTTTATGGTGTCAGAAATGGGAAACATTTTCTTAAAAACAGGAGGGGGAGAGAACGGAATACCTTGTCTATTCCACTTCTTGGTAACAATGTCCGAAATCCTCTTAGGGACTGGAAACACATCAGTGTAAACAGGAACCTCTAAATGTTTGTCCATTTTACACAATTTCTCTGGAACTACAATAGGGTCACAATCATCCAGAGTAGCTAAAACCTCCCTGAGCAATAAGCGGAGGTGCTCTAGCTTAAATTTAAATGCCGTCATATATGAATCTGTCTGAGAGAACATCTTTCCTGAATCAGAAATCTCTCCCTCAGAAAGCAAATCCCTCATCCCTACCTCAGAACATTGTGAGGGAATATCGGATACGCTACTAAAGCGTCAGAAGGCTCAGCATTTGTTCTTAACCCAGAGCTACTGCGCTTCCCTTGCAACCCAGGCAGCTTAGATAAAACTTCTGTGAGGGTAGTATCCATAACTGAAGCCGTATCTTGCAAGGTGAAAGAATTAGACGCACTAGAAGTACTTGGCGTGGCTTGTGCGGGCGTTACTGGTTGTGACACTTGGGGAGAACTAGATGGCAAAACCTGATTTCCTTCTGTCTGAGAATCATCTAATGCCAAACTTTTATAAGTCAAAATATGCCGTTTGCAATTTATAGACATATCAGTACAAGTGGGACACATTCTAAGAGGGGGTTCCACAATGGCTTCTAAACAAATTGAACAATGAGTTTCCTCAGTGTCAGACATGTTTAACAGATTAGTAAAAAAGCAATCAAGCTTGGAAAACACTTTATTTAATGAAAAAAAAACTGAGAAAAAAAAAAAGGCATACAAAAACTGCAAAACAGGTTAAAATTGCTTCAATTTTTCTGAAATTTTAACAGTGTACCCACTAAGCCTTAGAAGGATTGCACCACAATAAGCAATAAACCCACAAATGACAAAACCGGATTGAAATTTGTCTAAAAACCGGTTAAACACCCCTATTAGCACCTTGACACAGCTCTGCTGTGGCCCTACCTGCCCTTAGGAAGCGATATGGGGTTTAAACTTTAAAGCTTCAATTAGTCCCTCAGAAGACTCTCAGGACCTCAGGAGAAGTTGCTTGATGCTTGTAAATGCAGGCCCTGCCCACCTCACTCGATGTTGCTGGGGCCTACACAAAACTAACAAACCCTGCCTGAAAGCCATGTGGGTTATAAACAACCCCAAAGAACCCTGAAGCAAATGTCCCATACAACAGAAAACGTTACTCCCAGACACAAAAATGTTTGTCCCAAATTCACATAAACTGAGTGCCCACAAAAAATTAACCCTTTATGCAAGCTAGTAAAAACCTCTGATAACACTAGGATTACTGCTTCCCCTTCCCCTAATGGGGACACTGTCAGCCTTTCTGAGTTAACACAGTCTCTGCAGAAAATATGACTGAACATACATCATTGCTGTATAGCAAGAAATCGTTCCTCACACTGAAGTTTTCCTGTACTCAGCTTCTGTGGGAACAGCAGTGGACCTTAGTTACAAATGCTAAGATCATCATCCTCCAGGCAGAAATCTTCATCTATGTCCTGCCTGAGAGTAAATAGTTCAACACCGGTACCATTTAAAAATAGCAAATACTTGATTGAAGATAAAATAAAACTAACAGTTTAACACCTCTTCTCTTTACTCTTCCTGCTTAGAGCCAGCAAAGAGAATGACTGGGGGGTGGAGTAAAGGGGGGAGCTATATAGACAACTCTGCTGTGGTGCTCTCTTTGCTACTTGCTGTCAGGAAGGACAATATCCCACAAGTTAGGATGAAACCGTGGACTTGGTACATCATGCAAAAGAAATTAAAACAGCCATTTCGCTGAAAGAAAGAAATCCACAACCCAAACATAAGTTTATTCTCAAAAATAAAAACTTAAATCCTAAGCAGAAGAATCAAACTGAAACAGCTGAAGAACTTTCCTACTAAAAACTGCTTACGAAGAAGCAAACACATCAAAATGGTAGAATTTGGTAAATGTATGCAAAGAAGACCAAGTTGCTGCTTTGCAAATCTGATCAACTGAAGCTTCATTCTAAAAAGCCCACGAAATGGAGACTGATAAAGTAGAATGAGCTGTAATTCTCTGAGGCGGGTCTTTATCCGACTCCAAATAAGCTTGAAAAATCAAAAGCTTTAACCATGATGCTAAAGAAACGACAGAAGCCGTCTGACCTTTCCTGGAACTAGAAAAGATAACAAATAGACAAGAAGTCTTCCTGAAATCTTTAGTGGCTTCAACATAATATTTCAGAGCTCTCACCACATCCAAAGAATGTAAAGATCTCTCCAAAGAATTCTTAGGATTAGGACACAAAGAAGGGACAACAATTTCTCTATTAATGTTGTTAGAATTCACAACCTTAGGTAAGAATTTAAATGAAGTCCGCATTTATCCTGATGAAAAATCAGAAAAGGAGATTCCCAAGAGAGTGGATAATTCAGAAACTCTAGCAGAAGAGATGGTCAAAGGAACAACACTTTCCAAGAAAGTAGTTTAATGTCCAAAGAATGCATAGGCTCAAATGGAGGAGCCTGTAAAGCCTTCAAAAGCAAATTAAGACTCCAAGGAGGAGAGATTGATTTAATGACAGGCTTGATGCGAACCAAAGCCTATACAAAACAATGAAAATCAGGAAGTTTAGCAATTTTCCTGTGGAATAAAACAGAAAGAGCAGAGATTTGTCCTTTCAAGGAACTTGCAGACAAACCTTTATCCAAACCATCCTGAAGAAACTGTAAAATTCTAGGATTTTTAAAAGAAAGCCACGAGAATTTATGATAACACCATGAAATGTAAGTCTTCCAAACTCGATAATAAATCTTTCTAGAAACAGATATATGAGCCTGCAACATAGTATTAATCACTAAGTCAGAGAAACCTCTATGAATAAGCGTTCAATTTCCATACCTTCAAATTTAATGATTTGAGATCCTGATGGAAAAACGGACCTTGAGATAGGTCTGGCCTTAATGGAAGTGACCAAGGTTGGCAACTGGACATCCGAAAAAGATCTGCATACCAAAACCTGTTAAACCATGCTGGAGCAACCATCAGCACAAACGATTGCTCCATGATTTTGGATCATCATTTGTTTAGATGAGAAGCCATCAGATATATTTCTGGAAGCCCCCACATCTGAACAATTTGAGAAAACACATCTGGGTGGAGAGACCATTCTCCCGGATGTTAAGTCTGACGACAGATAATCCACTTCCCAATTGTCTATACCTGGGATATGAACCGCAGAAATTAGACAGGAGCTGGATTCCGCCCAAACAAGTATCCGAGATACTTCTTTCATAGCTTGGAGACTGAGTCCCACCCTGATGATTGACATATGCCACAGTTGTGATATTGTCTGTTTGAAAACAAATTAACGGTTCTCTCTTCAACAGAGGCCAAAACTGAAGAGCCCTGAGAATTGCACAGAGTTCCAAAATATTGATTGGTAATCTCGCCTCTTGAGATTTCCAAACCCCTTGTGCTGTCAGAGATCCCCAAACAGCTCCCCAACCTGAAAAGACTCGGATCCGTTGTGATCACAGTCCAGGTTGGACGAACGAAAGAAGCCCCTAAAATTATACGATGGTGATCTAACCACCAAGTCAGAGAAAGTCTAACATTGGGATTTAAGGATATTAATTTATGATATCCTTGTATAATCCCTGCACCATTGGTTCAACATACAAAGCTGGAGAGGTCTCATGAAAACGAGCAAAGGGGATCGCGTCCGATGCTGCAGTCATGAGACCTAAAACTTCCATGCACATAGCTACTGAAGGGAATGACTGAGACTGAAGGTACCGACAGGCTGCAACCAATTTCAAACGTCTTGTCTGTTAGAGACAAAGTCATGGACACTGAATCCATCTGGAACCCTAAAAAGGTTACCTTTGAAGAATCTAAGAACTTTTTGGTAAATTGATACTCCAACCATGTCTTTGAAGAAACAACACTAGTTGATTCACGTGAGATTCTACAGAACGTAAAGACTGAGCGAGTACCAAGATATCGACCAAATAAGGAAACCCCACAATACCCCGCTCTCTGATTACAGAGAGAAGGGCACCAAGAACCTTTGAAAAGATTCTTGGAGCTGTTGCTAGGCCAAAAGGAAGAGCAACAAATTGGTAATGCTTGTCTAGGAAAGAGAATCTCAGGAACTGATAATGATCTGTATGAATCGGAATATGAAGATATGCATCCTGTAAGTCTATTGTGGACATATGCCCTTGCTGAACAAGACAGAGTAGTCCTTATAGTCACCATCTTGAAAGTTGGTACTCTTACATATCGATTCAAAATCTTTAGATCCAAAACTGGTCTGAATGAATTTTCTTTCTTTGGGACAATGAATAGATTTGAATAAAACCCCAGGCCCTATTCCTGAAACGGAACTTGCATGATTACCCCTGATGACTCAAGGTCTGAAACACACTTCAGGAAAGCCTGAGCCTTTACTTGGTTTGCTGGAATGCATGAGAAAAAAAAAAAATCTTCTCACAGGTGGTCTTACTCTGAATCCTATTCTGTACCCCTGAGAGACAATACTCTGTAAATTTTTAATCTGCCCCTACCAGCTGAGCTGGAATGAGGGCCGCACCTTCATGCAGACTTGAAGGCTTCCAATTGGAAACAGATTCCTTTGGGGAAGGATTAGATTTCTGTTCCTTATGTCGAAAGGAACGAAAACAAAAGCTTTAGATTTACCTTTAGGTTTTTTATCCTGAGGCACAAAAACTCCCTTCCCCCAGTGACAGTTGAAATTATTGAATCCAACTGAGAACTAAATAATTTATTACCTTGGAAAGAAAGAAAGAAGTCATACCAGCATTCCAAGATTTGAGCCACAAAGCTCTTCTAGCTAAAATAGCTAAAGACCTATCTAAAATCAATTTTTAATTATATCAAAAATGGCATCACAAATGAAAATATTAGCATGTTGAATCAACATAAAAATGCTAGACAAATCATGATCCGATACTTGTTGCGCTAAAGTTTCCAACCAAAAAGTTGAAGCAGCTGCAACATCAGCCAAAGAAATTGCAGGCCTATGAAGATGACCTGAATATAAATAAGCTTTCCTTAGATAAGATTCAAGTTTCCTATCTTAAGGATCTTTAAAAGAAGTACTATCTTCCATAGGAATAGTAGTACGTTTAGCAAGAGTAGAGATAGCCCCATCAACTTTAGGGATCGTTTCCCAAAACTCCAATGTAATTTCTTGCAAAGGTTACCATTTTTTAAACCTTGAAGAAGGAATAAAAAGGAACTGGAAAAAACCTTTGGAATAACCACAGGAGGTTTAAACAGAATTTACCCGTTTACTAGTTTTAATATCAAGAGGACTAGTTTCCTCCATATCCAATGTAATCAACACTTCTTTTAATAAAGAACAAATATACTCCATTTTAAATAGGAGGATTCGTCAGTGTCAATATCTGAGGAAGGATCTTCTGAATCAGATAGATCCTCATCAGAAAAAGGATAAAATCAGTATATTGCCGGTCATTTGACATTTCATCAACTCTATGAGAAGTTTTAAAAGACCTTATACGTTTATTAGAAGGCGGAATGGCAGACAAAGCCTTCTGAATAGAATCAGAAATAACTTATTTTAAATTTACAAGTATATCTTGTGCATTAGATGTTGAGGGAACAGCAACAGGTAATGAACTACTACTGGTGGATACATTTTCTGCATGTAAAAGTTTATCATGTCAACTATTACAAACCACAGCTGGAGGTATAATCTCCACAAGTTTACAACAAATGCCCTTCGCTTTGGTAGAACGGTTATCAGGCAGCTGGGATCCAACAGTAAATTCTGAGACAGGATCAGATTGATACATCTTGCAAATGTAAGAGAAAAAAAACAAAGCAAAAACCTGAATCATGGCAAATATAAGTACAATACATATATTTAGAACTTTATATAAATACATAAAGTGCCAAACCATAGCTGAGAGTGTCTTAAGTAATGAAAACATACTTACCAAAAGACACCCATCCACATATAGCAGATAGCCAAACCAGTACTGAAACAGTACTCAGTAGAGGTAATGGAATATGAGAGTATATCGTCGATCTGAAAAGGGAGGTAGGAGATGAATCTCTACGACCGATAACAGAGAACCTATGAAATAGATCCCTGTGAGGAAAACCATTGCATTCAATAGGTGATACTCCCTTCACATCCCTCTGACATTCACTGTACTCAGAGGAATCAGGCTTCAAAAAATGCTGAGAATCGCATATCAACGTAGAAATCTTAGCACAAACTTAGTTCACCACCTCCATAGGCGGCAAAGTTTGTAAAACTGAATTGTGGGTGCGGTGAAGGGTGTATTTATAGGCATTTTAAGGTTTAGGAAACTTTGCCCCTCCTGGTAGGATTGTATATCCCATACGTCACTAGCTCATGGACTCTTGCCAATTACATGAAAGAAATTGCATACAAAACACCAGTCCAATTTCCTCCCTGTAGATCACTTAAAACCTCTAGAGACACTGCACAGGTATACTTATGTCCCAAGCATTTAAGGGCTCAGCAACAAATTTGACGACAGAAAACACAAAAACACTCAGAGCCATTATACTCTATACCTATAATAAAAAAAGGAACATACAAAGTCAAAAGGTGTAGTCCCTTACATTCACTAGACCCTAGCAGTAAAAAGCTGCTTTACTGAGGAGTGAAATAGTTAATCTCTGCAATATAAAGTACTAAATCAAGGAAGGAAAAGGAGATGCGCATGTAGGGGTGAACATTGACAGACTTCTGGCAGGCATTTCTAACCAGCTAAGATGACAGAAGCCATATACCCCATCTGTATGTATATTGTTTTACAAATGTATGAGAATAAAAGTTTGGTAGATGGCAAAAACCCCACAAAACATCTAAAAGCCTGCTGCCAGCTTTTATTGCCAGTCCAGATTACCGGTCTCAAAACTGCAGGACTGTGCGCATCAGATAACTGATTTTCAATAAATCTACTAAAAACTTATTCACGACAACACAATACATTTTAAATTCCTAACTTTCCAAAAATAATGTAAAAATAAATATGGGGCCCTTTAACTGCCTTTAACATGAGCAGAAAGTTAGTTGTCAAATAAAAGAAGTGGAATGCAAAATATCACATCCCCTCATACATTAGCCTTACATCTTTCTAAAGTGGCAACCACCAGACTACCCGAGGCAAGAATCACTATTGACCCAACAGACTGGATATGTGCCCATAAAAATAATCCCTCACCTTTAAATCTTCTATTTCAAATTTGTTTGGTTCATCCATTTCAGCTGCAGAAGAATCCTGTTCATCCTAGAAAATTTAACAAAATTATGTTAGGGTGTGTATGGGATAAGGCCCTTTCTTTGTATCAAACACTTTATGGATTAAAGGCTGATTGAAAAGTACAGAGTTGCCTGCTTCATTACAGTTTTACCATATATCCTTGGCCAGGCTTGGTATTGTGTGGGATATACATACATACATCTATATCTATATACATACATATATACATACACATACATACACTATATGCTTACCTGATACATTTATTTCCGGGCAAGGATAGTCCATGACTTAATTCCAATTACTAGTGGGATATTCAACTCCTGGTCAGCAGGAAGAGGCAAAGAGCACTACAGCAGAGCTGTTAAGTGTCACTTCCCTTACCCATAACCCCCAGTCATTCAGCCGAAGGGAAACTGAAAAAACATAATTTATGCTTACCTGATAAATTTATTTCTCTTGTAGTGTATCCAGTCCACGAATCATCCATTACTTGTGGGATATTCACCTTCCCAACAGGAAGTTGCAAGAGGATCACCCACAGCAGAGCTGCTATATAGCTCCTCCCCTCACTGCCGAAACAAGCCGAGAAAAGGAGAAACCATAGGGTGCAGTGGTGACTGTAGTTTAATTAAAATTTAGACCTGCCTGAAAAGGACAGGGCGGGCCGTGGACTGGATACACTACAAGATAAATAAATTTATCAGGTAAGCATAAATTATGTTTTCTCTTGTTAAGTGTATCCAGTCCACGGATCATCCATTACTTGTGGGATACCAATACCAAAGCTAAAGTACACGGATGATGGGAGGGACAAGGCAGGAACTTAAAAACGGAAGGAACCACTGCTGTAGAACCTTTCTCCCAAAAACAGCCTCCGAAGAAGCAAAAGTGTCAAATTTGTAAAATTTGGAAAAAGTATGAAGCGAAGACCAAGTTGCAGCCTTGCAAATCTGTTCAACAGAGGCCTCATTTTTAAAGGCCCAGGTGGAAGCCACAGCTCTAGTAGAATGAGCTGTAATCCTTTCAGGAGGCTGCTGTCCAGCAGTCTCATAGGCTAAACGGATTATACTCTGAAGCCAAAAAGAAAGAGGTTGCTGAGGCCTTCTGACCTCTCCTCTGTCCAGAGTAAATAACAAACAGGTTAGATGTTTGGCGAAAATCTTTAGTAGCCTGTAAGTAAAACTTCAAGGCACGGACCACGTCTAGATTATGCAAGAGACGTTCCTTCTTTGAAGAAGGATTAGGACATAATGATTGAACAACAATCTCTTGATTGATATTCTTGTTAGAAACCACCTTAGGTAAAAATCCAGGTTTTGTACGCAGAACAACTTTATCTGAATGAAAGATCAGATAAAGAGAATCACAATGTAAGGCAGATAACTCCGAGACTCTTAAAGCCGAGGAAATAGCCATCAGAAAAAGAACTTTCCATGAAAGAAGTTTTTATATCAATAGAATGAAGGGGTTCAAACAGAACCCCCTGAAGAACTTTAACCCCTTAATGACCACAATGTTCCCTATATGTCACTGGTCGTTAAGGGTTTTTTCAGGACATAATAGCACAAGTCTAGCAAGAACACGGTATTAATTCCCTCCCTCCAGCAGGCTTTGTGGAATAGAGCAGTCTCAACGCTGGTGGCAAGACCGCGATATAAAACAATCAAGTCCCAAAAAAAGGCCAGCGACATACAGGGTACGTCGCTGGTCCTTAAGGGGTTAAGAACCAAGTTTAAGCTCCATGGAGGAGCAACAGGTTTAAACACAGGCTTAATTCTAACTAAAGCCTGACAAAATGCCTGAACGTCTGGAACTTCTGCCAGACGCTTGTGTAAAAACATAATTTATGTAAGAACTTACCTGATAAATTCATTTCTTTCATATTAGCAAGAGTCCATGAGCTAGTGACGTATGGGATATACATTCCTACCAGGAGGGGCAAAGTTTCCCAAACCTCAAAATGCCTATAAATACACCCCTCACCACACCCACAATTCAGTTTAACGAATAGCCAAGAAGTGGGGTGATAAAAAAAGTGCGAAAGCATATAAAATAAGGAATTGGAATAATTGTGCTTTATACAAAAATCATAACCACCACAAAAAAAGGGCGGGCCTCATGGACTCTTGCTAATATGAAAGAAATGCATTTATCAGGTAAGTTCTTACATAAATTATGTTTTCTTTCATGTAATTAGCAAGAGTCCATGAGCTAGTGACGTATGGGATAATGATTACCCAAGATGTGGATCTTTCCACACAAGAGTCACTAGAGAGGGAGGGATAAAATAAAGACAGCCAATTCCTGCTGAAAATAATCCACACCCAAAATAAAGTTTAATGAAAAACATAAGCAGAAGATTCAGACTGAAACCGCTGCCTGAAGTACTTTTCTACCAAAAACTGCTTCAGAAGAAGAAAATACATCAAAATGGTAGAATTTAGTAAAAGTATGCAAAGAGGACCAAGTTGCTGCTTTGCAAATCTGATCAACCGAAGCTTCATTCCTAAACGCCCAGGAAGTAGAAACTGACCTGGTAGAATGAGCTGTAATCCTCTGAGGCGGAGTTTTACCCGACTCAACATAGGCAAGATGAATTAAAGATTTCAACCAAGATGCCAAAGAAATGGCAGAAGCTTTCTGGCCTTTTCTAGAACCGGAAAAGATAACAAATAGACTAGAAGTCTTTCGGAAAGACTTAGTAGCTTCAACATAATATTTCAAAGCTCTAAAAACATCCAAAGAATGCAATGATTTTTCCTTAGAATTCTTAGGATTAGGACATAATGAAGGAACCACAATTTCTCTACTAATGTTGTTGGAATTCACAACTTTAGGTAAAAATTCAAAAGAAGTTCGCAACACCGCCTTATCCTGATGAAAAATCAGAAAAGGAGACTCACAAGAAAGAGCAGATAATTCAGAAACTCTTCTGGCAGAAGAGATGGCCAAAAGGAACAAAACTTTCCAAGAAAGTAATTTAATGTCCAATGAATGCATAGGTTCAAAGGGAGGAGCTTGAAGAGCTCCCAGAACCAAATTCAAACTCCAAGGAGGAGAAATTGACTTAATGACAGGTTTTATACGAACCAAAGCTTGTACAAAACAATGAATATCAGGAAGAATAGCAATCTTTCTGTGAAAAAGAACAGAAAGAGCAGAGATTTGTCCCTTCAAGGAACTTGCAGACAAACCCTTATCTAAACCATCCTGAAGAAACTGTAAAATTCTCGGTATTCTAAAAGAATGCCAAGAAAAATGATGAGAAAGACACCAAGAAATATAAGTCTTCCAGACACTATAATATATCTCTCTAGATACAGATTTACGAGCCTGTAACATAGTATTAATCACAGAGTCAGAGAAACCTCTTTGACCAAGAATCAAGCGTTCAATCTCCATACCTTTAAATTTAAGGATTTCAGATCCTGATGGAAAAAAGGACCTTGTGACAGAAGGTCTGGTCTTAACGGAAGAGTCCACGGTTGGCAAGAGGCCATCCGGACAAGATCCGCATACCAAAACCTGTGAGGCCATGCCGGAGCTACCAGCAGAACAAACGAGCATTCCCTCAGAATCTTGGAGATTACTCTTGGAAGAAGAACTAGAGGCGGAAAGATATAGGCAGGATGATACTTCCAAGGAAGTGACAACGCATCCACTGCTTCCGCTTGAGGATCCCTGGATCTGGACAGATACCTGGGAAGTTTCTTGTTTAGATGAGACTCCATCAGATCTATTTCTGGAAGTTCCCACATTTGAACAATCTGAAGAAATACCTCTGGGTGAAGAGACCATTCGCCCGGATGCAACGTTTGGCGACTGAGATAATCCGCTTCCCAATTGTCTACACCTGGGATATGAACCGCAGAGATTAGACAGGAGCTGGATTCCGCCCAAACCAAAATTCAAGATACTTCTTTCATAGCCAGAGGACTGTGAGTCCCTCCTTGATGATTGATGTATGCCACAGTTGTGACATTGTCTGTCTGAAAACAAATGAACGATTCTCTCTTCAGAAGAGGCCAAAACTGAAGAGCTCTGAAAATTGCACGGAGTTCCAAAATATTGATCGGTAATCTCACCTCCTGAGATTCCCAAACTCCTTGTGCCGTCAGAGATCCCCACACAGCTCCCCAACCTGTGAGACTTGCATCTGTTGAAATTACAGTCCAGGTCGGAAGCACAAAAGAAGCCCCCTGAATTAAACGATGGTGATCTGTCCACCACGTTAGAGAGTGTCGAACAATCTGTTTTAAAGATATTAATTGAGATATCTTTGTGTAATCCTTGCACCATTGATTCAGCATACAGAGCTGAAGAGGTCGCATGTGAAAACGAGCAAAGGGGATCGCGTCCGATGCAGCAGTCATAAGACCTAGAATTTCCATGCATAAGGCTACCGAAGGGAATGATTGTGACTGAAGGTTTCGACAAGCTGAAATCAATTTTAGACGTCTCTTGTCTGTTAAAGACAGAGTCATGGACACTGAATCTATCTGGAAACCCAGAAAGGTTACCCTTGTCTGAGGAATCAATGAACTTTTTGGTAAATTGATCCTCCAACCATGATCTTGAAGAAACAACACAAGTCGATTCGTATGAGATTCTGCTAAATGTAAAGACTGAGCAAGTACCAAGATATCGTCCAAATAAGGAAATACCACAATACCCTGTTCTCTGATTACAGACAGAAGGGCACCGAGAACCTTTGTAAAAATTCTTGGAGCTGTAGCTAGGCCAAATGGCAGAGCCACAAACTGGTAATGCTTGTCCAGAAAAGAGAATCTCAGGAACTGATAATGATCTGGATGAATCGGAATATGCAGATATGCATCCTGTAAATCTATTGTGGACATATAATGCCCTTGCTGAACAAAAGGCAAGATAGTCCTTACAGTTACCATCTTGAACGTTGGTATCCTTACATAACGATTCAATATTTCTAGATCCAGAACTGGTCTGAAGGAATTCTCCTTCTTTGGTACAATGAAGAGATTTGAATAAAACCCCATCCCCTGTTCCGGAACTGGAACTGGCATAATTACTCCAGCCAACTCTAGATCTGAAACACAATTCAGAAATGCTTGAGCTTTCACTGGATTTACTGGGACACGGGAAAGAAAAAATCTCTTTGCAGGAGGTCTCATCTTGAAACCAATTCTGTACCCTTCTGAAACAATGTTCTGAATCCAAAGATTGTGAACAGAATTGATCCAAATTTCTTTGAAAAAACGTAACCTGCCCCCTACCAGCTGAGCTGGAATGAGGGCCGCACCTTCATGAGGACTTAGAAGCAGGCTTTGCCTTTTTAGCAGGCTTGGATTTATTCCAGACTGGAGATGGTTTCCAAACTGAAACTGCTCCTGAGGATGAAGGATTAGGCTTTTGTTCTTTGTTGAAACGAAAGGAACGAAAACGATTATTAGCCCTGTTTTTACCTTTAGATTTTTTATCCTGTGGTAAAAAAGTTCCTTTCCCACCAGTAACAGTTGAGATAATAGAATCCAACTGAGAACCAAATAATTTGTTACCCTGGAAAGAAATGGAAAGTAAAGTTGATTTAGAAGCCATATCAGCATTCCAAGTCTTAAGCCATAAAGCTCTTCTAGCTAAAATAGCTAGAGACATAAACCTGACATCAACTCTGATAATATCAAAAATGGCATCACAGATAAAATTATTAGCATGCTGAAGAAGAATAATAATATCATGAGAATCATGATCTGTTACTTGTTGCGCTAAAGTTTCCAACCAAAAAGTTGAAGCTGCAGCAACATCAGCCAAAGATATAGCAGGTCTAAGAAGATTACCTGAACACAGATAAGCTTTTCTTAGAAAGGATTCAATTTTCCTATCTAAAGGATCCTTAAACGAAGTACCATCTGACGTAGGAATAGTAGTACGTTTAGCAAGGGTAGAAATAGCCCCATCAACTTTAGGGATTTTGTCCCAAAATTCTAATCTGTCAGACGGCACAGGATATAATTGCTTAAAACGTTTAGAAGGAGTAAATGAATTACCCAATTTATCCCATTCTTTGGAAATTACTGCAGAAATAGCATTAGGAACAGGAAAAACTTCTGGAATAACCACAGGAGATTTAAATACCTTATCCAAACGTTTAGAATTAGTATCAAGAGGACCAGAATCCTCTATTTCTAAAGCAATTAGAACTTCTTTAAGTAAAGAACGAATAAATTCCATTTTAAATAAATATGAAGATTTATCAGCATCAATCTCTGAGACAGAATCCTCTGAAAGAGAAGAGTCATCAGAATCAGAATGATGATGTTCATTTAAAAATTCATCTGTAGGGAGAGAAGTTTTAAAAGATTTTTTACGTTTACTAGAAGGAGAAATAACAGACATAGCCTTCTTTATGGATTCAGAAACAAAATCTCTTATGTTATCAGGAACATTCTGCACCTTAGATGTTGAAGGAACTGCAACAGACAATGGTACTTTACTAAAGGAAATATTATCTGCATTAACAAGTTTGTCATAACAATTAATACAAACAACAGCCGGAGGAATAGCTACCAAAAGTTTACAGCAGATACACTTAGCTTTGGTAGATCCAGCACTAGACAGCGATTTTCCTGTAGTATCTTCTGACTCAGATGCAACGTGAGACATCTTGCAATATGTAAGAGAAAAAACAACATATAAAGCAAAATTGATCAAATTCCTTAAATGACAGTTTCAGGAATGGGAAAAAATGCCAAAGAACAAGCTTCTAGCAACCAGAAGCAATGAAAAATGAGACTTAAATAATGTGGAGACAAAAAGCGACGCCCATATTTTTTAGCGCCAAATAAGACGCCCACATTATTTGGCGCCTAAATGCTTTTGGCGCCAAAAATGACGCCACATCCGTAACGCCGACACTTTTGGCGCAAAATAACGTAAAAAAATGACGCAACTTCCGGCGACACGTATGACGCCGGAAACGGAAAAGATTTTTTGCGCCAAAAAAGTCTGCGCCAAGAATGACGCAATAAAATGAAGCATTTTCAGCCCCCGCGAGCCTAACAGCCCACAGGGAAAAAGAGTCAAATTTTTGAAGGTAAGAAAAAATGATTAATTCAAATGCATTATCCCAAATATGAAACTGACTGTCTGAAAAATAAGGAATGTTGAACATTCTGAGTCAAGGCAAATAAATGTTTGAATACATATATTTAGAACTTTATAAACAAAGTGCCCAACCATAGCTTAGAGTGTCACAGAAAATAAGATTTACTTACCCCAGGACACTCATCTACATGTTTGTAGAAAGCCAAACCAGTACTGAAACGAGAATCAGCAGAGGTAATGGTATATATAAGAGTATATCGTCGATCTGAAAAGGGAGGTAAGAGATGAATCTCTACGACCGATAACAGAGAACCTATGAAATAGACCCCGTAGAAGGAGATCACTGCATTCAAATAGGCAATACTCTCCTCACATCCCTCTGACATTCACTGCACGCTGAGAGGAAAACCGGGCTCCAACTTGCTGCGGAGCGCATATCAACGTAGAATCTAGCACAAACTTACTTCACCACCTCCATCGGAGGCAAAGTTTGTAAAACTGAATTGTGGGTGTGGTGAGGGGTGTATTTATAGGCATTTTGAGGTTTGGGAAACTTTGCCCCTCCTGGTAGGAATGTATATCCCATACGTCACTAGCTCATGGACTCTTGCTAATTACATGAAAGAAAGAATAGACAGAGCAGAAATCTGTCCCTTTAAAGAACTAGCTGATAATCCTTTGTCCAAACCCTCTTGGAAGGACAATATCCTAGGAATCCTAACCCTACTCAATGAGTAATTCTTGGATTCACACCAATGAAGATATTTAGGCCATACCTTGTGGTAAATTTTCATGGTGACAGGCTTTCGTGACTGTATTAAGGTATCAATTACTGACTCGGAGAAGCCACTCTTTGATAGGATCAAGCGTTCAATCTCCATGCAGTCAGTCTCAGAGAAAGTAGATTCGGATGATTGAAAGGACCTTGTATCAGAAGGTCCTGTCTTAGAGGCAGAGTCCATGGTGGAAAGGACGACATGTCCACTAGGTCTGCATACCAGGTCCTGCGTGGCCACGCAGGCGCTATCAATATCACCGATGCTCTCTCCTGTTTGATTTTGGCAATCAGACGAGGGAGCAGAGGAAACGGTGGAAACACATAAGCCAGGTTGAAGAACCAAGGCGCTGCTAGAGCATCTATCAGTGCCGCTTCTGGGTCCCTGGATCCTTAACAAGGAAGCTTGGCGTTCTGGCGAGACGCCATGAGATCCATTTCTGGTTTGCCCCAACGGAGAACCAATTGAGCAAACACCTCCGGATGGAGTTCCCATTCCCCCGGATGAAAAGTCTGACGACTTAGAAAATCCGCCTCCCAGTTCTCTACACCTGGGATATGGATCGCTGACAGGTGGAAAGAGTGAGTCTCTGCCCAGCAAATTATCTTGGAGACTTCTGACATCGCTAGGGAACTCCTGGTTCCCCCTTGATGGTTGATGTAAGCCACAGTCGTGATGTTGTCCGACTGAAATCTGATGAACCTCAGTGTTGCTAGCTGAGGCCAAGCCAGAAGAGCATTGAATATTGCTCTTAACTCCAGAATATTTATTGGGAGGAGTTTCTCCTCCTGAGTCCATGAACCCTGAGCCTTCAGGGAGTTCCAGACTGCACCCCAACCTAGAAGGCTGGCATCTGTTACAATTGTCCAATCTGGTCTGCAAAAGGTCATACCCTTGGACAGATGGGCCCGAGATAACCACCAGAGAAGAGAATTTCTAGTTTCCTGATCCAGATTTAGTAGAGGGGACAAATCTGTGTAATCCCCATTCCACTGACTGAGCATGCATAATTGCAGTGGTCTGAGATGCAGGCGCGCGAATGGCACTATGTCCATCGCCGCTACCATTAAGCCGATTACTTCCATGCACTGAGCCACTATGGGGCACGGAATGGAGTGAAGAACACGGCAAGCATTTAGAAGTTTTGATAACCTGGACTCAGTCAGGTAAATTTTCATTTCTACAGAATCTATTAAGAGTCCCTAGGAAGGAAACCCTCGTGAGAACTCTTTTCTTCGTTCACTTTCCACCCATGCGACCTCAGGAATGCCAGAACTAACTCTGTATGAGATTTGGCAATTTGAAAGCTTGACGCCTGTATCAGGATATCGTCCAGGTAAGGAGCCACCGCTATGCCTCGCAGTCTTAGGACCGCCAGAAGTGAGCCCAGAACCTTTGTAAAAATTCTTGGGGCTGTAGCCAACCCGAATGGAAGAGCTACAAATCGGTAATGCCTGTCTAGAAAGGCAAACCTCAGGAACTGATGATGATTCTTGTGAATCGGAATGTGAAGGTAGGCATCCTTTAAGTCCACTGTGGTCATGTACTGACCCTCTTAGATCATGGGTAAAATGGTTCGAATAGTTTCCATCTTGAATGACGGAACTCTGAGGAATTTGTTTAGGATCTTTAAATCCAAAATTGGTCTGAAGGTTCCCTCTTTTTTGGGAACCACAAACAGATTTGAATAAAACCCCTGTCCTTGTTCCGTCCGCGGAACTGGATGGATCACTCCCATTACAAGGAGATCTTGTACGCAGCTTAGGAATGCCTCTTTCTTCATCTGGTTTGCAGATAATCTTGAAAGGTGAAATCTCCCTTGTGGAGGAGAAGCTTTCAAGTCCAGAAGATATCCCTGAGATATGATCTCCAACGCCCAGGGATCCTGAACATCTTGCCCACGCCTGGGCGAAGAGAGAGAGTCTGGCCCCTACTAGATCCGTTGTCGAATAGGGGGCCTCTCCTTCATGCTGTCTTAGAGGCAGCAGCACGCTTTCTGGCCTGCTTGCCCTTGTTCCAGGACTGGTTAGGTTTCCAGGCCTGCTTGGATTGAGCAAAAGTTCCCACTTGTTTTGAAGCAGAGGAAGTTGATGCTGCACCTGCCTTGAAATTTCGAAAGGCACGAAAATTAGACTGTTTGGCCTTTGATTTGGCCCCGTCCTGAGGAAGGGTATGACCCTTACCTCCAGTAATGTCAGCAATAATTTCTTTCAAACCAGGCCCGAATAAGGTCTGCCCCTTGAAAGGAATGTTGAGTAATTTAGACTTTGAAGTCACATCAGCTGACCAGGATTTGAGCCATAGCGCCCTACACGCCTGGATGGCGAATCCGGATTTCTTAGCCGTTAGTTTAGTCAAATGAACAATGGCATCAGAAACAAATGAGTTAGCTAGCTTAAGAGTTCTAAGCTTGTCAACAATTTCAGTCAATGGAGCTGTATGGATGGCCTCTTCCAGGGCCTCAAACCAGAATGCCGCCGCAGCAGTGACAGGCGCAATGCATGCAAGGGGCTGTAAAATAAAACCTTGTTGAATAAACATTTTCTTAAGGTAACCCTCTAATTTTTTATCCATTGGATCTGAAAAAGCACAACTGTCCTCAACTGGGATAGTGGTACGCCGGGCCTATCCCACTCCTTACTAATAATTTCTGTAAGCCTTTTAGGTATTGGAAAAACATCAGTACTCACCGGCACTGCATAGTATTTATCCAGCCTACACAATTTCTCTGGCACTGCAATTGTGTCACAGTCATTCAGAGCAGCTAATACCTCCCCAAGCAATACACGGAGGTTCTCAAGCTTAAATTTAAAATTAGAAATCTCTGAATCAGGTCTCCCCGATTCAGAGACGTCTCCCACAGACTGAAGCTCTCCCTCCCAGGTTCTGCATATTGTGACCCAGTATCAAACATGGCTCTTACAGCATCTACGCGCTCTATCTCGTCTAACCCCAGAGCTATCGCGCTTGCCTCTCAATTCAGGCAATCTGGATAATACCTCTGACAGGGTATTATTCATGATTGCAGCCATGTCCTGCAAAGTAATCGCTATGGGCGTCCCTGATGTACTTGGCGCCATATTAGCATGCGTCCCTTGAGCGGGAGGCAAAGGGTCCGACACGTGGGGAGAGTTATTCGGCATAACTTCCCCCTCGACAGACCCCTCTGGTGACAATTCTTTTATAGACAAAGACTGATCTTTACTGTTTAAGGTGAAATCAATACATTTAGTACACATTCTCCTATGGGGCTCCACCATGGCTTTTAAACATAATGAATAAGTATCCTCTGTTTCAGACAGGTTTGTACAGACTAGCAAGCTTGGAAAACACTTTAAAGCAAGTTAACAAGCAATATAAAAAACGTTACTGTGCCTTTAAGATAAACAAATTTTGACAAAATTTGAAATAACAGTGAAAAAAGGCAGTCAGCAGAGCATTGCACCCACTTGCAAATGGATGATTAACCCCTTAATAACAAAAACAGAATAATAAATGACAAAAACGTTTTTTTTTTTGTTTTGTTTTTTAAACAGTCACAACAACTGCCACAGTCTACTGTGATTGTTACCCTCCTCAAACACGACTTTTAAGCCTTTTGAGCCCTTCAGAGATGTCCTGTATCATGCAGAGGGAAGCTGAATGTCTGTCAGTATTTATAGCTGCACAGAAAAGCACTAAAATAGGCCCTTCCCACTCATATTGCAACAGTGGAATGCCTCAGGAAACTGTTTCTAGACAAAAATCAAACCAGCCAAGTGGAAAAAAAACTAGGCCCCAATAAGTTGTCACCAAACATATATAAAAACGATTAAACATGCCAGCAAACTTTTTATATTACACTTTTATAAGAGTATGTATCTCTATTAATAAGCCTGATACCAGTCGCTATCACTGCATTTAAGGCTTTACTTACATTAATCCGGTATCAGCAGCATTTTCTAGCAAATTCCATCCCTAGAAAAATATTAACTGCACATACCTTATTGCAGGAAAACCTGCACGCCATTCCCTCTCTGAAGTTACCTCACTCCTCAGAATATGTGAGAACAGCCATGGATCTTAGTTACTTCTGCTAAGATCATAGAAAATGCAGGCAGATTCTTCTTCTAAATACTGCCTGAGATAAACAGTACACTCCGGTACCATTTAAAAATAAACTTTTGATTGAAGTTAAAAAAACATAATTTATGTAAGAACTTACCTGATAAATTCATTTCTTTCATATTAGCAAGAGTCCATGAGCTAGTGACATATGGGATATACATTCCTACCAGGAGGGGCAAAGTTTCCCAAACCTCAAAATGCCTATAAATACACCCCTCACCACACCCACAATTCAGTTTAACGAATAGCCAAGAAGTGGGGTGATAAAAAAGTGCGAAAGCATATAAAATAAGGAATTGGAATAATTGTGCTTTATACAAAAATCATAACCACCACAAAAAAGGGCGGGCCTCATGGACTCTTGCTAATATGAAAGAAATTAATTTATCAGGTAAGTTCTTACATAAATTATGTTTTCTTTCATGTAATTAGCAAGAGTCCATGAGCTAGTGACGTATGGGATAATGACTACCCAAGATGTGGATCTTTCCACACAAGAGTCACTAGAGAGGGAGGGATAAAATAAAGACAGCCAATTCCTGCTGAAAATAATCCACACCCCAAAAATAAAGTTTAACGAAAAACATAAGCAGAAGATTCAAACTGAAACCGCTGCCTGAAGTACTTTTCTACCAAAAACTGCTTCAGAAGAAGAAAATACATCAAAATGGTAGAATTTAGTAAAAGTATGCAAAGAAGACCAAGTTGCTGCTTTGCAAATCTGGTCAACCGAAGCTTCATTCCTAAACGCCCAGGAAGTAGAAACTGACCTAGTAGAATGAGCTGTAATCCTCTGAGGCGGAGTTTTACCCCGACTCAACATAGGCAAGATGAATTAAAGATTTCAACCAAGATGCCAAAGAAATGGCAGAAGCTTTCTGGCCTTTTCTAGAACCGGAAAAGATAACAAATAAACTAGAAGTCTTACGGAAAGATTTCGTAGCTTCAACATAATATTTCAAAGCTCTAACAACATCCAAAGAATGCAACGATTTCTCCTTAGAATTCTTAGGATTAGGACATAATGAAGGAACCACAATTTCTCTACTAATGTTGTTGGAATTCACAACTTTAGGTAAAAATTCAAAAGAAGTTCGCAACACCGCCTTATCCTGATGAAAAATCAGAAAAGGAGACTCACAAGAAAGAGCAGATAATTCAGAAACTCTTCTGGCAGAAGAGATGGCCAAAAGGAACAAAACTTTCCAAGAAAGTAATTTAATGTCCAATGAATGCATAGGTTCAAACGGAGGAGCTTGAAGAGCTCCCAAAACCAAATTCAACTCCAAGGAGGAGAAATTGACTTAATAACAGGTTTTATACGAACCAAAGCTTGTACAAAACAATGAATATCAGGAAGAATAGCAATCTTTCTGTGAAAAAGAACAGAAAGAGCAGAGATTTGTCCTTTCAAAGAACTTGCGGACAAACCCTTATCTAAACCATCCTGAAGAAACTGTAAAATTCTCGGTATTCTAAAAGAATGCCAAGAAAAATGATGAGAAAGACACCAAGAAATATAAGTCTTCCAGACTCTATAATATATCTCTCGAGATACAGATTTACGAGCCTGTAACATAGTATTAATCACAGAGTCAGAGAAACCTCTTTGACCAAGAATCAAGCGTTCAATCTCCATACCTTTAAATTTAAGGATTTCAGATCCTGATGGAAAAAAGGACCTTGTGACAGAAGGTCTGGTCTTAACGGAAGAGTCCACGGTTGGCAAGAGGCCATCCGGACAAGATCCGCATACCAAAACCTGTGAGGCCATGCCGGAGCTACCAGCAGAACAGGATCTTGGAGATTACTCTTGGAAGAAGAACTAGAGGCGGAAAGATATAGGCAGGATGATACTTCACCTCCTGAGATTCCCAAACTCATTGTGCCGTCAGATCCCCACACAGCTCCCCAACCTGTGAGACTTGCATCTGTTGAAATTACAGTCCAGGTCGGAAGCACAAAAGAAGCCCCCTGAATTAAACGATGGTGATCTGTCCACCATGTTAGAGAGTGTCGAACAATCGGTTTTAAAGATATTAATTGAGATATCTTCGTGTAATCCTTGCACCATTGCTTCAGCATACAGAGCTGAAGAGGTCGCATGTGAAAACGAGCAAAGGGGGATCGCGTCCGATGCAGCAGTCATAAGACCTAGAATTTCCATGCATAAGGCTACCGAAGGGAATAATTGTGACTGAAGGTTTCGACAAGCTGCAATCAATTTTAGACGTCTCTTGTCTGTTAAAGACAGAGTCATGGACACTGAATCCATCTGGAAACCCAGAAAGGTTACCCTTGTCTGAGGAATCAAAGAACTTTTTGGTAAATTGATCCTCCAACCATGATCTTGAAGAAACAACACAAGTCTATTAGTATGAGATTCTGCTAAATGTAAAGACTGAGCAAGTACCAAGATATCGTCCAAATAAGGAAATACCACAATACCCTGTTCTCTGATTACAGACAGAAGGGCACCGAGAACCTTTGTAAAAATTCTTGGAGCTGTAGCTAGGCCAAACGGCAGAGCCACAAACTGGTAATGCTTGTCCAGAAAAGAGAATCTCAGGAACTGATAATGATCTGGATGAATCGGAATATGCAGATATGCATCCTGTAAATCTATTGTGGACATATAATTCCCTTGCTGAACAAAAGGCAAGATAGTCCTTACAGTTACCATCTTGAATGTTGGTATTCTTACATAACGATTCAATATTTTTAGATCCAGAACTGGTCTGAAGGAATTCTCCTTCTTTGGTACAATGAAGAGATTTGAATAAAACCCCATCCCCTGTTCCGGAACTGGAACCGGCATAATTACTCCAGTCAACTCTAGATCTGAAACACATTTCAGAAATGCTTGAGCTTTTACTGGATTTACTGGGACACGGGAAAGAAAAAATCTCTTTGCAGGAGGTCTCATCTTGAAACCAATTCTGTACCCTTCTGAAACAATGTTCTGAATCCAAAGATTGTGAACAGAATTGATCCAAATTTCCTTGAAAAAACGTAAACCTGCCCCCTACCAGCTGACCTGGAATGAGGGCCGCACCTTCATGTGGACTTAGAAGCAGGCTTTGCCTTTCTAGCTGGCTTGGATTTATTCCAGACTGGAGATGGTTTCCAAACTGAAACTGCTCCTGAGGATGAAGGATCAGGCTTTTGTTCTTTGTTGAAACGAAAGGAACGAAAACGATTATTAGCCCTGCTTTTACCTTTAGATTTTTTATCCTGTGGTAAAAAAGTTCCTTTCCCACCAGTAACAGTTGAAATAATGGAATCCAACTGAGAACCAAATAATTTGTTACCCTGGAAAGAAATGGAAAGTAAAGTAGATTTAGAAGCCATATCAGCATTCCAAGTTTTAAGCCATAAAGCTCTTCTAGCTAAAATAGCTAGAGACATAAACCTGACATCAACTCTGATAATATCAAAAATGGCATCACAGATAAAATTATTAGCATGCTGTAGAAGAATAATAATATCATGAGAATCATGATGTGTTACTTGTTGCGCTAAAGTTTCCAACCAGAAAGTTGAAGCTGCAGCAACATCAGCCAAAGATATAGCAGGTCTAAGAAGATTACCTGAACACAGATAAGCTTTTCTTAGAAAGGATTCAATTTTCCTATCTAAAGGATCCTTAAACGAAGTACCATCTGACGTAGGAATAGTAGTACGTTTAGCAAGGGTAGAAATAGCCCCATCAACTTTAGGGATTTTGTCCCAAAATTCTAATCTGTCAGACGGCACAGGATATAATCGCTTAAAACGTTTAGGAGTAAATGAATTACCCAATTTATCCCATTCTTTGGAAATTACTGCAGAAATAGCATTAGGAACAGGAAAAACTTCTGGAATAACCACAGGAGCTTTAAATACCTTATCCAAACGTTTAGAATTAGTATCAAGAGGACCAGAATCCTCTATTTCTAAAGCAATTAGTACTTCTTTAAGTAAAGAACGAATAAATTCCATTTTAAATAAATATGAAGATTTATCAGCATCAACCTCTGAGACAGAATCCTCTAAACCAGAAGAGTCATCAGAATCAGAATGATGATGTTCATTTAAAAATTCATCTGTAGAGAGAAGTTTTAAAAGATTTTTTACGATTACTAGAAGGAGAAATAACAGACATAGCCTTCTTTATGGATTCTGAAACAAAATCTCTTATATTATCAGGAACATTCTGCACCTTAGATGTTGAAGGAACTGCAACAGGCAATGGTACTTTACTAAAGGAAATATTATCTGCTTTAAAAAGTTTGTCATGACAATCAATACAAACAACAGCTGGAGGAATAGCTACCAAAAGTTTACAGCAGATACACTTAGCTTTGGTAGATCCAGCACTAGACAGCGATTTTCCTGTAGTATCTTCTGGCTCAGATGCAACGTGAGACATCTTGCAATATGTAAGAGAAAAAACAACATATATATAAAGCAAAATTGATCAAATTCCTTAAATGACAGTTTCAGGAATGGGAAAAAATGCCAAAGAACAAGCTTCTAGCAACCAGAAGCAATGAAAAAAAGAGACTTAAATAATGTGGAGACAAAAAGCGACGCCCATATTTTTCGCGCCAATAAGACACATTATTTGGCGCAAAATAACGTCAAAAAAATGACGCGACTTCCGGCGACACGTATGATGCCGGAAACGGAAACGAATTTTTTGCGCCAAAAAATGTCCGCGCCAAGAATGACGCAATAAAATGAAGCATTTTCAGCCCCCACGAGCCTAACAGCCCACAGGGAAGAGTCAAATTTTTGAAGGTAAGAAAAAATTATTAAATCAAATGCATTATCCCAAATATGAAACTGACTGTCTGAAAATAAGGAAAGTTGAACATTCTGAGTCAAGGCAAATAAATGTTTGAATACATATATTTAGAACTTTATAAATAAAGTGCCCAACCATAGCTTGGAGTGTCACAGAAAATAAGATTTACTTACCCAGGACACTCATCTACATGTTTGTAGAAAGCCAAACCAGTACTGAAACGAGAATCAGCAGAGGTAATGGTATATATAAGAGTATATAGTCGATCTGAAAAGGGAGGTAAGAGATGAATCTCTACGACCGATAACAGAGAACCTATGAAATAGACCCCGTAGAAGGAGATCACTGCATTCAAATAGGCAATACTCTCCTCACATCCCTCTGACATTCACTGCACGCTGAGAGGAAAACCGGGCTCCAACTTGCTGCGGAGCGCATATCAACGTAGAATCTAGCACAAACTTACTTCACCACCTCCATCGGAGGCAAAGTTTGTAAAACTGAATTGTGGGTGTGGTGAGGGGTGTATTTATAGGCATTTTGAGGTTTGGGAAACTTTGCCCCTCCTGGTAGGAATGTATATCCCATACGTCACTAGCTCATGGACTCTTGCTAATTACATGAAAGAAACTAACTATAATACACCACTCTCCTCTTCCTACGTCGATCTTTGTTGAGAGTTGCAAGAGAATGACTGGATATGGCAGTGAGGGGAGGAGCTATATAGCAGCTCTGCTATGGGTGATCCTCTTGCAACTTCCTGTTGGGAAGGAGAATATCCCACAAGTAATGGATGATCCGTGGACTGGATACACTTAACAAGAGAAAGATGATGACACAAGGTGACTGAGGTTTACACAAAAAAACAGAATTTATGCTTACCTGATAAATTACTTTCTCCAACGGTGTGTCCGGTCCACGGCGTCATCCTTACTTGTGGGATATTCTCTTCCCCAACAGGAAATGGCAAAGAGCCCAGCAAAGCTGGTCACATGATCCCTCCTAGGCTCCGCCTTCCCCCGTCATTCGACCGACGTAAAGGAGGAATATGCATAGGAGAAATCATATGATACCGTGGTGACTGTAGTTAGAGAAAATAATTCATCAGACCTGATCAAAAAACAGGGCGGGCCGTGGACCGGACACACCGTTTGAGAAAGTAATTTATCAGGTAAGCATAAATTCTGTTTTCTCCAACATAGGTGTGTCCGGTCCACGGCGTCATCCTTACTTGTGGGAACCAATACCAAAGCTTTAGGACACGGATGATGGGAGGGAGCAAATCAGGTCACCTAGATGGAAGGCACCACGGCTTGCAAAACCTCTCTCCCAAAAATAGCCTCAGAAGAAGCAAAAGTATCAAATTTGTAAAATTTGGTAAAAGTGTGCAGTGAAGACCAAGTCGCTGCCTTACATATCTGATCAACAGAAGCCTCGTTCTTGAAGGCCCATGTGGAAGCCACAGCCCTAGTGGAGTGAGCTGTGATTCTTTCAGGAGGCTGCCGTCCGGCAGTCTCATAAGCCAATCTGATGATGCCTTTAAGCCAAGAAGAGAGAGAGGTAGAAGTTGCTTTTTGACCTCTCCTTTTACCAGAATAAACAACAAACAAGGAAGATGTTTGTCTGAAATCCTTTGTAGCCTCTAAATAGAATTTTAGAGCACGAACTACATCCAAATTGTGCAACAAACGTTCCTTCTTTGAAACTGGATTCGGACACAAAGAAGGCACAACTATCTCCTGGTTAATATTTTTGTTAGAAACAACTTTCGGAAGAAAACCAGGTTTAGTACGCAAAACCACCTTATCTGCATGGAACACCAGATAAGGAGGAGAACACTGCAGAGCAGATAACTCTGAAACTCTTCTGGCAGAAGAAATTGCAACCAAAAACAAAACTTTCCAAGATAATAACTTAATATCTACGGAATGTAAGGGTTCAAACGGAACCCCTTGAAGAACTGAAAGAACTAAATTGAGACTCCAAGGAGGAGTCAAAGGTTTGTAAACAGGCTTGATTCTAACCAGAGCCTGAACAAAAGCTTGAACATCTGGCACAGCCGCCAGCTTTTTGTGAAGTAAAACAGATAAAGCAGAAATCTGTCCCTTCAAAGAACTTGCAGATAATCCTTTCTCCAAACCCTCTTGTAGAAAGGATAGAATTTTAGGAATCTTTACCCTGTTCCATGGGAATCCTTTCGATTCGCACCAACAGATATATTTCTTCCATACTTTATGGTAAATTTTTCTAGTTACAGGCTTTCTAGCCTGAATGAGAGTATCAATGACAGAATCTGAGAACCCACGCTTTGATAAAATCAAGCGTTCAATCTCCAAGCAGTCAGTTGGAGTGAGGCCAGATTCGGATGTTCGAACGGACCTTGAACAAGAAGGTCCCGTCTCAAAGGTAGCTTCCATGGTGGAGCCGATGACATATTCACCAGGTCTGCATACCAAGTTCTGCGTGGCCACGCAGGAGCTATCAAGATCACTGAAGCCCTCTCCTGATTGATCCTGGCTACCAGCCTGGGAATGAGAGGAAACGGTGGGAATACATAGGCTAGGTTGAATGTCCAAGGTGCTACTAGTGCATCTACTAGAGTCGCCTTGGGATCCCTGGATCTGGACCCGTAGCAAGGAACCTTGAAGTTCTGACGAGACGCCATCAGATCCATGTCTGGAATGCCCCATAATTGAGTTATGTGGCAAAGATTTCCGGATGGAGTTCCCACTCCCCCGGATGAAATGTCTGACGACTCAGAAAATCCGCTTCCCAATTTTCCACTCCTGGGATGTGGATTGCAGACAAGTGGCAGGAGTGAATCTCCGCCCATTGAATTACTTTGGTCACTTCTTCCATCGCCAGGGAACTCCTTGTTCCCCCCTGATGGTTGATATATGCAACAGTCGTCATGTTGTCTGATTGAAACCTTATGAATTTGGCCTTTGCTAGTTGAGGCCAAGCCTTGAGAGCATTGAATATCGCTCTCAGTTCCAGAATGTTTATCGGGAGAAGAGATTCTTCCCGAGACCTATAGACCCTGAGCTTTCAGGGAGTTCCAGACCGCGCCCCAGCCCACCAGACTGGCGTCGGTCGTGACAATGACCCACTCTGGTCTGCGGAAGCTCATCCCTTGAGACAGGTTGTCCAGGGTCAGCCACCAACGGAGTGAATCTCTGGTCCTCTGATCTACTTGGATCGTCGGGGGACAAGTCTGTATAATCCCCATTCCACTGTCTGAGCATGCACAGTTGTAATGGTCTCAGATGAATCCGCGCAAAAGGAACTATGTCCATTGCCGCAACCATCAAACCTATTACTTCCATGCACTGCGCTATGGAAGGAAGAAGAACAGAATGAAGTACTTGACAAGAGCTTAGAAGTTTTGATTTTCTGGCCTCTGTCAGAAAAATCTTCATTTCTAAGGAGTCTATATTGTTCCCAAGAAGGGGAACTCTTGTTGACGGGAATAGAAAACTTTTTTCTACGTTCACTTTCCACCCGTGAGATCTGAGAAAGGCTAGGACAATGTCCGTATGAGCCTTTGCTTGTGGCAGAGACGACGCTTGAATTAGAATGTCGTCCAAGTAAGGTACTACTGCAATGCCCCTTGGCCTTAGCACCGCTAGAAGGGACCCTAGTACCTTTGTGAAAATTCTTGGAGCAGTGGCTAATCCGAATGGAAGTGCCACAAACTGGTAATGCCTGTCCAGAAAAGGCGAATCTTAGGAACCGATGATGTTCCTTGTGGATAGGAATATGTAGATACGCATCCTTTAAATCCACCGTGGTCATGAATTGACCTTCCTGGATGGTAGGAAGAATTGTCCGAATGGTTTCCATTTTGAACGATGGAACCCTGAGAAATTTGTTTAGGATCTTGAGATCCAAAATTGGCCTGAATGTTCCCTCTTTTTTGGGAACTATGAACAGATATGAGTAAAACCCCATCCCTTGTTCTCCTAATGGAACAGGATGAATCACTCCCATTTTTAACAGGTCGTCTACACAATGTAAGAATGCCTGTCTTTTTATTTGGTCTGAAGACAATGAGACCTGTGGAACCTTCCCCTTGGGGGTAGTTCCTTGAATTCCAGGAGATAACCTTGAGAAACTATTTCTAGCGCCCAAGGATCCTGAACATCTCTTGCCCAAGCCTGAGCGAAGAGAGAGAGTCTGCCCCCCACCAGATCCGGTCCCGGATCGGGGACCAGCATCTCATGCTGTCTTGGTAGCGGTAGCAGGCTTCTTGGCCTGCTTACCTTTGTTCCAGCCTTGCATCGGTCTCCAGGCTGGCTTGGTTTGAGAAGAATTACCCTCTTGCTTAGAGGATGTAGAGTTTGAGGCTGGTCCGTTTCAGCGAAAGGGACGAAAATTTGTTTTATTTTTAGCCTTAAAAGACCTATCCTGAGGAAGGGCGTGGCCCTTTCCCCCCAGTGATGTCTGAAATAATCTCTTTCAAGTCAGGGCCAAACAGCGTTTTCCCCTTGAAAGGGATGTTAAGCAATTTGTTCTTGGAGGACGCATCCGCTGACCAAGACTTGAGCCAAAGCGCTCTGCGCGCCACAATAGCAAAACCTGAATTTTTCGCCGCTAGTCTAGCTAATTGCAAAGTGGCGTCTAAGGTAAAAGAGTTAGCCCAATTTAAGTGCTTGAACTCTGTCCATAACCTCCTCATAAGAAGATGCTTTATTGAGCGACTTTTCTAGTTCTTCGAACCAGAAACACGCTGCTGTAGTGACAGGAACAATGCATGAAATTGGTTGTAGAAGGTAACCTTGCTGAACAAACATCTTTTTTAAGCAAACCCTCTAATTTTTTATCCATAGGATCTTTGAAAGCACAACTATCTTCTATAGGGATAGTGGTGCGTTTGTTTTAGAGTAGAAACCGCCCCCTCGACCCTTGGGGACTGTCTGCCATAAGTCCTTCCTGGGGTCGACCATAGGAAATAATTTTCTTAAATATAGGGGGAGGGGACAAAAGGTATGCCGGGCCTTTCCCATTCTTTATTTACAATGTTCCGCCACCCGCTTGGGTATAGGAAAAGCTTCGGGGGGCACCGGGACCTCTAGGAAACTTGTCCATCTTACATAATTTCTCTGGAGATGACCAAATTGTCACAATCATCCAGAGTAGATAACACCTCCTTAAGCAGAGCGCGGAGATGTTCCAATTTAAATTTGAATGTAATAACGTCAGGTTCAGCTTGTTGAGAAATTTTTTCTGAATCTGGAAATTTCCTCCCCTCAGACAAAACCTCCCTGGCCCTTCAGACTGGTGTAAGGGCATGTCAGAACCATTATCATCAGCGTCCTCATGCTCTTCAGTATCTAAAACAGAGCAGTCAGCCTCTTTCGCTGATAAGTGGGCATTTTGGCTAAAAATGTTTTTAATAGAATTATCCATTACAGCCGTTAATTGTTGCATAGTAAGGAGGATTGGCGCACTAGATGCACTAGGACCTCCCTGAGTGGGCAAGACTGGTGTAGACATGGAAGGAGATGATGCAGTACCCATGCTTATCCCCCTCACTTAAGGAATCAGTTTGGCCAACATTATTATCAGAGGCATCATTGTCCCTACTTTGTTTGTCACATTTCATCACATATATTTAAATGGAGAGGAACCTTGGCTTCCGAACATACAGAACATCGTCTTATCTGCTAGGTTCAGACATGATTAATATGCATAAACTTGATAAAGCACAAAAAAACGTTTTAAAATAAAACCGTGTACTGTCTCTTTAAATTTTAAACTGAACACACTTTATTACTGAATATGCGAAAAGTATGAAGGAATTGTTACAAATTCACCAAAATTTCACCACAGTGTCTTAAAGCCTTAAAAGTATTGCACACCAAATTTGAAAGCTTTTAACTCTTAAAATAACGGTACCGGAGCCGTTTTATACATTTAACCCCTATACAGTCCCTGGTATCTGCTTGTGCTGAGACCCAACCAAGCCCCAGAGGGGAATACGATCCAAATGACGCCTTCAAAAAGCTTTTTCAGTGGATCTGAGCTCCTCACCCATGCATCTGCATGCCTTGCTTCTCAAAACAACTGCGTCATTAGTGGCGGCGAAAATGAGGCTCTGCCTATGACTAGAAAAGGCCCCCCAGTGAAAAAGGTGTCCCATACCAGTGCCTGCCGTTTTTTTAACAGAATTTCCAAGATTAAAATAAACTCTCCCAAGTTATAAACCATTAAATATGCTTATAAAGTAATCGTTTTAGCAGAAACAATGTCTACCAGTCTTTAAAGCCCTTGTGAAGCCCTTTATTCTTATATTAAAAATTAAGAAATGGCTTACCGGATCCATAGGGGAAAATGACAGCTTCCCAGCATTACAAGGTCTTGTTAGAAATGTGTCCATACCCCTCAGCAGCAAAAGTCTGCTCACTGTTCCCCCCAACTGAAGTTAATTCATCTCAACCGTCCTGTGTGGAAACAGCCATCGATTTTAGTAACGGTTGCTAAAATCATATTCCTCTTACAAACAGATATCTTCATCTCTTTCTGTTTCAGAGTAAATAGTACATACCAGCACTATTTATAAATAACAAACTCTTGATTGAAGAATAAAAACTACATTTAAACACCAAAAAAACTCTTAGCCATCTCCGTGGAGATGTTGCCTGTGCAACGCAAAGAGAATGACTGGGGAAGGCGGAGCCTAGGAGGGATCATGTGACCAGCTTTGCTGGGCTCTTTGCCATTTCCCTGTTGGGGAAGAGAATATCCCACAAGTAAGGATGACGCTGTGGAGTGGACACAACCTATGTTGGAGAAACGGTCGTAAATTTAAAAAAAAAGGGTGGAGGTCGTGGACTTTCCATGCCTGGAAATAAATAAATTTATCAGGTAAGAATAAATGTTGTTCTCTCCTATGGCATGGAGAGTCCACGACTTCATTCCAATTACTAGTGGGAACCAATACCCAAGCTAGAGGACACAGAATGAATAGGGAGGGAGAACAAGACAGACAGACCTAAACAGAAGGCACCACTGCTTTTAGAACTTTTGTCCCAAAAGAATCCTCAGCCAAGGCAAAAGTATCAAATATGAAGAATTTGGAAAAGGTAGCAAAGAGGATCAAGTAGCCGCCTTGCAAATTTGCTCCACAGAAGCTTCATTCCTGAAAGCCCAGGAAGAAGAGACAGCCCTAGTAGAATGAGCTGTAATTCGCTCAGGAGTCTGTTGTCCAGCTGTCTCATAAGCAAACCGGATAACACTTCTCAACCAGAGAGAAAGGGAAGTAGAAGTGGCCTTCTGACTTTTACGCTTACCAGAGAAAACAACAAACAGGGAAGAAAGCCGAAAATCATTATTCGCTTAGAGGTAAAATTGAAGAGCACGCACATCTCAGTTAAGCAACAGGAGGTACCTTCTGGGAAGAAGGATTGGAACAAAAAGGAACAATTTCTTGATTAATCTGACACTACGTTAGGAAGAAATCCCAGCTTTGAACGAAGGACCACCTTATTCGCATGAAAAATAAGGTAAGGGGAATCACACAACAGAGCCGAAAGCTCAGAAACCTCTGCGAGCAGAAAAAATAGCAAGAAAAACAAAACCTTCCAGGATAACAATTTAATATAAACAGGATGCATTGGCTCAAACCGAGCCTACTGCAAAACTTTAACAAGGTTAAGACTCCAAGGAGGAGCAACAGGTTTAAACACAGGTCTGATACTGACCAGGGCCTGAACAAAAGATTGGACATCTGGCAAATCTGCCAGACGTTAGTGCAAAAGAATCGACAGTGCAGGAATCTGACCCTTCAGAGTACTGACTGACAAACCCCTTCTCCAGGCCTACCTGAAGAAAAGATAAAAATTCTGGGTACACTTACCCTGCTCCAAGAGAAACCATTCGATTCACACCAATAGAGGCACCTTATAGTAAATCTTCGCGAGTAACAGGTTTTACGAGCCACGAGCCTGAAGCCTGGTATCAATGATCGTCTCAGCAAAGTTACCCCTAGCCCAAAACTAGGCATTCAATCTCGAAGCAGTCAGCTTCAGAAAATCTAGATTTGGATGGAGGAAAGGACCCTGAAGTAGAAGGTCCTTCCTCAGAGGCAACCTTCCAAGGTGGAAGAAATTACAATCTTCCCCAGATACGCGAACCAGATCCTGTGAGGCCATGCAGGAGCTATTAGAATCAGATGTTCTCTCTTGTTTGATACGAGCAATGACTCGTGGAAGGAGAGCAAAATAGGTATGTCAGATTGAAGATCCAAGGAACCGACAGAGCATCTATCAGAGCTGATTGAGGATATCTTGACCTTGGAACCGTACTTTGGAAGATTGGCGTTTTGAAGAGACACCATCAGATTCAACTACGGAACCCCCCACCTGTGGGTTATCATTGAGAACCCACTCCACGGGATGAAAAGTCTGCTCAGAAAATTCGCCTCTGCCAGTTGTACACCCCTGGAATTGTGGATGGCAGATAGGAGGCAATAGTGAGCTTCCGCTCACTGGGTAGAATGCGAGTCACCTAATTCATTGCTAAGGAACTCAGTTCTTCCCTGGTGGTTGATGTAAGCCACAGAGGTGATGTTGTCCGATTGGAATCTGATAAACCGGACTAAAGATAATTGAGGCCAAGCTGCCAGGGTATTGAAAATTGCTCTCTACTCTAAGATGTTTATGGGAAGAGAAGACTCCTTGAGTCCACATGCCCTGAGCCTTAAAAGAGCCACTAACTGCTCCCCAGCCTAACAGGCTGGCGTCTGAGGTCACTTTTACTCAGGAAGGTCTCAGGAAGCATGTGCCCCGAGACAGATAGTCCTGTGAAATCCACCACTAGAGTTTCTTGTTAGGGTGTCCAGATCTATCCTCTGCGATAGATCTGAATGTCCACTGACAGAGCATGCATAGTTGCAGAGGTCTCAGATGGAACCTAGCAAAAGAAATGATGTCCATGGAAGCAACCATCAGACCAATCAACTCCATGCATTGAGCCAGCTGATGGACGAATAGCAGACTGGAGGGAAAGGCACAAAGCAAGAAGTTTGGACTTTGATATCTGTCAGGAAAAACTTCATGGACAGGGAATCTATGATTGTCCCTAACACACACACCCTTGTAGCTGGAACAAGGGAACTCTCTTCCAGATTCACTTTCCACCCGTGGGAACGAAGAAAAGACAACAACATTTCTGTATGAGATTTTGCTAGTTTAAAAGAGGACGCATGAACCAAGATGTCGTCTAGGTAAGGCGCCACCCCGCAATTCCCTGAGATCTGACCACTGCCAAAAGAAACCCCCACAACTTTGGTGAATATTCTGGGAGCCGTGACAAGGCCAAAAGTAAGAGCAACAAACTGGAAATGCTTGCTCCAGGAAAGGGAAACCTCAACTGGTGATCCCTGTGAATGGGAACATGAAGATACGCGTCCTTCAGGTCGTCATGAGCTGACCTCTTGGATCAAAAGAAAGGAATGGAACGAATGGTTTACATTTTGAAGGACGGAACCCGAGGAACTTGACACTTCAGGTCTAAAATTGGACGGAAAGTTCACTCCTTTTTGGGAACCCGCAAAAAAATTTGAATAGAATCCTAGACCCCATTTCTCTTACAGGAAATGGAACAATCACTCCCAGGGAATATAGGTACTTTACATAGTTTATGAAGGCCTCTTTCTTTACCTGGTTTGCAGATAATCCTGAGAGGATGAATCTGCCCCTGGGAGGACAAGTCTTGAAGCCTATTCTGTAACCCTGGGATACTATGTCCACAGCCCAAGGGTCTGGAACGACTCGTATCCAAGCCTGACGAAAAGGGAAAGTCTGCCCCCTACCTGATACGAAACAGGGACAGGACCGGGGGCAATCCCTTCATGCTGATATAGAATCAGTGGAAGGCTTTTTTGGTTTTTTTTCCCCTTATTCCAAGGCTGACTGGACCTCCAAGAGGTCTTGGATTGCTCCACGCTTGGAAGAGGAGGAAGAGTTCTGTCCTTTGAAATTATGAAAGGAACGAAAATTTTAATTCTGGTGACCCTTAGGTCTATTCTTTTTGTTTTGAGGTAGGAAAGATACCTTTCCACCCGTAATCTCGAAAATAATCTCCGCCAGACCAGGACCAATAAAGTCTTACCCTTATAAGGTAAAGACAAAAGTTTGGACTTGGAAGTTACATCAGCCGACAAGATTTTAACCACAAAGCTCTGCGAGCAAGAACAGCAAAGCTAGATATTTTGTCTCCTAGCTTAATTACTTGCATGTTGGCATCACAGATAAAAGTATTGCTAGTTTAAGAGCCTTGATCCTATCTTGGATCTCCTCTATAGTAGTCTCTTCTGAAATCAATTCAGACAAAGCATTGCACCAATACGATGATGCCCCTGCCACTGTAGCAATACTTGCAGCAGGTTGCCACTGTAATTCCTGATGAAGGTACATCTTTTAAGTAAGCCTCCCAGCTTCTTTTTCATGGAAGAACAACTATCCTCCACGAGTCACGAATGGAGTAGGCAACAGGAAACTTTTTAAAAAAACAGGGGAAGGGGAAAAAGAAATCCCTGGCTTATTCCATTCTGAGCTATAATTTCTGATATTTTATCCAGAACAGGAAAAACTTCCACAAGTGGATTATCATAAACTCTATTAAATTTTAGTTGATTTTTTAGGTTGACCACGACAGGAGGATCTGAGTCATCCAAAGTAGCTCTAGCCTCCTTTAGAAGGAACCAGAGGTGTTCAAGCTTAAATCTGAAATTAACTTCTTCAGATTCTGCAAAATTTTCTCCCTATTATGTCTGAGATCTGACCCTCAGAAGGTACTGAGGTATCCCCTTATCAGACATTTGGGAGGGATAGAGCAGCACAGATTTAGTGGGGTCAGAAACCTACTAGCAGAATTTTGTTTAGATTTCTCTTACGCTTACCCCGTAGCAGGGAAAGCAGATAAAGCTGCAGATCCTGCAGAAGTAATCTGTGCAGCAAAATCCTCTGGGCAAAACACCCGAGGAGGGTGGAGAGGAAACAGAAGGCACTGTATGTGAAACTATTAAGGCTTGAGATGTCTGTGGAGAAAGCTGAGGCATGTCATGCATAGCAGTATCTTGAGACATTTGGCTCAGAAGGCAGTAATTTGTCTTTAAATTTTTCGATAAGCAGGAGGAGCAAAATTGCATAGGTAGAACAATTTGAGCCTCTAAACAAAGTAAGCATTTATCCATAGAAGAATCTTGTTCTGAGCTCCATAGCTACAGAATCAGTTTGACTAAAATGAAAATCTATTTTCAGAATGTAACAGGAACTCACAGGAAAATTAGTTACCCAAAAATTAGATGCGTATAACAGAAAAACACCTCTCACTCCTAAAACCCTCAAACTGAGGGAGTCCTACCGTACCGAGACCTAAATATCACCACTAGTAAGTAAAAAAAAAAAGGGGACTCTCCCTTCCCAAGATCAGCAGTCCTCCCTTCTGTGAAACGATCCAATCAGATAGCCACCGCAACAGCCGAAGCTCAATGACACACTAAACCTCCGCTCTTCAATATGACAACAGAAGAGCTGAGGGAGTCATGTAAGGCGGGCTAAAAAACATAATTTATGCTTACCTGATAAATTCCTTTCTTCTGTAGTGTGATCAGTCCACGGTCATCATTACTTCTGGGATATTAACTCCTCCCCAACAGGAAGTGCAAGAGGATTCACCCAGCAGAGCTGCATATAGCTCCTCCCCTCCCTACGTCACTCCCAGTCATTCGACCAAGGACCAACGAGAAAGGAAAAGCAAGGGTGAAGTGTGACTGGAGTATAAATTAAAAAATATTTACCTGCCTTAAAAACAGGGCGGGCGCCGTGGACCTGATCACACTACAGAAGAAAGGAATTTATCAGGTAAGCATAAATTATGTTTTCCTCTTCTGTTAAGTGTGATCAGTCCACGGGTCATCATTACTTCTGGGATACCAATACCAAAGCAAAAGTACACGGATGACGGGAGGGATAGCAGGCTCTTTATACAGAAGAACCACTGGCCTGAAGAACCTTTCTCCCAAAAATAGCCTCCGATGAAGCAAAAGTGTCAAATTTGTAAAATTTGGAAAAAGTATGAAGCGAAAGACCAAGTTGCAGCCTTGCAAATCTGTTCAACAGATGCCTCATTCTTAAAGGCCCAAGTAGAAGCCACAGCTCTAGTGGAATGAGCTGTAATCCTTTCAGGAGGGCTGCTGTCCAGCAGTCTCATAAGCTAAACGAATTATGCTACGAAGCCAAAAAGAAAGAGGTAGCAGAAGCTTTTTGACCTCTCCTCTGCCCAAAGTAAACGACAAACAGAGAAGACGTTTGTCGAAATTCCTTAGTTGCCTGTAAGTAAAATTTTTAGAGCACGGACTACATCCAGGTTGTGCAGTAGACGTTCCTTCTTCGAAGAAGGATTTGGGCATAAAGAAGGAACAACAATCTCGTGATTGATATTCCTGTTAGTAACTACCTTAGGTAAGAACCCAGGTTTAGTACGCAGAACTACCTTATCCGAATGAAAACTCAAATAAGGAGAATCACAATGTAAGGCTGATAACTCAGAGACTCTTCGAGCCGAGGAAATAGCCATTAAAAATAGAACTTTCCAAGATAACAACTTTATATCAATGGAATGAAGGGGTTCAAACGGAACGCCCTGTAAAACATTAAGAACAAGGTTTAAACTCCATGGTGGAGCAACCGTTTTAAACACAGGCTTAATCCTGGCCAAAGCCTGGACGTCAGAACTTCTGACAGACGTTTGTGTTAACAGAATGGACAGAGCTGAGAACTTGTCCCTTTAATGAACTAGCGGATAAACCCTTTTCTAACCCTTCTTGTAGAAAAGACAATATCCTAGGAATCCTAACCTTACTCCAAGAGTAACCTTTGGATTCAACACCAATATAGGTATTTACGCCATATCTTTATGGTAAATCCTTTTCTGGTAACAGGTTTCCTAGCCCTGTATTAAGTATCAATAACTGACTCAGAAAACCCACGTCTTGATAAAATCAAGCGTTCAATTTCCAAGCAGTCAGCTTCAGAGAAGTTAGATTTTGATGTTTGAAGGGACCCTGAATCAGAAGGTCCTGTTTCAGAGGTAGAGACCAAGGTGGACAGGATGACATGTCCACCAGATCTGCATACCAAGTCCTGCGAGGGCCCACGCAGGTGCTATTAGAATCACTGATGCTCTCTCTTGTTTGATTCTGGCAATCATCGAGGAAGCATCGGGAAGGGTGGAAACACGTAAGCCATCCTGAAGTCCCAAGGTGCTGTCAGGGCATCTATCAGGACTGCTTCTGGATCCCTGGATCTGGACCCGTAACGAGGAAGCTTGGCGTTCTGTCGAGACGCCATGAGATCTATACTCTGGTTTGCCCCAACGTCGAAGTATATGGGCAAAGACCTCCGGATGAAGTTCCACTCCCCCGGATGAAAAGTCTGACGACTTAAGAAATCCGCCCTCCCAGTTCTCCACTCCTCCCGGGATGTGGGATTGCTGACAGGTGGCAGAGTGAGACTCTGCCCAGCGAATTATCTTTGATACTTCCATCATAGCTAGGGGAGCTTCGGTGTCCCTCCCTGATGGTTGATGTAAGCTACAGTCGTGATGTTGTCCGACTGAAAACTGATGAAACCCCGCGTTGTCAACTGGGGCCAAGCCAGGAGGGCATTGAGAACTGCTCTCAATTCCAGAATGATTTATTGGCAGGAGACTCTCCCTCCTGACTCCATTGTCCCTGAGCCTTCAGAGAATTCCAGACGGCACCCCAACCTAGAAGGCTGCGTCTGTTGTTACAATTGTCCAGTCCTGGTCTGCTGAATGGCATCCCCCTGGACAGATGTGGCCGAGAAAGCCACCAAAGAAGAGAATTTCTGGTCTCTTGATCAGATTCAGAGAAGGGGATAGTCTGAGTAATCCCCATTCCACTGACTTAGCATGCACAGTTTGCAGTGGTCTGAGGTGTAGGCGTGCAAAGGGTACTATGTCCATAGCCGCTACCAATTACACCGATTACCTCCATGCATTGAGCCACTGACGGGTGTTGAATGGAATGAAGGGTGCGGCAAGCACTTTGAAGTCTTGTTAACCTGTCCTCTGTCAGGTAAATCTTCATTTTTACAGAATCTATAAGAGTCCCCAGGAAGCGGAAACTCTTGTGAGTGGAACGAGTGAACCTTTTCTTTTCGTTCACCTTCCAGCCATGTGACCTTAGAAATGCCGAGTACTAACTCCTGTATGAGACTTGGCCAGTTTGAAGCTTTGAAGCTTGAATCAGAATGTCGTCTTAGGTATGGAGCTACCGAGATTCCCCGCGGTCTTAGTACCCCGCCAGAAGAGCACCCAGAACCTTTGTGAGATTCTTGGAGCTGTAGCCAATCCGATGGAAAGAGCCACAAACTGGTAATGCCTGTCTAGGAAGGCAAACCTTAGGTACCGGTAATGATCTTTGTGAATCGGTATGTGAAGGTAAGCATCTTTTAATCTACAGTGGTCATGTACCTGACCCTCTTTGGATCATAGGTAAAATTGTCCCGAATTAGTCCTCCATCTTGAACGATGGGAACTTCTTAGGAACTTGTTTAGATCTTTAAGTCCAGGATTTGGTTTGAAAGTTCCCTCTTCTTTTGGGGAACACAAACAGATTTGAGTAAAAACCCCCTGTCCCTGTTCCGATCGTGGAACTGGGTGGATTACTCCCATTAACAATAGCTCTGTACGCAGCGTAGAAACCGCCTCTTTCTTTGTCCTGGATTGTTGACAACCTTGACAGATGAAATCTCTCTCTTGGAGGAGAGTATTTGAAGTCCAGAAGGTATCCCTGAGATATTATTTCTAGCGCCCAGGGATCCCAGGACATCTCTTGCCCAAGCCTGGGCGAAGTAGAGAAAGCCTGCCCCCCACTAGATCCCCGATCCCGGATCGGGGGCCCTCAATTCATGCCGTTTTAGGGGCAGCAGTAGGTTCTCCTGGTCTGCTTGCCCTTGTTCCAGGACTGGTTAGGTTTTCCAGACTTGTCTGTAGCGAGCAACAGCTCCTTCCTGTTTTGGTGCAGAGGAAGTTGATGCTCGCTCCTGCTTTGAAATTACGAAAGGAACGAAAATTAGACTGTCTAGTCTTAGGTTTGGCTTTGTCCTGAGGCAGGGCATGGCCTTTACCTCCTGTAATGTCAGCGATAATCTCTTTCAACCGCTCGGGCCCGAATAAGGTCTGCCCCTTTGAAAGGTATATTAGAAATTTAGACTTAGAAGTAACATCAGCTGACAGGATTTTTAGCCACAGCGCCCTGCGTGCCTGAATGGCGAAATCCTGAATTCTTCGCCGTAAGTTTAGTTAGATGTACTACGGCCTCCGAAATGAATGAATTAGCTAGTTTAAGGACTCTAAGCCTGTCCGTAATGTCGTCCAGAGTAGCTGAACTAATGTTCTCTTCCAGAGACTCAATCCAGAACGCCGCTGCAGCCGTGATCGGCGCAATGCATGCAAGGGGTTGCAATATAAAACCTTGTTGAACAAACATTTTCTTAAGGTAACCCTCTAATTTTTTATCCATTGGATCTGAAAAGGCACAGCTATCCTCCACCGGGATAGTGGTACGCTTAGCTAAAGTAGAAACTGCTCCCTCTACCTTAGGGACCGTTTGCCATAAGTCCCGTGTGGTGGCGTCTATTGGAAACATTTTTCTAAATATCGGAGGGGGTGAGAACGGCACACCGGGTCTATCCCACTCCTTAGAAACAATTTCAGTAATTCTCTTAGGTATAGGAAAAACCTCAGTACTCGTCGGTACCGCAAAATATTTATCCAACCTACACATTTTCTCTGGTATTGCAACTGTGTTACAATCATTCAGAGCCGCTAACACCTCCCCTAGTAATACACGGAGGTTTTCCAGTTTAAATTTAAAATTTGAAATATCTGAATCCAGTCTGTTTGGATCAGAACCGTCACCCACAGAATGAAGTTCTCCGTCCTCATGTTCTGCAACCTGTGACGCAGTGTCTGACATGGCCCTAATATTATCAGCGCACTCTGTTCTCACCCCAGAGTGATCACGCTTACCTCTTAGTTCTGGTAATTTAGCCAAAACTTCAGTCATAACAGAAGCCATATCCTGTAATGTGATTTGTAATGGCCGGCCAGATGTACTCGGCGCTACAATATCACGCACCTCCCGAGCGGGAGATGCAGGTACTGGCACGTGAGGCGAGTTAGTCGGCATAACTCTCCCCTCGTTGTTTGGTGAAATTTGTTCAATTTGTACAGATTGACTTTTATTTAAAGTAGCATCAATACAGTTAGTACATAAATTTCTATTGGGCTCCACTTTGGCATTGCAACAAATGACACAGGTATCTTCCTCTGAATCAGACATGTTTAACACACTAGCAAATAAACTTGCAACTTGGAATACAATTCAATTAAAAACGTACTGTGCCTTTAAGAAGCACAGGAAATCTATGACAGTTGAAAATTAATAAATTGAAACAGTTATAGCCTCAATCCTTGTAAACAACACAACTTTAGCAAAGGTTTAATCCCAATAGCAAAGATAACAAATTCTGAAAGCAGTGAAACAATTACAGAATAAACGTTTTTTATCACAGTCAACTATAATTCTCACAGCTCTGCTGAAAGAAATTACCTCCCTCAAAATAAGTTTGAAGACCCCTGAGTTCTGTAGAGATGAACCGGATCATGCAGGAAATACAATGAGCTGCTGACTGAAATAACTGATGCATAGAAAAAGCGCCAAAAAACGGCCCCTCCCCCTCACACACAGCAGTGAGAGAGAACAGAAACTGACAGAAAATGATTAAGCAACTGCCAAGTGGAAAAATGGTGCCCAAACATTTATTCACTCAGTACCTCAGCAAATGAAAACGATTTTACATTCCAGCAAAAACGTTAAACATAATCTCTAGTTATTAAACAGCTTTATGTACTTCTTACAGTGTAATTCTAGTGAAGTACCATTCCCCAGAATACTGAAGTGTAAAGTATACATACATGACATTATATCGGTATGGCAGGATTTTCTCATCAATTCCATTGTCAGAAAATAAAAGCTGCTACATACCTCTATGCAGATTCATCTGCCCGCTGTCCCCTGATCTGAAGTTTACCTCTCCTCAGATGGCCGAGAAACAGCAATATGATCTTAACTACTCCGGCTAAAATCATAGCAAAAACTCTGGTAGATTCTTCTTCAAACTCTGCCAGAGAGGTAATAACACACTCCGGTGCTATTTTAAAATAACAAACTTTTGATTGAAGATATAAAACTAAGTATAATCACCATAGCCCTCTCACACCTCCTATCTAGTCGTTGGGTGCAAGAGAATGACTGGGAGTGACGTAGAGGGGAGGAGCTATATGCAGCTCTGCTGGGTGAATCCTCTTGCACTTCCTGTTGGGGAGGAGTTAATATCCCAGAAGTAATGATGACCCGTGGACTGATCACACTTAACAGAAGAAAAAAAAAAAAAAACTGCGCCACAGAAGGAAAGCATGTGTTTCTAGTAGACACAAAAATAAAAAGTAAAAACAGACGGCATAAAACCTACTGATCCTTTTAGAATTCGTAATAAGGTCTCCAATAAAAAGGTTTAAAATATCAAAACCCCTTAAAAATCCTTGAGCTAGTCTCAAAGCAAGGGCAAACTGCAAGCGGATTCTCTTCATTAACCCCTAAGTCTCTAATTTAAAGTTACACATACATAAGTACATGTAAAACAGCACATTAAAAATGTACCCTGAATAAAAAAAACATAATTTAAGTAAGAACTTACCTGATAAATTCATTTCTTTCATATTGGCAAGAGTCCATGAGCTAGTGACATATGGGATATACATTCCTACCATGAGGGGCAAAGTTTCCCAAACCTCAAAATGCCTAAATACACACCTCACCACACCCACAAATCAGTTTAACGAATAGCCAAGCAGTGGGGTGATAAAGAAAGGAGTAGAAAGCATCAACAAAGGAAATTTGGAAATAATTGTGCTTTATACAAAACATTATAACCACCATAAAAAAGGGTGGGCCTCATGGACTCTTGCCAATATGAAAGAAATGAATTTATCAGGTAAGTTCTTACATAAATTATGTTTTCTTTCATGTAATTGGCAAGAGTCCATGAGCTAGTGGCATATGGGATATCAATACCCAAGATGTGGAGACTTCCACTCAAGAGTCACTAGAGAGGGAGGGAATGAAAATAAAAACAGCCATATTCTGCTAAAAAAATTCCACAATCCAAAAAAGAAAAAAAGAAAAAACTTAAAACAAAAGCAGAAGAATCAAACTGAAACAGCTGCCTGAAGAACTTTTCTACCAAAAACTGCTTCAGAAGAAGCAAATACATCAAAATGGTTGAATTTAGTAAATGTATGCAAAGAGGACCAAGTAGCCGCTTTGCAAATCTGATCAACTGAAGCTTCATTCTTAAAAGCCCACGAAGTGGAGACTGATCTAGTAGAATGAGCTGTAATTCTTTGAGGCGGGGCCTGACCCGACTCCAAATAAGCTTGATGAATCAAAAGTTTCAACCAAGAAGTCAAGGAAATAAACTCCTTCTAAACTTTCCTAGGACCAGAAAATAGAAGACTGGAAGTCTTCCTGAAATCTTTAGTAACTTCCACATAATATTTCAAAGCTCTTACCACATCCAAAGAATGTAAGGATCTCTCCAAAGAATTCTTAGGATTAGGACATAAGGAAGGGACAACAATTTCTCTACTAATGTTGTTAGAATTCACAACCTTAGGTAAAATTTTTAAAGAAGTCTGCAAAACTGCCTTACCCTGATGAAAAAAATCAGAAAAGGAGACTCACAAGAAAGAGCAGATAGCTCAGAAACTCTTCTAGCAGAAGAGATAGCCAAAAGGAACAACACTTTCCAAGAAAGTAGTTTAATGTCCAAAGAATGCATAGGCTCAAATGGAGGAGCCTTCAGAACCAAATTAACACTCCAAGGAGGAGAAATTGATTTAATGACAGGCTTAATACGAACTAAAGCCTGTACAAAACAGTGAATATCAGGAAGTATAGCAATCTTTCTGTGAAAAAAAACAGAAAGAGCGGAGATTTGACCTTTCAAGGAACTTGCAGACAAACCCTTATCCAAACCATCCTGAAGGAACTGTAAAATTCTAGGAATTCTAAAAGAATGCCAGGAGAATTTATGAGAAGAACACCATGAAATGTAAGTCTTCCAAACTCTATAATAAATCTTTCTAGAGAGAGATTTACGAGCTTGTAACATAGTATTAATCACCGAGTCAGAGAAACCTCTATGACTTAGAACTAAGCGTTCAATTTCCATACCTTCAAATTTAATGATTTGAGATCCTGATGGAAAAATGGACCTTGAGATAGTAGGTCCGGCCGTAACAGAAGTGGCCAAGGCGGGCAACTGGACATCCAAACCAGATCCGCATACCAAAACCTGTGTGGCCATGCTGGAGCCACCAGCAACACAAAAGATAGATTTTGGAGATCACTCTTGGAAGGAGAACTAGAGGCGAAAAGATGTAAGCAAGTTGATAACACCAAGGAAGTGTCAGCGCATTCACTGCTTCCGCCTGAACATCCCTGGACAGATATCTGGGAAGTTTCTTGTTTAGATGAGAGGCCATGAGATCTATCTCTGGAAGACCCCACATCTGAACTATCTGAGAAAACATCTGGATGGAGAGACCACTCCCCTGGATGTAAAGTCTGGCGGCTGAGATAATCCGCCTCCCAATTGTCTACGCCTGGGATATGCACCGCAGAGATTAGACGGGAGCTGGATTCCACCCAGGCAAGTATCCGAGATACTTCTTTCATAGCTTGGGGACTGAGTCCCACCCTGATGATTGACATAAGCCACAGTTGTGATATTGTCTGTCTGAAAACAAATGAACGGTTCTCTCTTTAGCAGAGGCCATAATTGAATAGCCCTGAGAATTGCAGGGAGTTCTAAAATATTTATTAGTAATCACACCTCTTGAGATTTCCAAACCCCTTGTGCTGTCAGAGATCCCCAAACAGCTCACCAACCTGAAAGACTTGCATCTGTTGAGATCACAGTCCAGGTTGGCCGAACAAAAGAAGCCTCTTGAACCAAACGATGGTGATCTATCCACCATGTCAGAGTGTCGTACATTGGGATTCAAGGATATTAATTGTGATATCTTTGTATAATCCCTGCACCATTGATTTTGCATGCAAAGCTGTAGAGGTCTCATGTGAAAACGAGCAAAGGGGATCGCGTCCGATGCTGCAGTCATGAGACCTAAAACTTCCATGCACATAGCCACTGAAGGGAATGACAGACTGAAGGTGCCGGCATGCTGCGACCAATTTTAAACGTCTCTTGTCTGTTAGATTCAGTGTCCATGACTCTGTCTATCTGGAAGCCTAAAAAGGTGACCCTTGTCTGAGGAATCAAGAAACTTTTTGGTAAATTGATCCTCCAACCATGTTTCCGAAGAAACAACACTAGTTGATTTGTGTGAGATTCTGCAGTATGTAAAGACTGAACTAGTACCAAGATATTATCCAAATAAGGAAACACCGCAATACCCTGTTCTCTGATTACAGATAGTAGGGCACCCAGAACCTTTGAAAAGATCATTGGTGCTGTTAGGCCAAATGGAAGAGCAACAAATTGGTAATGCTTGTCTAGAAAAGAGAATCTCAGAAACTGATAGTGTTCTGGATGAATCGGAATATGAAGGTATGCAACCGGCAAGTCTATTGTGGACATATAATGTCCTTGCTGAACAAAAGGCAGAATAGTTCTTATAGTCACCATCTTGAAAGTTGGTACTCTTACATAACGATTCAAAATTTTCAGATCCAGAACTGGTCTGAATAAATTTTCTCTTTGGTACAATGAATAGGTTTGAATAAAACCCCAAACCTTGTTCCTGAGGAGGAACTGGCATGATTACCCCTGAAGACTCCAGGTCTGAAACACTTCAGAAAAGCCTGAGCTTTTACTGGATTTACAGGGATGCGTGAGAGAAAAAAATCTTCTCACAGGAGGTCTTACTTTGAATCCTAATCGATACCCTTGAGAGACAATGCTCTGAATCCAATGATTTTGGACAGATTTTATCCAAAAATCCTTGAAAAACCTTAATCTGCCCCCTACCAGCTGAGCTGGAATGAAAGATGCACCTTCATGCGGACTTAGGGGCAGACTTTGGTTTCCTAAATGGCTTGGATTTATTCCAATTTGAGGAAGGCTTCCAATTGGAAGCAGATTCCTTGGGAGGATTGAGTTTTTGTTCCTTATTCTGACGAAAGGAACGAAAACGGTTAGAAGCCTTAGATTTACCCTTAGGTTTATTATCCTGAGGCAGAAAAACTCCCTTTCCCTCAGTGACAGTTGAAATAATAGAATCCAACTGATAACCAAATAAATTATTACCTTGGAAAGAAAGAGATAGTAATCTAGATTTAGAGGTCATATCAGCATTCCAAGATTTAAGCCACAAAGCTCTTCTAATTAATACAGCTAAAGACATGGATCTAACAAATTTTGATATAAAAAATGGCATCACAAATAAAATGATTAGCATGTTGCAGTAAGCGAGTAATGCTAGATATGTCAGGATCCAATTCTCGTTGCGCTAAATTCTCCAACCAAAAACTTGAGGCAGCCGCAACATCAGCCAAAGAAATAGCAGGTCTGAGAAGATGACCTGAATATAAATAGGCCTTCCTTAGATAAGATTCAAGCTTCCTATCTAAAGGATCCTTAAAGGAAGTACTATCTTCCATAGGAATAGTGGTACGTTTAGCAAGAGTAGAAATAGCCCCATCAACTTTATAGATTTTGCTGGTAAAGGATACAATTTTTTAAACCTTGAAGAAGGAATAAAAGTACCACCTAGCTTATTCCATTCCCTAGAAATCCTATCAGAAATAGCCTCAGGAATAGGAAAAACCCCTGGGGAAACCACAGGAGGTTTAAAAACAGCATTTAAACGTTTATTAGACTGAACGTCAAGAGGACTGGTTACCTCAATATCCAAAGTAATTAACACTTCTTTTAATAAAGAATGCATAAACTCTATTTTAAATAAATAAGTAGATTTGTCAGTGTCAATGTCTGAGGAAGGATCTTCTGAATCATATAGATCCTCATCAGAAGAGGATAAATTATTATGTTGCTGGTCATTTGAAATTTCATCAGCTAAATGAGAAGTTTTAAAAGACCTTTTAAGTTTATTAGAAGGTGGGAAAGCAGACAAAGCCTTCATAATAGAATCAGAAACAAATTCTTTAAAATTTACAGGTATATCATGTACATTAGAAGTTGAAGGAACTGCAACTGGCAATGTACTATTACTGATGGAAACACTATCTGCATGTAAAAGTTTATCATGACAACTATTACAAATGACATTTGGTGGAATAATTTCTACACTTTTACAACAAATGCACTTTGCTGCCTGACATTGGGTCTACCAAAGCTATGTTCTAGCAGAAACTTCTGAGACAGGATCAGATTGGGACATCTTGCTCAATGTAAGAGAAAAAACATATAAAGCAAAATTATCTATTTCCTTATATGACAGTTTCAGGAATGGGAAAAAATGCAAAAGCATAGGCCTCTGATAGAGAAAAAAGCAAGAGGCAAACATCAATGGGGTACTGAAATAATGAGAGAAAAAAAAATAACCGGAAATGACACACTCGCGTCACTAATGACGCCGCCGTGTGAAAAGTCTCGGCGTCACATATGACGCCGGAAATGACGAAGTTGCGTCATAAACGTATTTCGCGCCAAAAATGACGCAATAAAGTTTAGCATTTGACGCACCCGCGTACCTAATACCCGCAATAGCAAGAAGTAGTCAATTGAAAAAAAAGACTAAACCCCAGGTAAGAAATAAATTTCTTAAAATGTTTAAATTCCCCAAACATGAAACTGACAGTCTGCTGAAGGAAATACATGAACCTGACTCATGGCAAATATATGTACAATACATATATTTAGAACTTTATATAAATGCATAAAGTGCCAAACCATAGCTGAGGTGTCTTAAGTAATGAAAACATACTTACCAAAAGACACCCATCCACATATAGCAGATAGCCAAACCAGTACTAAAACAATTAGTAGAGGTAATGGTAAATTGAGAGTATATCGTCGATCTGAAAAGGGAGGTAGGAGATGAATCTCTACGACCGATAATAGAGAACCTATGAAATAGACCACCTCCATAGGAGGCAAAGTTTGTAAAACTGAATTGTGGGTGTGGTGAGGGGTGTATTTATAGGCATTTTAAGGTTTGGGAAACTTTGCCCCTCCTGGTAGGATTGTATATCCCATATGTCACTAGCTCATGGACTCTTGCCAATTACATGAAAGAAAGGATAGATTATGTCCATATACATACACTTGAGGAATTAACCTCTAAAGTGCTGTCCTTCAGTACCTAGAAGGCAAAAGCACTTACCTGTAGATCCAGCTGCAGGGCAGAAAACAGCTAATTAGGTGCGACACACACTCAGGGACCTGTAGGAAAAGAAAGAACATAGTAACTAACCCTTGCTTTCTGTAAAGGGGTAGTAAAGTGTTAGAAGTAAAGCGAAGACTACATCGCCACCTTCTAACTGCAAAAACCACCACTACTCTTCCTAAAAAGATTGACATGGACACAGACCCCAATCATTTACCCATTAAAGGATTAAATCTTCTCAGATACTCATCTTCGCCATCCTCCCGACCATAGAGGCAAAGAATGACTGTGGGTTATGGGTAAGGGAAGTGATACTTAACAGCTCTGCTGGGGTGCTCTTTGCCTCCTCCTGCTGGCCAAGAGTTGAATATCCCACTAGTAATTGGAATGAAGTTGTGGACTCTCCATGACATAGGAAAGAAAAATAGTGTGTGTATGTGTTGTATTAAGATTGTATCTGCTTCACAGCTTTAATATTACTTTATAAAGTATGGCAAGGAATAGGGTAAAAATCCAAGTTTATTAAGAAATTTAAGTTATAAAAATACCTCTTCTGTTTTGAGCTTCTTCGGACTTTCATCATTCGGTGGAGTTGTTGTCCGTTTCACTCCTGCTGCTGGACTTGGCAATTTTGTTGATGTGTTTGAGGGTGGTTTTTGAACTTGGTTTAGCACACGAGTAGACGACACAACTCGTGACACTATGGGCCTTGACGTTGGCGAAACAGCCGACTGTGTGGCACTTTCAGGAATGCTTTCATTCAAAGAACCTATAAAACAGAATGCTTTATATAGTCATTGTTTTGAAAGTCATGACAATGATTTTTTAACTGAAATTTTAGTTGTCATTAGGGAAATTGAAGTTAGAAGAAAAAAAAAATCTTGTTAATTTACATGGAAATTAAATATTGCATGCTCTATTTCTACTATTAAATTTACTTTATCTTGGTACCCCTTTGGAGAGTAAAATGTTGGCAGATATGGGACCAGCAAAGCACTACTGGGAGCAAACTAAAGACATTGGAGAAGCCAATGAAATGTGATAGGAGATATAATACACACAGTGTCATTAAGTCTATAATTAACATTTGGATTTTTCTTTCCTAAATGCATAATAACACTTTGCTGTGTTAAACTTTAGATCCCAGTCATTTTGTCCAATCCTCCAATAATTTTATATCACTTCTCATTTTGTCTACCGCCTGGAACATCTATCACAAATTTTTGTATCATCTGCAAACTGACAATTTCACATGTAGCCTATTGCAGATATCCCTTATAAATATGTTAAGCAAAACCAGACTCAGAACTCACCCCTGAGGAACACCACTAGTAATAGCCCCATCTCTGCTGAATGTACTCTATTTACTAAGACACTGTTTTCGGTCCTTAAATTAACATTCTACCCAGTTCACATTTTTTTAGTCTAGACCAAGGAGATAGTTTGTTGTGTGGGACGGTGTCAAATGCTTTGCTGAAATCTAGATATGATAGATCAACTGCTCCAATAGACAAAATGGATTAAAGGAGAGCCTCAAATTGAGGCTTAAGTATACTCAGGAAATGCTGTCATATGACAAAAAGTGACAATGTGTTAAATACAACGTGAATAGAGTGTATATAGTGAAAAAATATAATTTATGCTTACCTGATAAATTCCTTTCTCCTGTAGTGTAGTCAGTCCACGGGTCATCCATTACTTATGGGATTATATCTCCTCCCTAACAGGAAGTGCAAGAGGATCACCCAAGCAGAGCTGCTATATAGCTCCTCCCCTCTACGTCATACCCAGTCATTCGACCGAAACCAAACGAGAAAGGAGAAAACTATAGGGTGCAGTGGTGACTGGAGTTTAATTTAAAATTTAGACCTGCTGATGAATTTATCAGGTAAGCATAAATTATATTTTCTCCTGTTAAGTGTAGTCAGTCCACGGGTCATCCATTACTTATGGGATATCAATACCAAAGCTAAAAGTACACGGATGACGGGAGGGACAGGCAGGATCTTTACACGGAAGGAACCACTGCCTGTAAAACCTTTCTCCCAAAAACAGCCTCAGAAGAAGCAAAAGTGTCAAATTTGTAAAATTTTTAAAAAGTGTGAAGTGAAGACCAAGTTGCAGCCTTGCAAATCTGTTCAACAGAGGCCTCATTCTTAAAGGCCCAAGTGGAAGCCACAGCTCTAGTAGAATGAGCCGTAATCCTTTCAGGAGGCTGCTGTCCAGCAGTCTCATAGGCTAAACGTATTATGCTACGAAGCCAAAAAGAGAGAGAGGTAGCCGAAGCTTTTTGACCTCTCCTCTGTCCAGAATAAACGACAAACAGGGAAGAAGTTTGACGAAAATCTTTAGTTGCCTGCAAATAAAATTTCAGGGCACGGACGACGTCCAGATTGTGCAGAAGTCGTTCCTTCTTTGAAGAAGGGTTAGGGCACAATGATGGAACAACAATCTCTTGATTGATATTCTTGTTAGTGACTACCTTAGGTAAGAACACAGGTTTAGTACGCAGAACTACCTTGTCTGAATGAAAAATCAGATAAGGAGAATCACAATGTAAGGCCGATAACTCAGAGACTCTTCGAGCCGAGGAAATAGCAATTAAAAACAGAACTTTCCAAGATAACAGCTTGATATCAATGGAATGAAGGGGTTCAAACGGAACACCTTGCAGAACGTTAAGAACTAAGTTTAAGCTCCACGGCGGAGCAACAGTCTTAAACACAGGCTTAATCCTAGCCAAAGCCTGACAAAAAGCCTGAACGTCTGGAACTTCTGCCAGACGTTTGTGTAAAAGGATAGACAGAGCTGAGATCTGTCCCTTTAACGAACTAGCAGATAAACCCTTTTCTAAACCTTCTTGTAGAAAAGACAATATCCTAGGAATCCTAACCTTACTCCATGAGTAACTCTTGGATTCGCACCAATATAAGTATTTACGCCATATTTTATGGTAAATTTTCCTGGTAATAGGTTTCCTAGCCTGTATTAAGGTATCAATCACTGACTCCGAGAATCCCCGCTTTTTATAGAATCAAGCGTTCAATCTCCATGCAGTCAGCCTCAGAGAAATTAGATTTGGATGTTTGAAAGGACCCTGAATCAGAAGGTCCTGTCTCAGAGGCAGAGACCATGGTGGACAGGACAACATGTCCACTAGATCTGCATACCAGGTCCTGCGTGGCCACGCAGGCGCTATTAGAATAATCGATGCTCTCTCCTGTTTGATCCTGGCAATCAATCGAGGAAGCATCGGGAAGGGTGGAAACACATAAGCCATGTTGAAGACCCAAGGTGCTGTCAGAGCATCTATCAGTACCGCTCCCGGGTCCCTGGACCTGGATCCGTAACAAGGAAGCTTGGCGTTCTGGCGAGACGCCATGAGATCCAGATCTGGTTTGCCCCAATGATGAAGCAGTTGGGCAAACACCTCCGGATGAAGTTCCCACTCCCCCGGATGAAAAGTCTGGCGACTTAGAAAATCCGCCTCCCAGTTCTCCACGCCTGGGATGTGGATCGCTGACAGGTGGCAAGAGTGAGACTCTGCCCAGCGAATTATCTTTGAGACTTCCATCATCGCTAGGGAACTCCTTGTTCCTCCCTGATGGTTGATGTAAGCCACAGTCGTGATGTTGTCCGACTGAAACCTGATGAACCTCAGAGTTGCTAACTGAGGCCAAGCCAGAAGAGCATTGAAAATTGCTCTTAATTCCAGAATGTTTATTGGAAGGAGTCTCTCCTCCTGAGTCCATGATCCCTGAGCCTTCAGGGAATTCCAGACTGCGCCCCAACCTAGAAGGCTGGCGTCTGTTGTTACAATCGTCCAATCTGGCCTGCGGAAGGGCATCCCCTTGGACAGATGTGGCCGAGAAAGCCACCATAGAAGAGAATCTCTGGTCTCTTGATCCAGATTTAGCAGAGGGGACAAATCTGAGTAATCCCCATTCCACTGACTTAGCATGCACAATTGCAGCGGTCTGAGATGCAGGCGCGCAAAAGGTACTATGTCCATTGCCGCTACCATTAAGCCAATTACCTCCATGCACTGAGCCACTGACGGGTGTTGAATGGAATGAAGGACACGGCAAGCATTTAGAAGTTTTGATAACCTGTCCTCCGTCAGGTAAATTTTCATTTCTAGAGAATCTATAAGAGTCCCTAAGAAGGGAACTCTTGTGAGTGGCAATAGAGAACTCTTTTCTACGTTCACCTTCCACCCATGCGACCTTAGAAATGCCAGAACTAACTCTGTATGAGACTTGGCAGTTTGGAAACTTGACGCTTGTATCAGAATGTCGTCTAGGTACGGAGCTACCGCTATGCCTCACGGTCTTAGTACCGCCAGAAGAGAGCCCAGAACCTTTGTAAAGATTCCTGGAGCCGTAGCTAACCCGAAGGGAAGAGCTACAAACTGGTAATGCCTGTTTAGGAAGGCAAACCTTAGATACCGGTAATGATCCTTGTGAATCGGTATGTGAAGGTAGGCATCCTTTAAATCCACTGTGGTCATGTACTGACCCTCTTGGATCATGGGTAAGATGGTTCGAATAGTTTCCATTTTGAACGATGGAACTCTTAGGAATTTGTTTAGGATCTTTAAGTCCAAGATTGGTCTGAAGGTTCCCTCCTTTTTGGGAACCACAAACAGATTTGAATAAAACCCTTGTCTGTGTTCCGACCGCGGAACTGGGTGGATCACTCCCATTAGTAAGAGGTCTTGTACACAGCGTAGAAACGCCTCTTTCTTTATCTGGTTTGCTGATAACCTTGAAAGATGAAATCTCCCTTGTGGAGGAGAAGCTTTGAAGTCCAGAAGATATCCCTGAGATATGATCTCCAACGCCCAGGGATCCTGGACATCTCTTGACCAAGCCTGGGCGAAGAGAGAAAGTCTGCCCCCCAATAGATACGTTTCCGGATCGGGGGCCCTCACTTCATGCTGTCTTAGGGGCAGCAGCAGGTTTTCTGGCCTGCTTGCCCTTGTTCCAGGACTGGTTAGGTTTCCAGCCCTGTCTGTAGCGAGCAACAGTTCCTTCCTGTCTTGGAGCGGAGGAAGTTGATGCTGCTCCTGCCTTGAAGTTACGAAAGGCACGAAAATTAGACTGTTTAGCCCTTGGTTTGGCCCTGTCTTGAGGCAGGGCATGGCCCTTACCTCCAGTAATGTCAGCGATAATTTCTTTCAAACCGGGCCCGAATAATGTCTGCCCTTTGAAAGGAATATTAAGCAATTTAGATTTAGAAGTCACATCAGCTGACTAGGATTTAAGCCACAACGCTCTACGCGCTTGAATGGCGAATCCGGAGTTCTTAGCCGTAAGTTTGGTTAAGTGTACTACGGCATCAGAAATAAATGAATTAGCTAGCTTAAGGACTTTAAGCTTGTTTATAATCTCATCCAATGGAGCTGTGCTAAGGGTCTCTTCCAGAGACTCAAACCAGAATGCCGCCGCAGCCGTGACAGGCGCAATGCATGCAAGGGGTTGTAATATAAAACCTTGCTGAACAAACATTTTCTTAAGGTAACCCTCTAACTTTTTATCCATTGGATCTGAAAAAGCACAGCTATCCTTCACCGGGATAGTGGTGTGCTTAGCCAGAGTAGAAACTGCTCCCTCCACCTTAGGGACCGTCTGCCATAAGTACCGTGTGGTGGCGTCTATTGGAAACATTTTTCTAAATATAGGAGGGGGTGAAAAAGGCACACCGGGTCTATCCCACTCCTTGTTAACAATTTCTGTAAGCCTTTTAGGTATAGGAAAAACGTTAGTACACGCCGGTACCGCAAAATATTTATCCACCCTACATATTTTCTCTGGAATTGCAACCGTGTTACAATCATTCAGAGCCGCTAATACCTCCCCTAGTAATACACGGAGGTTCTCAAGCTTAAATTTAAAATTTGAAATGTCTGAGTCCAGTTTACTTGGATCAGATCCGTCACCCACAGAATGAAGCTCTCCGTCCTCATGTTCTACAAATTGTGACGCAGTATCAGACATGGCTCTATTATTATCAGCGCACTCTGTTCTTACCCCAGAGTGATCGCGTTTACCCCTAAATTCTGGCAATTTAGATAGTACTTCAGTCATAACATTAGCCATGTCTTGCAAAGTGATTTGTATGGGCCGCCCTGATGTACTTGGCGCCACAATATCACGCACCTCCTGAGCGTGAGGTGAAGGTACTGACACGTGAGTAGAGTTAGTCGGCATAACTTCCCCCTTGTTGTCTGGTGATATATTTTTCACATATAAAGTTTGACTTTTATTCAAAGTAACATCTATACATTGAGTGCACAAATTTCTATTGGGCTCCACATTGGCCTTTAAACATAGTGAACAAACAGCTTCATCTGTGTCAGACATGTTTAAACAGACTAGCAATAACACTAGCAAGCTTGGAAAAAACTTTTAAATAAATTTACAAGCTATATAAAAAACGCTACTGCGCCTTTAAGAAAACATAAAACTGTGACACAGTTGAATTAACGATGAACCAAATATGTTAAAACAACCAAATTTTAACAAAAAAAATTGTATAAAGTTAGCAGAGAATTGCACCCACAAGCAAAAGGATGTAGGGCTGCAACTAACGATTATTTTCATAATCGATTAATCGGGCGATTATTTTTTTCGATTAATCGACTAATCGGATAAAAAGAGAATCAATAATAGTTTTCTATGTTTTAAATAAAATCCACATGAGTGTTACAAATATAAACTTCAGACTAAAACTTTACATTAACACAACTGTTTCTTCAATTTTTAAGCAGCAGAGCACAGTTTTATAATTATACTAAACAAAACCACAAACTGTTTGAAAAGAGGGAGAACTAGAAAGAGTTAGACTATCACTGTTAATAACATTCTGTTATTCACTCTTTCAGAAACTTTGCATTGAAATGCAAAAATCTCAACATGACCACATGCTCCTGGCTAAGGCTGGTTCTCTGTTTGCAGCTATATTTCCTGCAGCAGAGAAAAGGCTGTTGAGGTGTATAAGTAGGGTTTTGCCAATTTCACCAAAGTGGGATATTTATCTTTGTTAGCTCTTCACCAATGCTAAAGTGTTTTCTACCTTGGCAAGGGACCTCTTAATAAAGTAACCCTTGACTTCATTCTAACATAAAAATATCTTGAATATCTATATGCAATGGTAAATAACCAGCTATAAGGTTAGGGGAAATATCTAGTCACCTCTAAAAATAACGAATATATACTTATAAAGGTTGAATCTGGTACATATTATCACATTTTATTAAAAATAAAAAAAAATAAAAAAAAAGATCAAAAGCGCTAAGGACTGTATATCATTAACAGCACAAAGCCTTACACATTTATTTATACAGTACATATAATCAGCAATAGCAAGCAATACGCTAATAATTGTGCAAACAGATAATAGTGCACATCAATTTAAATAACTCCCATCAATCTAGGGGCAAGGTGTAAACAACAAGCTTGGTTCCAAATCACCAGATTTAATATAAACAATCCAAATGATGACTATTATATCTGGGTTGCACATAAGCCAGGGGTAGTTGTAAACGTATACTGTCCTGAAAAAGTGAAAAGTAGACGTCCTTTAGGCTAAGGACATAACCATAAAATACAATACCATGTGCAGGAGTTCATTGGAGTGAAGCAGCTGGTGTTGTGCACAGACCAACTAATTGCAAACCGATTAATCGATTATGAGATTCGTTGACAACTATTTTCATAATCGATTATTATCGATTATGCCGATTAGTTGTTGCAGCTCTAAAAGGATGATTAACCCCTTAATACCCAAAACTGATAACAGTTGAAATAATAAACGTTTTTTATCACAGATCTGCTGTGAGTGATTACTTCCCTCAAAACTAGTTTTGGAGACCCCTGGGCTCTGTAGAGACGTCCTGGATCATGGAGGAAGAAATAGGAAGACTGTGACTAAATTTTTACTGCGCAATAAAGCGCTAAAATAGGCCCCTCCCACTCATATTACAACAGTGGGGAAGCTCAGTAAACTGTTTTTATTCAGAAACAAACAGCCATGTGGTAAAAATCATGCCCATAAAGTTTTATCACCAAGTACCTCAGAAAAAACGATTAACATGCCAGTAAACGTTTTAAAAATGAAAATTATGAAGTGTTATTAATAAGCCTGCTGCTAGTCGCTTTCACTGCAGTGCAGGCTCAAATATTACTTTAATATAGACAGTATTTTCTTAGTGAAATTCCATTCCCCAGAAATACCTCAGAGTATACATACATACATATCAGCCTGATACCAGTTGCTACTACTGCATTTAAGGCTGCACTTACATTACATCGGTATTAGCAGTATTTTCTCAGTCAATTCCATTCCTTAGAAAATAATTTACTGCACATACCTCCTTGCAGGTGGGCCCTGCCTGCTATCCCCTGTTCTGAAGTTACCTCACTCCTCAGAATGGCCGAGAACAGCAAGTGGATCTTAGTTACGACCGCTAAGATCATAGACAAACTCAGGTAGATTCTTCTTCTAATGCTGCCTGAGAAGAAACAACACACTCCGGTGCCGTTTAAAATAAACTTTTGATTGAAGAAATAAAAACTAAGTTTAATACACCACAGTCCTCTCACACGTCCTATCTATTAGTTAGGTGCAAGAGAATGACTGGGTATGACGTAGAGGGGAGGAGCTATATAGCAGCTCTGCTTGGGTGATCCTCTTGCACTTCCTGTTAGGGAGGAGATATAATCCCATAAGTAATGGATGACCCGTAGACTGACTACACTTAACAGGAGAAATATATTTAATACTTAACAAGTTGATGCAAATGAGTACAAATAAATAAGTGAAACCAGAATAACCAGTTGAGGTTAAGCCACAATAATAGAATTACAGAAAATGCTAATTTGAGGCAGATAAAACAGAAAATATTAAAAATACATAAAGTAAAAAACAGATGCAGACAACAGTTGTCTGTTGTCACATGACACTTAGCATTTCTTGAGTATACTTAAGCCTCAATTTGAGGAGCTCCTTTAATCCATTTTGTGTATTGTTATTTAGAACAAGATTGTTAAGCTGTTCATATTAGAAGTGAGCGTGTATACTTCTTCCCTTTTGGCGCTGTCCTCCCTGACATGATCTTCCTGAAGTAAAACCATGCTGATTTTGGTCCTCTAAATTGTTTGTCTTTATGTAAGTCATAATTCTTTCTTTTAAGAGACATTCCATTAATTTCCCTACTACTGAAGTTAAACTGGACTGTAGTACCAGATTCTTTCCTACTGCCCTTTTTATGAAGAGGTACTATATTCGCTATTCTCCAATCATCTAGAACAGCTCCTGTTAATAGTGACTGATTAAACAGATCAGTTAATGGGGCAGTTAATATTCATCCAAAGGTTTTAAAAGAACTTTAAACAATGCTATCAGGACCCACTGACTTTTTCACATTTATATTTGATAATGCTAACAAAACCTCATCCATTGTAAAAAGATTAGTGCTGTAACATTCTGTCCCTTTAAGGGGAGGTACTCCTCCAGATTTCCCTATTTATTGTGCTGGATTACTTCAGCTCATCGCTTGGTATTGAAGTATCCAGCTTCTCCCTAAGCCCCATACCAGCTTCTTAACACTTATCCAGCGTTATCCTGAATCAAGCTCTGTTCCTAAACCACCTCATAATCACAGGTCTCCCTACCTGTCACACAGGCTTTTGCAGCATAACCTCCTCTTGTGCCTACGGACCTGACTTCCACCTCGCGACCAGAGTGACGTCACTAATCCAAGCCGGTGATCCTACAGTGTGTCTCACAGCGTTCTGGCTTGCAATCTAACTGTGCTGTCCTGCATCCTCCAGCCTCGCTCTCTGGCCCAAAAGCCCACCGGAGACCTTCACTGACATTACTTGTGCTCCAAACTAAGGGTAAGCTCTGCATCTTACAAATTCTACTTTTGTTAACGGTTTAGCCTTTTAATAAACTGCAGTTCTTATTGAGAAGCTTTGTTCCGGTTGTGAGACTAACTATTACATCCACTTTACCACTCCTACACCTCCTCACAACTGAACAAACCCTTATATAGTAAATTCATGATTAGTTATAGGTAATACCATCAGCCTTAGTATTTACCTACATCTTTGTATGATACAACTACTACTACATCTTAAAGGGACATTGCGCACAATAACTAAACCATTGAAACTAAAGTTCACCTCTTAATCAAGTAATTCCCAGATAATCTATCTGCGATCTTTTAACTGAAGCATTAAAGGGACATTAAACCCAATTTTTTTTCTTTCATGATTCAGATAGAGAATACCATTTTAAACAACTTTCAAATTTAATTCTATTATCTAATTTGCTTCATTCTCTTGATATTATTTCCTGAAAAGCATATCTAGATAGGCTCAGTAGCTTCTGATTGGTGGCTGCACATAGATGCCTCCTGTGATTGGCTGGCCCATGTGCATTGCTATTTCTTTAACAAAGGATATCTAAAGAATGAAGCAAATTAGATAATAGAAGTAAATTGGAATGTTTAAAATTGTATTATCTGTCTGAATTATGAAAGAAAACTTTTGGGTTTAATGTCCCTTTAATGTTACAAGTGCTTAGCGCGTTTCGATTTTGTAGCATCCCTGAATGTAGAAATTTGATGTTCACAATCTTTTCTTAAAACAGAAGTAATCATTGAGAGTCTGCAATTTGCTTATCTCCTATTATTCTACCATCAACTGTTTTCAATTTTACTATTCCAACCTTATTTTTTTCTTCTTTCAATAATATATCTAAAGAATGTTTTGTCCCCATGGTTTACTGACTCATCTCTGCCGCATGATCTTTAACCTTCCTAATTAACTGCTTAGTATTTATTTGTTGGAACACCCATACTTGCATATCATCATCAGACTGTCTAATTTTTATAAGATGTCGGCTTTCTTTTACAGACATATCCTGTGCGTTTGCATCTAAAATGGCACCCTTCAAAAATTCCAACTGCTCTTGAACCCCCTGTAATAAATTTTTCCTTTTAAATAGTGTTTATGTATTCTCCCATATATGAGAAATCAGCCTTGCTAAAGTCCTAAACTTTTGTTTTAGTCTGGGTGAACAGTGCCTGCATATGAATACTAAACCAAACAGATTGATTATCACTGGATCCTAAATTCTCACCTACAGACACATCTGAAACCATCAATAAGTATTAAATCTAATAAAGCTTCCTTTCGAGTTGGTTCCTCAACTAATTTCTCAAGTGATTTATTTTGCAAGGATTCAAGCATATACCTTCTTCTAGACATATGGGGGCATATGTGAGCTGCTGCTGCAATGCTGAATATGGCGAGCGTATTGCTCGCCGTATTCAGCGAAGTCTGGCGGACCTGATTCGCACTGTCGGATCAGGTCCGCCAGACTTTGATAACTAGAGGCCATAGCCTCTAATCACAAAGCTATCATTATATTGTTGCTCCCTAAACCTACCTTGGTATGCTCTTCAAAGGATATCAAAAGAACAATGCAAATTTGTTAATAGAAATCAAATTGCAAGTTGTTTAAAATTGCATGCTCAGTCTCAAAGTTTCAATTTGATTTAACTATTTAATATCCATTTATATATGAAAACAGTTACAAAACGTTTTATTTTATTGTGCACATAAAGGATGACTAAAGTAGGTGGTTTGTTGAGAACAACTACTACACAGATTATCCACATCTTTAAAACACTTAGATATTTTAAAAAGTGCAAGATTTACACAAATGCATGAGGTGTTTAATAGCATTTTAAGTGGTAAATTTGTGCTTTGTCCCACACTTCCTAAAGAATCCAAAAAGCAAAATTTGTAAACCAGGTTAAAAAAAATGCTGCCAACGGCTGCATTTAAAGAATTTGCTTTCTGGTCTCCAAGGAAGTGTGGGAGAAGCGTAATATTACGCAAAAGCAAGACACATTTAAAGGAACAGTAAGGTCAAAATTACAATTTACGACAGAATATGCAATTTTAATCAACTTCCTATTAACTATCATCAGATTTGCTTTGTTCGTTTGCCGAAAATAAACCTAGGTAGGCTCAGGAGCAGCCATGCACTACCAGGAACTAGCTAGTGATTGATGGCTGTACGTATATGCCTTGTCATTGGCTTACCAGATGTGATAGACCCCAGTAGCGCATGGCTGCTCCTGAACTTACATTTCAACAATGGACACAAAAAGAAAACAGAATTTATGCTTACCTGATAAATTTCTCTCTTGTGATGTAGAGTCCACGGATTCATCCATACTTGTGGGATATTCTCCTTCCCTACAGGAAGTGGCAGAGAAAGCACCCACAGCAGAGCTGTCTATATAGCTCCTCCCTTAGCTCCACCCCCTAAGTCATTCGACCGAAGGCTAGGAAGAAAAAGGAGAAACTATAGGGTGCAGTGGTGACTGAAGTTTTTTAAATAAAAATATACTACCCGTCTTAAATAGCCAGGGCAGGCCGTGGACTCGATACATCACAAGAGAAAGAAATTTATCAGGTAAGCATAAATTCTGTTTTCTC